>NC_092159.1:45520053-45882553 GCF_045791955.1 Oncorhynchus clarkii lewisi
CCGTTTACAGACCTGCAATGCCAGCAAATAGGGGTACCATTCTCTTTGTCTGTGGAACAACTGCCCCCACCTCTTTGACCTCAGAGCTCATAAGATCTCTGTAAAGACACACAGACATATGCATTAGGTTAGCTATATTATATTGGCTTTTCCATTTCAATTTAATGGTGTTGGTTGGCATGAAATGTGATATCAGGCTGCAGTACCTGGCAGTCTCACTGTCTTTGTTGGTCTCTCCATGCTGGTCCAGGGGGTTTGGAGAGAAGGACTGGGGGGCAGGGGAGGAGACGTGGGTTGTGGAAGAAGGGCAGGCAGGACTGGGGGGAGTGGCAGAGGAGGATAACTGAGTTGAGACAGCCAGGGAAACAGAAGAAGCACTAAAAGGGGAGGAGGTCTGTGATCCTTCCACTGAAGAAGAAGAAGAAGAAGAAGAGAGAGATGACATGTGGAGAGAGGAGAGGGAACAGAGGCCGAAGAACTTGGAGAGAGTTGGAGGGAATCTGGCAGGGGATCCAGGGGGTGAGGGGGATGGAGTGCCGATTGGTGTTCGGCCAGACAAGGGGTCGAGGGGCGTCAGAGATGTTGTAGACGGTTTCAAATGGAAAGAAGAGACAAAGGAAGAATCAAGTTGGTGGTGATCCTTTACGTTCTTCTTCTCCCGGTTTTTCCAAACTGACGCAGTTACCATGCTGGCATCCAATGACGTCAGTTTGGGTGGGATTGGGAACGGCGATGGACAGCGGCTCCCAATCCCGAGGCGAACTCTGCACTTCTTTTTCTGTTTGGAGAAACATTATATATGTTATATTTGAACTAGCAGCAAATGTCACACCCAAACCACATGATCTGACCATAAAATAAAGAACTCGTTGCCCAATCATATTGAATTCTGTATCATAGGCTAACAATTAGCAAATATACATGTTTAGAAAAATAAAACCATTGTAACCATACAGTTATACCCTCTGTCCCAAATTCTGCCATTTGGGACACATAAATAGACAATGAAACACCTAGGAATAGCTGAAAAGAATAGAATATACTCTAAATTGTAACAGAATTAGACAAATTATAGCCCAGAATAGACATATACCTTTTTACAGCAACACAAACATCCCATTTCAGTGTATTTGTAGACTATGCCTTAGTTTGCAGAACATCAAAATATGTTGCCTATTTCACATTGTGATGTCATAAACCAAATTATGATGCGCCTGTCTACGCGTTACCAGCATAAATGGTAAACAAATCACACACACCAAAATGTTGAAAAATAATTTCACAAAATGAATGTATCGTGTATTCAGAGTTATTCCTATTTCATAAAATATACAAAATAACTAGGTTCTTGACAATACACCTGTTTTTTTATCTTTCTCCCACGCTCCCTGGGCCACTGACGCGTGATTGTATGGGATATGGGAAGAAGCTAGGACATTCGAAGTAACGTTACTGTCTATCAGAATCAAAACAACTTTTATTGGCCAAGTGGCCTACATTCACACGTTCACAGAAGTTGACGCTGATCTGATACAGATCGAACGTAGCTTTGCAATGGTTTTTAGGAGGACCTTTGAAAAAGAAAAGGAGAGCTGCACACTCTAGCGCAGACTCAATAATTTAATAACCTAATATCCAACCTTTCCGACCGAGAAGCTGTCTTCATCAGCGTATACTGTTAGGAGCACCTTAACACAGATGGATCTATTAATCTCTGACCGTACCTCATTGAAAAGTTGCCACACTGCCTAGTGACTGTAAACTAAACAAAAATACTAACGTTAGTACATTTGTTGTATATTTGCTGTTCTGTAAACCCAGTTGGTCGCTACCACACCAGTCACAACTGTCAACAGATCATGACATAAATGCAAAGCATCATTTGTTCTCGCAGAGTAGATTGTAGATTCTACTACCACCTGGATAAACTGGCACCGTTGGTGTGTGATTACAGCGGGATTTTCATTTGATTGACCAGTTAGTTAGTGGTTGTAGCTATCAGACTCAGAGAGCGCTCGATGCTGCAAGTTGGACAGCCAACCGTTACACTGCACCCACTTCTGAGTTTGGGGTCACCAAAGATGGCGATTTGCTGAGTGCTCATGGACACATCTCATGGTCATGGATAAATAGTATCTTGCTTGAACTTGTGGTTAAATATCATTTCTGTTTTACTTATGAATATTTTAAAACAGCTGTAATTGAAGCGCAAGGGCGAAATAGTGTTAGCTACTGCAACAATGCAAATCACGTTAAAGACACTGCAACAGCAGACCATTCAAATCGACATAGACCCAGATCAAACGGTAAGTGCCCATTTGTTCATAATAATGCCAGCTGTGTGCGTTTTATCTAACCCGCTTGGCTAACTATCATTTTTGTTATTTGCACGAAACACAATGAATTGGTCCCAGATTATAAATTCGGATAATACAATTTACATAGGCTAACGCTAGCTAGCTAGATGTTATTGACACCCCTAGCATTAGCTAACTAGCTAGTTCTGAGCTAGTTAGCTTGCAAGCTAATGTGTGTCAATTTGCTAATCTAATGTTGAGTCTCATTATTAGCTAGCTAGGTGCGTTATTATCCGCTCAAACATCAGCTAGCTTGCTACATGACTAGCTAACGTTAGTTATCCCTCATCACGTCAATGTCAGCTTTAGCTAACTATCTAGCGTTAGCTAGACAGCCATATTACTAGCTAGCTACGTTATCTATTTTAGTTATTGATGATGCGTGTCCAGTTGGACGATAAGTTAGCAATATTCTAGCAGACTAGCTAGGTCATAAAGAGTGAAAATAACTATCTAGCTAGCTACATAATGTAAGGTAAACCGCAATGTAAAAAGTTGTGCCATTTAAAGTCCGTGTTAGCGAGCAACTTTTGGGTTGCACTGTGTTTAACAATTAAAGCAAGGCTGAAAAGCTTATTTTTGGTTTCTACAGGTGAAGGCACTGAAGGAGAAGATAGAAGCAGAGAGGGGAAAAGATAACTTCCCAGTGTCTGGACAAAAGCTCATATATGCTGGCAAAATCCTGCAAGATGACACGCCTATTAAAGACTACAAAATTGACGAGAAGAATTTCGTTGTAGTTATGGTATCGAAGGTACATTTCCCTAATCCATTTTACTTGGACTCTTAATGAGCTGCACCCACCTGGGGAGGACGGTTACATGATTGTCTGCATAGATAACAGTAATAGCCTGTTTATATCTCTTCTGGAACTAGGCAAAGTCTGCCACAGCTGCATCAACACCTTCCTCAGAGGCACCCAAGGCCCCTGTCCAAGACTCTGGGTCGTCTGCGGGCCCGGCCCCTGCAGCCATCCCTATCCCCCCAGAGGAGCCCACACCTACAGTCGCAGAGCCCCCAGCTCCAGCCAGGTAGGCAGACAGAAGACCGCCGTAGAACTGATATTAACCTATCTATAAGTACCTAGGTGTCTGGCTAGACTGTAAACTCTCCTTCCAGACTCATATCAAACATCTCCAATCTAAAATCAAATCTAGAGTCGTCTTTCTATTCCGCAACAAAGCCTCCTTCACTCACGCCGCCAAACTTACCCTAGTAAAACTGACTATCCTACCGATCCTCGACTTCGGTGATGTCATCTACAAAATAGCTTCCAATACTCTACTCGGCAAACTGGATGCAGTTTATCACAGTGCCATCAGTTTTGTTACTAAAGCACCTTATACCACCCACCACTGCGACCTGTATGCTCTAGTCGGCTGGCCCTCGCTACATATTCGTCGCCAGACCCACTGGCTCCAGGTCATCTACAAGTCCATGCTAGGTAAAGCTCCGCCTTATCTCAGTTCACTGGTCACGATGGCAACACCCACCCGTACACCTGCTGGAGCGCGTGCTATCTCACTGATCATCCCTAAAGCCAACACCTCATTTGGCCGCCTTTCGTTCCAGTTCTCTGCTGCCTGTGACTGGAACGAATTGCAAAAATTGCTGAAGTTGGAGACATCTCCCTCACCAACTTCAAACATCTGCTATCTGAGCAGCTAACCGATCGCTGCAGCTGTACATAGTCTATCTGTAAATAGCCCACCCAATTTTACCTACCTCATCCCCATACTGTTTATATTTATTTACTTTTCTGCTCTTTTGCACACCATTATCTCTACCTGTACATGACCATCTGATCATTTATCACTCCAGTGTTAATCTGCAAAATTGTAATTATTCGCCTACCTCCTCATGCCTTTTGCACACAATGTATATAGACTTTTTTTTTTCTCTCTCTACTGTGTTATTGACTTGTTAATTGTTTACTCAATGTGTAACTCTGTGTTGTCTGTTCACACTGCTATGCTTTATCTTGGCCAGGTCACAGTTGTAAATGAGAACTTGTTCTCAACTAGCCTACCTGTTAAATAAAGGTGAAAAAAAAAAAATGGTAGACAGTCTGCCAAATTGGAGAGAGTAATAAAGTAAGCTTGAGGCCTGTTCAGGAGGGTAGAGTGTTACATAACTCTTAACATAGACACATTTTGTGTAGGACAAATATGACCTAAACATCATTGAACATTTCTTAGTTTTTTCATCTTACTGAATACACCCCCTGTAGTCCCTGTAGCTCAGTTGGTAGAGCATGGTGTTTGCAACTCAAGGATAGTGGGTTCATTTCCCGGGACAACCCATGCGTAAAATGTATGCACGCATGACTAAGTTGCTTTGGACAAAAGCGTTTGCTAAATGGCGTATTATTTATGGCCACAATTTAAATTTTTTATTTAACCAGGTAGGCTATTTGATAACAAGGTCTCATTTGCAACTGCGACCTGACCAAGATAAAGCAAAGCAGTTGGACACATACAACGACAGGGAGGTAAGGTAATACATAGGCCATGGTGGCAAAGTAATTACAATATAGCAATTAAACACTGGAATGGTAGAATGTGCAGAAGATGAATATGCAAGTAGAGATACTGGGGTGCAAAGGAGCAAGATAAATAAATACAGTATGGGGATGAGGTAGTTGGGTGGGCTATTTACAGATGGGCTATGTACAGATGCAGTGATCTGCGAGCTGCTCTGACAGCTGGTGCTTAAGTCTCCAGCTTTAGAGAATTTTGCAGTTCGTTCCAGTCATTGGCAGCAGAATATACAATATACCACTGAATGTTTTTGAATGGGTTGACCGGATTTTTGACCCTGTTGTTCTGTTTGCAGCTCCGACCCCAGTATGGAGGTTCAGGGGGGAGATGCCTCCTCTGCCTTGGGTGAGTGATGGACTTCGACCTGGCTATGTGAATGTGGCAGTGTGGAATGTATCTGCTAGATTGATGATAGCATGGGGATTTGTAAGATGCCTTCTAGCAGCTATGTGTTCATGGGTGTAAATATTGTCCATTGTAACTCGGGTAGATGGTTAACAACTTGTTTATTTTGGTCAGTGACAGGAGCGGAGTATGAGACCATGCTGACAGAGATAATGTCTATGGGTTATGAGAGGGAGAGAGTGGTAGCTGCTCTCCGGGCCAGCTTCAACAACCCCCATCGGGCTGTGGAGTACCTCCTCACTGTGAGAACCGTCAACACACCACACAACTACCTAGCATACACAATACTGTGCAACCAGGCACCATACACCATGACTCTGCAAAATGACACTGAACAATAGCCCCAAAAAAGACCATGAATGCAAAATTACACTATACAGCGTGGCACCATATTTGATGAAACTTTAACATGGCAGCATGTACAATGACTCAGCAAAATTACACCAGCACTGTGTGACATCAGCTTTCAGAATACAGTTTAACACTGGTGTACTACATTTGTACCAAAAACACTATTACAGCACAGTGACGCTATAAAATAGTTTTATATGTCTCCTCAGTTTAGAGCCAGCCTGTCCGTTAGTACTGTGTGTGTGAGAGTATGTGCTGCTGTGTGTTTCCAGGGCATTCCTAGCAGTCCGGTCCAAGAGACTAATCCCCCAGCACAGCTTCCTGCATCTGCCCGCACAGGCACAGAGACCCCTACTGTAGCTGAGGGTGAGTCCATCTGCCTATATCTCTGCTATAGTATTACATCTACTGTACAGTTCATTCTGGAAATGTTTTCAGACCACTTTACTTTTTCCACGTTTTGTTACATTACAGCCTTATTCTAAAATTGATTCAATGTTTGTTTTTTCCCCCTGATCAATCTACACACAACCCCACAAAAGCAAAGCAAAAACAGGATTTTAATAAATACAATAAAAAGATAACATTTACATAAATATTCAGACCCTTTACTCAGAACTTTGTTGAAGCACCTTTGGCAGCGAATACAGCCTCAAGTCGTCTTGGGTATGATGCTAGGGTCGTTATCTTGTTGGAAGGTGAACCTTCACCCTCAGTCCTGAGGTCCTAACCTGCTCCAGAGCGCTGTTCATCAAAGATCTCTCTACTTTGCTCTGTTCATCTTTCTCTTGATCCTTACTAGTCTCCCAGTCCCTGCTGCTGAAAAACATCCCCACAGCATGATGCTGCCACCACCATGCTTCACCGTAGGGATGGTACCAGGTTTCCTCCAGACGTGACGCTTGGCATTCAGGCCAAAGAGTTCAATCTTCAAATCAAAGTTTATTTGTCACATGCGCTGAATACAACATAAAGTGAAATGCTTAATTACAGGCTCTAACCAAAAGTGCAAAAAAGGTATTAGGTGAACAATAGGTAGGTAAAGAAATAAAACAGTAAAAAGACAGGCTATATACAGTAGCGAGGCCATAAAAGTAGCGAGGCTACATACAGACACCAGTTAGTCAGGTTAATTGAGGTAGTATGTACATGTAGGTATGGTTAAAGTGACTATGCATATATGATGAGCAGTGAGTAGCAGTAGCGTAAAAGAGGGGGTGGCGGGCCACAATGTAGATACCTTGGTTAGCCAATGTGCGGGAGCACTGGTTGGTCGGCCCAATTGAGGTAGTATGTACATGAATGTATAGATAAAGTGACTATGCATATATGATAAACAGAGCGTAGCAGCAGCGTAAAAAGAGTACAAATAGTCTGGGTAGCCATTTGGTTACCTGTTCAGGAGGCTTATGGCTTGGGGGTAGAAAATGTTGAGAAGCCTTTTTGTCCCAGACTTGGCACTCCGGTACCGCTTGCCATGCGGTAGTAGAGAGAACAGTCTATGCCTGGGGTGGCTGGGTTCTTTGACAATTCTTAGGGCCTTTCTCTGACACCGCCTGGTGTAGAGGTCCTGGATGGCAGGAAGCTTAGCCCCAGTGATGTACTGGGCCGTACGCACTACCCTCTGTAGTGCCTTGCGGTCAGAGGCCGAGCAATTGCCGTACCAGGCAGTGATGCAACCAGTTGTGTCGAGGCACAGATCTGGGAAAGAGTACTTGAAATTGCTCTCGATGTTGCAGCTGTAGAATCTTTTGAGGATCTCAGGACCCATGCCAAATATTGAGTTTCCTGAGAAGGGATAGGCTTTGTCGTGCCCTCTTCACGACTGTCTTGGTGTGTTTGGATCATTCCAGTTTGTTGTTGATGTGGACACCAAGGAACTTGAAGCTCTCAACCTGCTCCGTCGATGAGAATGGGGGCGTGCTTGGTCCTCCTTTTCCTGTAGTTCACAATAATCTCCTTAATCTTGGTTTCATCAGACCAGAGAATCTTGTTTCTCATGGTCTGAGAGTCCTTTAGGTGCCTTTTGGCAAACTCCAAGTGGGCTGTCGTGTGCCTTTTACTGAGGTGTGGCTTCCGTCTGGACACTCTCCCATAAATGCCTGATTGGTGGAGTGCTGCAGAGATGGGAGAATCTTCCAGAAGGACAACCATCTCCACAGAGGAACTCTGGAGCTCTGTCAGTGGCCATCGGTTTCTTAGTCACCTCCCTGACCAAGGCCCTTCTCCCCCGTTTACTCAGTTTGGCCAGGCGGCCAGCTCTAGGAAGAGTCTTGGGGGTTCCAAACTTCATCCATTTAAGAATGATGGAGGACACTGTGTTCTTGGGGACCTTTAATGCTGCAGAACTTGTTTGGTACTCTTTCCCAGATCTGTGCCTCGACACAATCCTGTCTCGGAGCTCTACGAACAATTCCTTCGACGTCATGGCTTGGTTTTTGCTCTGACATGCACTGTCAACTGTGGGACCTTTTATATAGACAGGTGTGTGCCTTTCCAATCAAGTTGTAGAAACATCAAGGATGATCCATGGAAACAGGATGCACCTGAGCTCAATTTCAAGTCTCATAGCAAAGGTTCTGAAAAATTATTTGCAAAAAAAAATCTAAAACCTGTTTTCACTTTGTCAATATGGGGTATTCTGTGGAGATTGATGAGGAAAACATGTATTTAATCAATTTTAGAATACGGCTGTAACATAACATGTGGAAAAAGTCAAGTGGTCTGAATACTTTCCAAATGCACTGCATATCAGATTGTTGGAAAGATGGGAATGGTTTATGTGCATTTTCCCTAGTAGGTGTTGTGTCTATATAAACATGTTCTCTTCTGTAAATACTCTGTGTGTTGCAGGAGAAAACCCTCTGGAGTTCCTGCGTTCCCAGCCTCAGTTCCAGAGCATGAGGCAGGTGATCCAGCAGAACCCCTCACTGCTGCCAGCTCTGCTCCAACAGCTGGGCCGGGAGAACCCACAGCTCCTACAGGTAACACACATACACCATGCGCTACACACTGATGGCACCACCACTCATACTAGCTTGCATCACACACTCCCTATAGTGACACCTCCCAGGTTTTGTGATTTCACAATGTATATTCTGCTTGTTGCTGATTGCTGTCTACCTATATTTCCCTATTGATAAAACTCAACAACAGCAAATCAGCCAGTACCAGGAGCTGTTCATCCAGATGCTGAATGAGCCGGCGGGGGAGGTTGGAGACGTGCCTGAGGTGGGGGACCTGGGTGCTGCAGTGGAGGAGGGAGCTCCAGTCAACTACATTCAGGTCACGCCTCAGGAGAAGGAAGCCATCGAGAGGGTGAGGGGAGCTAAAGACCTCTCAATGCACTGTTTAGGGCATAAGATGGCTTCAACTGACAAGGAGACTAGCAAGAAATGCATACATTGTGACCTTTCTGGTGAGAAATAGTAATGTTATGTTTTTTTCTTCTCCTGTCTCAGTTAAAAGTGTTGGGTTTCCCCGAGGCGCTGGTGATCCAGGCCTACTTTGCCTGTGAAAAGAACGAGAACCTAGCTGCCAACTTCCTCCTGAACCAGGGCTTTGAGGATGAATGAGAGGCGCTGGCCTGCCCTCCTCTCCAGGCCAGCACAAGGACTCTACCCCACTGTAGAGCAACGATCTTCAGGTCATTTCAGAGGGGGGGAGGGTCTCACAAGCTACACAAAGTATATGTTGACCTAAGGGTGAAAGAGGAATAAGGAAATCCACTTGAATTCCAATGGAATGTGTGGGATTTGTTTAGGACAGATATATATTGAGATTTTAGAAGAGCTTTGGGAACGGGAGGGAGGGGGCTGAAGGGTTTGCGGCATGTGTGTACATGTCTGTGTGTACAGGTGGATGCCATTCAATTAAGGTGCAAAGTCATTGATATGCATATCTAAGCTTGTTAATGCTGTAGCTGGATGTAATGGAAGCGCATTCTCCTTGATGCACTTCTACAATGTTGGTGTATTGAGGCAAGAGGGGAAAGGGAAACTAAACTGACGGTCATGAAGAGTCCGCTTGTGGTCTGTTCACTTGATTGCACCAGTCCCTCACATTTCCTTTGCCATTCAAAAACATAGCAAAACACATCTCATCCCATGATATTGTCATACAGGCAAGTACATTTTGCCAGTGGCCAGGCTAAATTATTTATGAGGTCCCCTCACTTCACCTCAAAGCTAGCTCTTTTAGTTTTCACTCAGATATCCATGATCTCTCTGGGTGTGGAAATGCTCAACATCCTGAGTAAATCGAGTGGTATAGAACAACCAAAATGACAAATGGATGTGTGTATGCTCACAGAACCGTACAGGTACATTACTGTGTGGATTTGTCTGAAAATGAGGTTTTGTTGAAGGGTTCACAGTCCTCTCTAGTGTTACGTCTCTGATGAGCTGACCAACGCTGACCTTTACATATAATCTTCTGAAGAGGGGAAGAGAGAGCTGGCAGGGACCAGTCCTGGGATGCTGGAGTTACTTACTTACCTCTTTCCCAAGGCTGAGGAGTAGACACACCACCTTTCTCATAGGATCTGATTAATAGTACACACGAAGGGCAGCTCAAATACAACGGGACCAGCTGGTCTTGAGACACTAAGGGCTGGATTCAACCCGTATCGTGTAAAAATGTACGGGTAATTTCCTGTTGAGCCGACATGCAGTCTCGGCGACCGTGGGAACATTGCCTTTAAATTGTCAATAGCGCTATAAAGCGGATATTCAGCACTACGGATTGAATAGAGCCCAAAATGTCCAGTAGGAACAAGGGTCCACGTGAAGTCTTTATTAAACCAGGACCCAGTCATAGCCAATCATTGTCATCATCCACAACCTGAATGAGCCTATTCAACAGTCTTTAGTGATGAGGTGAATCTGAAGTTTAAACCTATCGCCTAGCTTTAACCACCTGTTTCCAACTCAGTAAAGCATGAGGCTTGGTTGACACATGCCTTATTACACTAAGGATTCTCAGTGTTTTGAGATGTTGCTATTGTGGGTTTTCTGAGGGAACAGAGGGTACCAAGAAATGTGTGGTTTTATGAATATTCACTTATCAAGTTATGTTTTCTCTTTAACTTAACATGGCAGGAGTTTAATGGGTCTATGAAGAGACAAGCTTTTATGAGTTTGGATTGAACAGATGCATTTAAATGTATTGGCTCCCTTGCACAGAATTTCCTGTTCTCTTTTCAAAACTTGTCGAATGGCTATTTTTAAGCAAGATCAATTACACTCAAACCAAATTCATTGTGCATTTAGTTCATGTCATTTTTGACTTAAGTGAAACATTTCCGTTTTTGATGTATTTATTGGACCTTTGAAACAAATACACATGTGAACAAAGTTTTCAATCTCAACTTATTTTAAAGGAATAGTGATCATGACAATATGTTTGACTGCATCTGTTTTTGTGAACATGGCTTTTACTGACACTGGCATTTTACAGCATCAACATGATCCGCTTCAATGCTCAGCTTCATTAAACATCAATATGTCATGGCTTCGTATTCTTTATTTCATGCCAAACACTTCTGTATGCACCACATTCATGGTCTGGACAATGAATGAGGCAAACTGAAATGAAACTCAACTTGATCTTATGGAATACAAAGTATTACAGGAAATGTAATTTATACACACTCCGGTTCAAGTCCAGGTATTTCAGTATCATGTGGGAATCAGTAGTGCTACTCCTGTGGATTTGACCCTCCATTATCGGTAAGTAGATTTTCTGATAAACAGTGAAACTAATTTTGGCCTCTTACCCCACTCTATAACATGATGCAACTCTAGGGTTCTCATCCCCAGCACAGGCAAACCACCTACCTAATCAAATAGCAATCTGAAAATAAGCAGACAGAAACAGGTGAGTTACAGTCAAAAACATCCTTTTATTCAAGTGTTGCTCTTTTCAAACTGTTTTTATTATTATGGAAAAGAAACTGTAATTAACACATGCATTTCACCATGGGCTCTGGGAGGTGTATTCCTGAGGGAGGGAAGCTGCACTGAGGGGGGTGGGGGGCAAGGCCAGCTGGGGGTTCACTCTACACAACACTAAACATTGCCCTACGCACTTTTAAAAACAAACCTGAAGGAAAATAAAATGACGGGTGGCCAGGGAGAGACAGAACTCTGGTGCTGCAGGGCAAGATAGTTAGGAACCAAAGTTCTGCCCAAGCAAAGCACACACTGAAACCTGTCACTCTGGCTTCTCGACTGGGGCGCTTTAATTGTCAAGGCTAATACTGCTGCTGGCTTCAATCACTTACAATAAAAACATGCATATTCTTGTAGGAAACAAGTAGGCCCTCTATCAAGCCTGCTCTTGATTTTGCTGGTGGAATTTCACTTGTTTTAATAGCTGGTCTCATACAACCTCTAGAAAGGTGCATCATTAAACGGTCTCAATGTAGCATTGCTGCATAAGATACGCAACTCAATTCTGTAAAAAAAAAATGGTTAACAAGAATTAACCAAACCTGCCTATTCTACCCCAGTTGCCATGCAGCCCCCTTGCCCATTCAGAGGGATATTCCGATGTGTATTTTATCTCATCAAATACATCCCACTGAAAAACTAGGCGCCCTCACAGACCCTCTCCTCGCCACACCCCAAGAGCCCACCCGGTGTAACTTGTTCACTTACATTAACTGTTCAATGGAGAAGCTGAAGAGATCGGTATGGTATACAATGTGAAGCTTACAAACAAGAAAAACGTGAGCTAACTGCATTCTGCTCAGACAAAGTTTAGCTTTTTTTACCCCTCAATTCAGAGAAAAGGGGTTTGGGGAGGGATAAGGAGGGTAACGCAGCTACAGACTACTCCAGTGTCCAAGAGAGACAGAAGACAAGATACAGGAAGAGAAGCAAGACATATTTTTTTTATTTTTTTTTGCTTTTCTTAATTATTCAACAATAAAAATAACTAAATCACACCAATTTCCTTTAGTACTATATATACTGCTTTGAAAAGCTTGAAGAAGGAGAGGATATAGAAGAAATATGAAGGAGGGGACTTTTTTGAGACGGGCACTCAGGATTACAAGATGGAGTCTGTGAACAAAAGGCACTTTTTAGGGACAACCTTTAAGATGCTCTGATTCTAACACTAGAACACCAAACAAATATTTAGAATCATTTACACTGTGGATTGGGAGTGGAAGGGTTCACTTCTTTGATTTAATCCTGCTCTCATCCTTGCTGTGCTCAAAATATACCTTACACTCCCTCGCCTTGTTTGGGTTTGAGATAGGAATCAACTAAATCTACCAAAATGTATTTCGCGTTACACCTCCCATCTCTCCAAATGCTATTAATCACTTTGTGGTTGAGCTAACACTTAGAAAAATGGATTCCATTTCTGATGCATCTCCCAAAATGGGGAAGATCTTGTCTGTGTCCCAAACTTGATTACTTCGGTTGGCCAGTTTAGAAAATTGGATGCAAGTTGCAATTCATGTGTTAAATAGGTCATGTTTTAGTCAGTTCTCTGGTGATACTGACATGGCCCAGATGTCCATTATGTCAGGCCTTTCCCACTAGTTCATCATCCCATTGTCAGGATAACCATCTAATCAAACTAAACAGTCCTCTTCCTGCTCTGGGATAAAGGTTGAAGAAAAATGCCTTTATCACAACTTTTTCATATAATGAACCCCTCCCCCCCTTGGTAAATACAAAAAGAGAAATAGAATGCATATTTCCTAAAATGTGCTTTATGATAACACTTAATTTTGTTCATTACTATTTATGTATAAGAGTTTGAATGTACTTTATTTCGTAAAAAGCACCTGTTTCATTTAGTGATATATATTTTTGTTTTGCTAAATTGTTCCTTCAGCCCTCCCAGATTTAGAAAACAAATCATTACAAATACATTTTTTTAAATGAATAAGGAAAAAAGTAAAAATTCATTTTCAATTTACAAAGACTGGGATTTTTTTTTGTCTGCCCTCGTGTTTAGAGTCCCGGAGCTAGTGGACTTAAAACAAAAAAATAGAGGGTTTAGCCTCTCTTTTCTCGTGACACCCTCAAACAATCTCTAACAGACAAACACAATGTATCTACCCAAGGCATTGCACATGGCTCAATCAACACACATACATTTTATTCAACAACAATATACCCCCCCCCCCCAAAAAAAAAAACCAAAATCGAATCCGTTATTTCCCTTGACCACGTCACTTTACTGTTTGCTATATAAATCATGTATCTATAGTATTTGCCATGGACACTTTATGCTATTAGATGTGGGTATAGGGACTGGTACTTTTGCTCTAATCAGATATTTAAGATGCAACAATTGACTTTGCCATGCTTCAAAAAATAACTAGACTGCCACAGAGCTTATTTTGCAAATAAAAAAATGTATATATCTATAAATATATGTGTATATATATATATATAAAGATGATTGCAATTATTCAGTGAGCGGTCACTGTTTTTCTCCCCAGACATAGCATTTCACCACCATTCACTATTAGCTTATATGTGAGAAAAAGAACCTGAATTCACGTTTAACAAATTGCATAATGGGACAGAGGCACTTCCATAGATTAGAAAAGAAATCACCATAGCCATCATAATTCTTATTCAGCAGTGCTAGTTCTCTATCAAACTGATGAGATGGTTGCCGTCTGGCAACATTGTTTCCCTGCAGTGAAGTACATGACCAGGCAGTCCAGTTATTTTGTGAGGTTGGTGATTTAAGCTGATGTTCCTTAATAAAAAAAAATCACTTTCAAACTGAATCGTAGTAATGTTAGGAATTCAAATAAAAAGTGAATGATTAAAAACAAAAGGTTTCCTCAGAGATTGCCCTATGTTAATTAAGATTTCCCTTAACAGTCAATCTGGCCTGGGCTGGGTGCTTGTAACTGCTCCTTATACTGTAAGTTTGCATGCGAGTTTGTCAAGTGCCGCTGTGCAAAGTGTGTTCATTTAAATTTGTCCCTCTTGATTTCAAAAGGTTGAACTTTTGGCTGGTAAGGTATCTTTAGGGCAGTTTGATCTATAAGGGCTGACTGAACAGAATGAACAGGCTGGATAGGATGGGGAGCTGAGATCGTGTCAGGGAAAAGAGGCGACCATAGCACTCAGAAATATGTCACATCATTATTTTGCTCCGCAGCGTGGCTCTCTGCTCTTGGAACAGGGGCAGTCTGGGAGTGTAAACAAAAAGGGTCAACTTCGGGGAGATGGGAGGGAGGTGGGCTCTGGGCCCTCAGCAACCTAATGTCACTGTTTCACTACATGGTATTGAACACTGACTGAATCACCCTTCCTGGCAATACCACTCGAAGTCTCGCTCCCAACCACTGTTTTTCTCAATAAGGTGCTGTCATTCAAACACAACATTTTATAAAGCTGACAAATTCAGAGGGACAAGTCCAATAAGAGAAGAAACAAAAAATAAAACAATTCTGTGCAAAAGGGAATATTACTACTGTAGCTGTGTAGTTCTGGGTGTTAAAGCAGAGGCCTGTGTTTTTAACTAAGTATGTGTGTTGGGTTCTGTGTCTACAACAAGGGGCAAAAAGAGTGTACTGGAAACGTGTGAATAGCATGTGTCATAGACGTAATAACACCACTTGGGCCCGGTGTGTGTTTGTGTATATATATATATATATATATATATATATATATATATATATATATATATATGTGTGTTACAAATGGCATTCATCATTCAAATGAAAGTGGATATACTTAGCACTTGATTATTGTCACGGTTGAAGTTTTGCAAGAGTGAACTGGGCATTTTGCTTTACTTGGGTTTGGGTTCTTCTGCTGGGATGCTGGTTAGAGTGGAGGCCTTGTGTTGCTGAACTGTGGGCTGAGACTTCTCATATCCATTTTTTTTCTCTTTCACTAATAATAATAATAATAATACAATCATAGGTAAGCCTGTTTTGCCCCCATGCCATGTAGGTGTAATAGTGGACATGAGATTTGTGTTAATTCAGCTTGTAGTGCAACCTTTAGGATATGTTTGGCATGGTTTCTGTCTTGTTAGTAGTGGGGCTGATTAGGTCAATGGTTATAAGACTGGGAAATATTGGTGAATTGACAGTGTGTTGAGTGACAGGGAGACATCACAGTAGCATGGACTGCTACGTATTTCACTGGAACCTAATGGGTTTGTTTTGTGGGTGATTTGACAGTGGGGAGCGTACCGCATTTAAATGATGGCATGTTTTGTGCCTTCAAGAGAGTGATTTGATGTCCCTTCAATTTCAATCCCCACTCCTACGTCAGTTTTTTTGACTGTTGAATAGTTGCTTTTCTCAGCCATTGCACAATGTGTCCTTGTTCCGAAGTAGAATGTGACCTTTTTTCTCTTCAGGTTCCTCTTTTTGTGTTGCCGTGTTTTGCTGGATGTGAGAGAGGACTTCTTGTCCTCTGCCTCTCCCAAATCCTATGATCCTCCCGTCTTAAAAATGGGGGGTTCCGTCTGTTTAGGTAATTGGGTCCAGAGTTTCCCTACTAGTATCATGCTAAGATTTCCTGGGTTGCTTTACTTTTTATGTGAGACATAAGGATCGTTGGGCAATTTCCTGTGGGTTATTTTTCTGTTTTCCATGTTTCAATTCCCAATTGTAAAGAAAGATTCTAGACGCTGGTTTGCAGACAGGTCATGTCAGAGGAACCAAGACTGTTAAATAGAAAAAAAAGAGGACATTGTTAACAGGATCCGCCCCTTTTTTTCAATTTTCGCTTACAATGACATACTCAAATCTAATTGCCTGTAGCTCAGGCATTGAAGCAAGGATATGCATATTATTTTGAAAGGAAACACCTAGATATGCATGTTCATTTGAAAGGAAACACCTTGAAGTTAGTGGAAATGTGAAATTAATGTAGGAGAATATAACACATTAGGTCTGGTAAAAGAAAATACAAAGAAAAAAGCTTTTTTGTACCATCACCTTTGAAATGCAAGAGAAAGGCCATAATGTATTATTCCAGCCCAGGCGCAATTTAGATTTTGGCCACTTGATGGCAGCAGTGTATGTGCAAAGTTTTAGACTGATCCAATGAACAATTCAATTTTTTTTTTAACAAGACTGCCCAAATGTGCCTAAATGGTTTATTAACAACTTTTCAAGTTCATAACTGTGCACTCTCCTCAAACAATAGCATGATATTATTTCACTGTAATAGCTACTCTAAGTTGGACAGTGTAGTTAGATTAACAAGAATTTAGACATATCTGATTGGCAGAAAGCTTCTGTCCTGGGGAATTTTCTTCTTGTGACTTACAACCTCATGCTAATCACTTTAGCTCAACCATCCCGTGGGGGACCCACCGATCCTGAAGAAGTTTTAAGTTCAGGTTCAAATGTGTACCATTTAAAATAAGTAAACACTAATTTCCACAATTGACCACTAGAGGCACACGCACTAACAATGGTCAACAGTTGTCAGCCCCTTGTCATATTGAAATACTCCCAGCTATATTGACTGACTGTCCATTGCTGTACTGTACTATAATGCTGTGGGAGTATGGTTTGGCTCTGCTGCTAATGGCTGTTGTTATTCCTTACTGGACTCAGAGTCCACATGCAGCGGGGGGAGAGATGTCTGGCGCTCCTTGTATTCAGATTGAGTTTCTCCCACTCAGTGTGAAAATAGAGCAGAACTGGGTCACCGGCCGGGATCTGGCACCAGTCAACACTGGCCAACATTCTGGAGCCTTGGAAACTTTGGGCCTCCGGGGAGGTGCCGTTTGTTTTGTTTGACTCTAACAGATCGCCTGAATACCCCCAACTCCTGCCTCTTGCCCTCCCTCATCCCCCATCTTGCTGCAGGCTCTGTCCCAGCAGCCTATGGACTTTGTAACTCTTCCCCTGTCAGTTACACTATCTCTGTCTTTCTCTCTCCATCCATCTCCCTCTAGCACTCTCTCTGGAATCCTTGGCAGTAGTGACCACCTTCTTTCCTTACCCACGCCTTCCTCCCCCAGCATCCCCTCTCAAGTTCAAGTGGCTATGACATCATGTCTGGTTGCTGCAGGCAACCAGACAGTCGGGACGTGACTTCTCTGAGGGCTGTGCTGAAACTCTCCCTCTCCCCCTCTTTCACTATTTTTCTCCCTCTCCCTCATTCTCCTGTTTCCTCTCTCCTCTGGCCGTAGAACTCCCTTGCTGCCACCAGAGGGTACTTGGAGACCAAATATCTCTGCTCTGGGAGTGAGAGTTCTATTCAGGCCCTGCAGTCACAGCAAACAGACTTTTCACAAGACCTTTTCACAAGGCACATTATGCTAACAATGTCATTTCTGAGCTACATATGCAACCAATTAAAGCTCCCTATACAATTTCATTTCTCCAGTGAAAACTAAAACCATACTGTAAACACAATATACTCAATAGCACAGAGCACTGGAGGGCTACACAGGAAGTGTGTGTGTGTGTGTGTGAATAGTTCGGAGTTTGTTGAGAAAGAGAGTAAAGAAGGGACAAAATGCCGTAGAGTTGGCACGGTGGTGTAAGGTGAGCCTCATGAGCGGGGTGGGTTAGTCAAACAGGGCCTGTTACGAAGCTGGAGAGAGAGGGAAGAAGAGGGGCGGTAGGAGGGAGAGAGAGCCGAGGGAGAGCATAGAGGGAGTGTAGGGATGGAGGGTGAGTGCAGCAGAGGGCTTCAGATGGTTTCCATGTGGTGGGGAGGAGTGTGGAGCAGAGCTGGCTCGGGGTGGGTGTGGTTGGACACTAATGAGAAAAGTGCAGTGGGTAATGGAGGAGGCATATGAGCGAGAGGCAGTGCGGTGGAGAGAGAGAGAGCCCGCTGCCTGAGGGGTAGGGTCCAGATGGGCCAAATAAACAGTGAGAGGTCAGTTTAACACACACGGTAAACCACACACACGGTAAAACATACATCCACAACAAATCATGGGATGAGGAGAGGGAGGGGAAATACACCAGTGAGATTTAGGGAGTAGTTAGGCAGTTTGGGAATAAGAAATATTTTGGCATGTATCCATTCACCTAAGTAAGTTTCCTGAGTTGGGCTGATAATCTCAATGAAAACAGACAGGTTTCCTACACACAAAAAATACACATGCATGCACGCACACCACATGAATACACGCACGGAAGCACATACACACTGTGGAAAGCAGCAGAAAGCGCTAATGTGCTAATGCAGTAGTTTGGTAGTGTTGATGAGAGTAAGGGCTTGATTAAATCCTTAGCGCTGAAGAGCTGTGCTACAGCACGATAGAAATGTAAAGGCAATGTTCCTGAGTTAGCGGAGACTGTAGTCATGGTAACGCTGCATATGTCGACTCAATCGGAAATTACATTTCAATCGCAAACTTCAGCGATACAGATTGAATCGAGCCCTAAAGCTGTTTGCTCACCTGTGTCTGCTGCGGGATGTTTAGAAAGTTGTTGTCCCGTGATCCGATGCTGACAAACCTGTTGGGAGCTGGGGCCCCTGACGTGGAGTAAGCTGCAGACAGACACAGAAAGGAGAAATGGTCAAACCACAGCCTGTGTTCAATAAAAATGAATTATGGAGCATTGTACTTCATAACAATTTCAGAAAATACTGCAATGAAAATACTGCTTTAAGCTCTCAACCTGACATCACACATATAATTGTTACTGTAAGTCCCCCTACGCATCAGAGAGTAGGGCTACTGAACTGAGCCGGACCTCTCCAAACTATAACCCTGGTCCCAAATTTAGGGCAGTTTGATGTCAATATAGACTGCAACACGAAGGTTGTTATTACAAACCCTTCTAACAGGAATCTGATACTGGAAAGTTGCTGTAGTGTGTGTGTAGTGTGTGTGTAGTGTGTGTAAGTCTGTATTATTTAGCAGCATACACATACGTTAAGTAGACTTTGAGGAAAAAAAGGTGCTATCTAGAACCAAAAAGGGTTCTTCTGCTGAGAACCCATTGAAGAAGCCCTTTTGGTTCCAGGTAGAAATATTTTCTACATGGAACCCAAAATGTGTCCTTCTATGGGGACAGACGCAGAACCCTTTTGGAACCCTCATGTTTGAGAATCAGTAACATAGATAAAATACATAAGACTTTGAGACATTGATTGAGGGGGTTGAAAAAAATGCATAAAACAAAACACAAAAATCTGAAATATAAAAAAAGAGAAGGATAAAGAAAGAAAAGTGCTCCGTCCAGTGCCCCTCCTGTCATAGGTGAGAAACATTTTGGCAGACACGTCCCATAGCTAGACACACCCTTCTAATGGATACACCCCTTCAGTAACTCTGTCTGACTTTCAAAGAAACAACACCAACTCAGTAAAAAAAAATATATATATATATCTATTCAACTAAAAAGTAAAATATAACTCTAAATATTATTTTCATGTTTGGATATTTTCTGGTGAAATGGCAGAATAACTGGAGCATGATGTTTTGGAGTCCACAAACTGCCCTAAATATGTGCCACTAGTAAAAAAAATAAGTGATTTAGAGTGAGCAATTGACAAAAAGGAAATTGATCAAACTATTTATATTTTAGACAACTTCCGATCTCAACTGACATCTCGGGGGCTGGCCATATGAGATAAATAAAACAAACGGAGGAAAACCAGGATGGCAATCTGCTGCGTCAACATCTGTGAGGGCAGAGGCACAGGGGTATCGAGGAAGGGTTAGTGTCATTCAAGGCAGGGCTCAGGATGGGCATTCTAAGAGAAAGAGGGTGGGCCTAATATAGAGCCCTGGAGGACACCACAAAAGGGTCATCAGTGGAGAATGGTGACAGGCTTCTGTCATAACTCTAGGGTCAGTATGATCCCAGACGGTGAAGGAGGTGAGAGGTGAGCTGGCTGGGGGGGGGGGTTTGGTTCTGACTTGGTCTGTGGGGTCACTTACACGGAGATGTGGGCGAGGTCAGTCCGCCGTCGGGAGGCGTGCTGCTGGATTTAGAGTCGGACATGGGGAGGGGCACTGGGCGGGCCACTGGGGGAGGTGGAGGCAGCAAGAAGGAGCCCGGCATTTTGCTCTGGCCGCTCCCGTTTGGCTGCGGACAACACAAACAGGGTCAGGGGGGCGATATGTGACAACCTGCACACGGCATGAGAGAGCGCAGCTCCAGAGACCAGGTCCAAAAAATATCCAAGATGGGTGGTGGGAGAGGTGGGGGTGTTGGAAACAACAGCCAAACGAATGATGTATGTGCATTGCGTCATTTATGGAGGTGTACAAAATAATAATCACCACAAGTGTTGATAGGGGAGTTCTGGGGTGGTCCATGGTGGAGGGGTGAGTGGGAGGGGGGTGAGAGCACAATTGGTGGTGGGGTTTGTCCATAACATGGCAACAAATCAAAACATGGGAAAAATACTCCACTAAGAAAACACGACACCAACAACACGCAAAATAATAATTACAATAAAAACGGAAGACAGAACATGTATGCTCGATTGAAATGTGCTGTGATTGTAGGCTTTCGTGCTGATGATTACATAATCTGAGGGGGTGGGCGGAGCAAAAGAAAAAGGGAACCTTAGGGTCTGGAAGAGCACAGGACAAGGAAAAAAGATTAAGTACAGAAAACCCTGGACCAACAGGAAATTGTCAATAGTAGTATTTTGCTTTCTCTCCTCACTGGTGCAACAGTTTGGCAATTGGTTTAAGTTTTTAAAAAATGTATCAGAAAGTCAACCCTGTTTCCTTACTTTGCATACTACATAACTTAAAGGTTTCCATGTTTTTCACTGTTACAGTTTCACTCCTATCATACTGTATCTATACTTAACAGCAAATGGTGTCCGCAAGTGATGAAACACAAACAAACCTGTGGTCTCTATCTCAGTACTGTACTCAGTGTAGTGTTTACACAGGGAAACAGTACATGTCTATACAGTGTTAATAATCACCGATCACTAAACTTAATTTAGTAATGTTTGTGTCGTTTGCATGGCCACACATTAGACGTTCGTGGAATTCTATTCTTACTGCCTTCATTGATCTTTTGTTGTCCCATGTGTGATTATATTAATGTACAAGTGGTTGGTGTCACTCAGCCCCTGAACTCTCCTCTTACATCAAACCTTACCTGGCCGCCAGGCTGTCCCGAACCATCAGCGCAGACAAACTGCACAAATTCCTTCAGGGGGTCCTGTCCAGGATGGTGGTGGTAGCGAATGGTGGGGTGGGTGAAGTACGGGCTGGACTGCTGGATGATGGAGGGGGAGGGGAAGTGCAGGGCAGAGGCTGAGGCACGGGGGCTCCCTGAGAAGAGACATACGTTAGTTAGATAGATGAAGGGAGGGAGAGTGAATAAGAGATCAACAGAGATTAACAGCGAGACATGCAGTTCAGCAGTGAACACTCACTGGGCTTTTAGTTTAAAACAGTCAACAGCGGCCACATCTTAAGACCCAGGGACCGGCACATTGAGTGACATCAGTCCAAATTTGAGTTTTATTTCTTCAAATCATGATAGATTGAGGGTGAAAATGTATTACAAGAAAGAATGAGGCTTTACAGGAAATTCTTACACATAATCAAGCACACAAACGCAATGGTCTACATTACAAAAGCAGTCCCCAAACCACACAAAAAAATTAAAAGCACAAAGAGATCATTGAGCACCGTCTTAAATTAGAACGTCTTAATGTGTCTGTGTGCTGTTTTGTGGGTGTGATTCACAGGCGCCACAGCAATTTGGCATTTAAATAGGCAAGCTGCTTTCCAACGATCCTCTATGACAAGACTAATCTTTATGTTCACACTGTACGTGTGAGTTTATGTGCATGTGTTAGTGGTCTACACTTGGATGATATCTATTTGGTTGTGTGCAGGTGTGGGGGTTTAAATGTCCCGGTGTTGCTGCGTCTGCAGGAGAAAACAGAAGCTCTCTTTTGTGCCTGCATGAGAGGGTGAGAAAGTATCTCGCTTTAAGTCATCCAGCCGAGCTGAATATGGAGACTGAGGTGTGAATGAACGTTTGAATGGGACACAAAGCCCTCTCTGTCAGATGTATATCCATTACCAAATCTCCTTGATTTGTATTAGAGGGGCGCACCCTCTCCCTTTTTCTTCTGATGTGCCAGTCTACCCCCTTCAGTGTTGCCCCACCCGGCAGGGCCTCCAGCTGCCCGCGTGAGGCTGCCAACTCCAGTGTGTTACCCCCAGACAGGACCCTGTGCCCCCCAGCCAAGCAGCACATCGCTCCCTGCCAGGATCCATGCTACCCCGGTGGAGCCGTCTCCCTGCCCCCTTAGTCCCCCTTAATCCCATTAGAGACTGGGCTAGGGCCAAGCTCTTTGGGCCAAGCTCTATACCCCAAACCCCCTGGATCTACGACACAAAACAACAACAACGCAGTATACACTTCCACACAGGCATGGGAATGACATACAGTTAAAGTCGAAAGTTTACATACACCTTAGCCAAATACACTGCTTAAAAAAATAAAGGGAACACTTAAACAACACAATGTAACTCCAAGTCAATCACACTTCTGTGAAATCAAACTGTCCACTTAGGAAGCAACACTGATTGACAATACATTTCACATGCTGTTGTGCAAATGGAATAGACAACAGGTGGAAATTATAGGCATTTAGCAAGACACGCCCAATAAAGGAGTGGTTCTGCAGGCGGTGACCAGACCAGACCAGACCACTTCTCAGTTCCTATGCTTCCTGGCTGATGTTTTGGTCACTTTTGAATGCTGGCGGTGCTTTCACTCTAGTGGTAGCATGAGACGGAATCTACAACCCACACAAGTGGCTCAGGTAGTGCAGCTCATCCAGGATGGCACATCAATGCGAGCTGTGGCAAGAAGGTTTGCTGTGTCTGTCAGCGTAGTGTCCAGAGCATGGAGGCGCTACCAGGAGACAGGCCAGTACATCAGGAGACGTGGAGGAGGCCGTAGGAGGGCAACAACCCAGCAGCACGACCGCTACCTCCGCCTTTGTATAAGGAGGAGCACAGCCAGAGCCCTGCAAAATGACCTCCAGCAGGCCACAAATGTGCATGTGTCTGCTCAAACGGTCAGAAACAGACTCCATGAGGGTGGTATGAGGGCCCGACGTCCACAGGTGGGGGTTGTGCTTACAGCCCAACACCGTGCAGGACGTTTGGCATTTGCCAGAGAACACCAAGAGTGGCAAATTCGCCACTGGCGCCCTGTGCTCTTCACAGATGAAAGCAGGTTCACACTGAGCACGTGACAGACGTGACAGAGTCTGGAGAAGCCGTGGAGAACGTTCTGCTGCCTGCAACATCCTCCAGCATGACCTGTTTGGCGGTGGGTCAGTCATGGTGTGGGGTGGCATTTCTTTGGGGGGCCGCACAGCCCTCCATGTGCTCGCCAGAGGTAGCCTGACTGCCATTAGGTACCGAGATGAGATCCTCAGACCCCTTGTGAGACCATATGCTGGTGGGTTGGTCCTGGGTTTCTCCTAATGCAAGACAATGCTAGACCTCATGTGGCTGGAGTGTGTCAGCAGTTCCTGCAAGAGGAAGGCATTGATGCTATGGACTGGCCCGCCTGTTCCCCAGACCCGAATCCAATTGAGCACATCTGGGACATCATGTCTCGCTCCATCCACCAACGCCACTTTGCACCACAGACTGTCCAGGAGTTGGCGGATGCTTTAGTCCAGGTCTGGGAGGAGATCCCTCAGGAGACCATCCGCCACCTCATCAGGAGCATGCCCAGGCGTTGTAGGGAGGTCATACAGGCATGTGGAGGCCACACACACTACTGAGCCTCATTTTGACTTGTTTTAAGGACATTACATCAAAGTTGGATCAGCCTGTAGTGTGGTTTTCCGCTTTAATTTTGAGTGTCACTCCAAATCCAGACCTCCATGGGTTGATAAATTTGATTTCCATTGATACTTTTTGTGTGATTTTGTTGTCAGCACATTCAACTATGTAAAGAAAAAAAGTATTTAATAAGAATATTTAATTCATTCAGATCTAGGATGTGTTATTTTAGTGTTCCCTTTATTTTTTTTGAGCAGTGTACATTTAAACTCAGTTTTTCACAATTCCTGACATTTAATCCTGGTAAAAATTCCCTGTCTTAGGTCAGTTAGGATCACCACTTTATTTTAAGAATGTGAAATATCAGAATGATAGTAGAGAGAATTATTTCAGCTTTTATTTTTTTCATCACATTCCCCGTGGGTCAGAAGTTTACATACACCCAATTAGTATTTGGTAGCATTGCCTTTAAATTGTTTAACTTGGGTCAAACGTTTCAGATAGCCTTCCACAAGCTCCCCACAATAAGTTGGGTGAATTTTGGCCCATTCCTTCTGACAGAGCTGGTGTAACTGAGTCAGGTTTGTAGGCCTCCTTGCTCGCACACGCTTTTTCAGTTCTGCCCACAAATTTTCTATGGGATTGAGGTCAGGGCTTTGTGATGGCCACTCCAATACCTTAACTTTGTTGTCCTTAAGCCATTTTGCCACAACTTTGGAAGTATGTTTGGGATCATTGTCCATTGGGAAGACCTATTTGCAACCAAGCTTTAACTTCCTGACTGATGTCTTGAGATGTTGCTTCAATATATCCATATACATTTTCCTTCCTTGTGATGCCATCTATTTTGTGAAGTGCACCAGTCCCTCCTGCAGCAAAGCACCCCCACGACATGATGCTGCCACCCTGTACTTCACGGTTGGGATGGTGTTCTTCGGCTTGCAAGCCTCCCCCTTTGTCCCCCAAACATAACGATGGTCATTATGGCCAAACAGTTCTATTTTTGTTTCATCAGAGGACATTTCTCCAAAAAGTATGATATTTGTCCCCATGTGCAGTTGCAAACCGTAGTCTGGCTTTTTTTATGGCGGGTTTGGAGCAGTGGCTTCTTCCTTGCTGAGTGGACTTTCAGGTTCTGTCGATATAGGACTCGTTTTACTGTGGATATAGATACTTTTGTACCCGTTTCCTCCAGCATCTTCACAAGGTCCTTTGCTGTTGTTCTTGGATTGATTTGCACTTTTCACACCAAAGTACGTTAATCTCTAGAAGACAGAACGCGTCTCCTTCCTGAGCGGTATGATGGCTGCGTGGTCCCATGGTGTTTATACTATTGTTTGTACAGATGAACGTGGTACTTTCAGGCATTTGGCAATTGCTCCAAAGGAAGAACCAGACTTGTTCCATGTAGGACCCTTTCAATAGAGGGGTCTATGTGGAACCAAAAAGGGTTATCCTATGGGTACAGCTGATTAACCCTTTCTCCTTTCGCAATCTCAGCATATCTGAGGTAGATGTCATTACACGGTGGTCAACCTGACTGCTTCTGATCAATTTAGGAACTTTTAGCTTTGAGTTGGGAGTTCAGATGAGTTCAGAGGCTCATTATCTATGGTGAGCTGTTCACCCTTCACAAATACTTGCTTTGAGCTGATACGATTGAGAATGCAAATGTCCCAGTTACAGCCCTGTGGCAACTGTTGATATCTGATTTCATCAAGAGATCCTTGTCGATGGTTGAAATAACCACAATGACCATGTTCCACTGCCAGACACAATAACAGCTCTTCACTTCCTGGGTTCCCCGGCCATAGGCCATAGGCGTCTCAGTCAGAGAGAGAGAGAGAGAGAGAGAGAGAGAGAGAGAGAGAGAAGAAAGAGAGGAGAAGAAAGAGGTAGATGACAAAACAATTGATGGTGAACGGCATAAGCCTAAAGCATTTTAAGGGAAAATGGCAAGACATTGTCAGCCGTGAGCCAGGAGAAATACTCAACAGAACAAGAACAAATGTCTTCTCTAAAAAATACAGGACTCATGAGAATGTAGGGCTGTACACCAAGTTTCTATCAGGCTCTGTATAATAACGTATTAAAGCCAATAAATCATGTGCCCATCATGATAACTACATGTACCAGTTGTAAGACCATAGTTGTGGGTTGGGGCAGTGTGGCTCGGGGAGGTGGTGATCAGGGAAGGTGGTGGTCAGAGAAATGGAGGTACAGAATGGAGGCTCTTCACCCAGTCACCCAACCACAGACTGATCTCTTTACAGGGTACAGGAAGGAACAACTATGTTATACTCTAGCCTAATTTGCATTTGAAAGTATTCAGGCCTCTTCCCATATTTTGTTACGTTACAGCCTTATTGTTCTCATCAATCTACACACAATACCCCATAATGACAAAACAAAAACCTTTTTTTTTTTATAAAAAAGAAAACCTGAGGTTTTGCTATGCTCCTTTGCTATGAGACTCGAAATTGAGCCCAAGTGCATCCTGTTTCCATTGATCATCCTTGAGATGGAGTCCATCTTGATTGGAGTCCACCTGTGGTAAATTCAATTGATTGGACATGATTTGGAAAGGCACACGTGTCTATATAAGGTCCCACAGATGACAGTGCATGCACTGAGGTCGAAGGAATTGTACGTAGAGCCCCGAGACAGGATTGTGTTGAGGCACAGATCTGGGGAAGGGTACCAAAACACAGTGGCCTCCATCATTCTTAAATGGAAGAAGTTTGGAACCACCAAGACTCTTCCTAGAGCTGGCTGCCATGCCAAACTGAGCAATCGGCGGAGAAGGGCCTTGGTCAGGGAGGTCACCGAGAACCCAATGGTTACTCTGACAGAGCTCCAGAAGTCCTCTGTGGATATGGGAGAACCTTCCAGAAGGACAACCATCTCTGCAGCACTCCACCAATCAGGCCTTTATGGTAGAGTGGCCAGACAGTAGCCACTCCTCAGTATAAGGCACATGACATCCTGCTTGGAGTTTGCCAAAATGTACCTAAAGGACTCTCAAACCATGAGAAATAAGATTCTCTGGTCTGATTAAACCAAGATTTAACTTGTTGGCCTGAGTTCCAAGCGTCACGTCTGGAGGAAACCTAACACCGTCCCTACGGTGATGCATGGTGGTGGCAGCATCATGCTGTGGGGATGTTTTTCAGTGGCAGGGACTGGGAAATTAGTAAGGATTGAGGTATAGGGGCCTCCTGGGTGGCGCAGTGGTTAAGGGCACTGTACTGCAGCGCCAGCTGTGCCACCAGAGACTCTGGGTTCGCGCCCAGGCTCTGTCGCAGCCGGCCGCGACCGGGAGATCCGTGGGCGACGCACAATTGGCCTAGCGTTGTCCGGGTTAGGGAGGGTTTGGCCGGTAGGGATATCCTTGTCTCATCACGCACCAGAGACTCCTGTGGCGGGCCGGGCGCAGTGCGCGCTAACCAAGGTTGCCAGGTGCACGGTGTTTCCTCTGACACATTGGTGCGGCTGGTTTCTGGGTTGGATGCGCGCTGTGTTAAGAAGCAGTGCGGCTTGGTTGGGTTGTGTATTGGAGGACGCATGACTTTCAACAATTGGATACCACGAAATTGGGGAGAAAAAGGGGTAAAATACTTTTAGAGGATTGAGGTACAGAGAGATCCTTGATGAAAACCTTGCTCCAGTGTGCTCAGGACCTCAGACTGGAGTGAAGGTTCGCCTTCCAACAGGACAACAACCTGCGAAGGTCACACTACGAAGACAATGTGGGAGTGGCTTCGGGACAAGGCTCTGTATGTCTTTGAGTGGCCCAGCCAGAGCCCGGGCTTGAACCCGATCGGACATCTCTGGAGAGACCTGAAAATAGCTGTGCAGCTCCCCATCCAACCTGACGGAGCTTGAGAGGATCTGCAGAGAATGGGAGAAACTCCCCAAATACAGGTGTGCCAAGCTTGTAGTGTCATACCCAAGAAGACTTGAGGATGTAATTGCCGCCAAAGGTGCTTCAACAAAGTCCTGAGTAAAGGGTCTGAATACTTATGTAACATTTTTTTGTATGTGCAAACATTTCTAAAAACCAGTTGTTTCTTTGTCATCATGGGGTATTGTGTGTAGATTGATGATAGGGAAACAACTATTTAATCAATTTCAGAATAAGGCTGTAACGTAACAAAATGTGGAAAAGTCACAGGTGTCTGAATACTTTCCGAATGCACTGTATATTCTGTGCCTCAGGTTTCTTTCAAAAACATAACTCTACTGCCGTTGTTCCTCACAGGGTGGGACAGCAGAGCCTTCCCCTACGGACACCACTCACTGCCACCCCTCCACTGGGTCTGGGTCAGGGGATGGGGGATGGGCAGGGAGGTCTGTCAGGGGGGTCTCACCTGGTCTCACTCCCGCCAGCATTGGCAGCGGGTGGTGGGTGAACACCATGCGAGGCGACCTCGTCTGCTGCGACAGGGCGCTGAAATCGAATTTCCCCGGCTTCTTAAGAGAACCAGGCGAGGAGAGTCCTGGCAAAAATGGGATCAACAAAATGGCACAACAGAGACGTGGGTTTAATGAACAGGCTGGTGGCTATTTGCTCTATCAAATCAACTTAGCTGTAGACTTAAATTTAGACTCAAGACTTCTACTTAAAAAAATGTCATGGGCTTTATTAATTGTGATCTACTGAAATCAATGGATCGATTGATTACAACGATGGATCAACCTCTCTCTCTCCATATCTCTCTGTTAGTGTACAGTCTCTGTGCTGTAGCATATCAGAACCAGGGTAGAGTAAAGTGGGGGTCCAGGGGGGAGGGAGTTCTTTCGAAGCGGCGCAGGGTGGGGAGGGGGTTCAGAGGAAGGCTTGGGGCACAGTGTCAGAGGGAAGAGAGAGAGAGCTGGGAAATGCAATGGCATTATAATTGCTGCCACCATTGGAGTATATGAGCGAAAGACAGGATTCTGATCACTGGCATTCTACTGTGCCTTGCTGTGGTAACTGGTCCTCTGCGTGGAGTCCATGAGCAAGCATCCAGTTCCCAACCTCACCATTGATAGTGCTTGTCTCAGGGTATAGGAGGACAAGGAAAATCAATTTAAAAAACACAACATCCCACCACCAATCCCACACCAGCAGTGATCTCAGCACCCAGCATCCCTATAGACAGCAGGACCTCCAGCTATATGACAACACTGTGAATAGATCCTCCCTCCCACACACTGCACTGTTAACGTACCTGTTTACAAGGAGTGTGATTTTGGACTGCTTCACAGCTAGGCCAGAATGTGTTTCTGTGGCACATTGACTGTGTGTAGCTATATTCAGATAAACTGTAGCTGCAGCCTGCCAACAGATATCAATATGTCCTTTAATTTAGTGGCCTACTGCTTGTAAGTCAGTCTGTCAGTTGTATGTAACTCTGGGCTGGTGGGAGGGAGACTCGGCTGCCTTGTGTTAATGCATCTCCTACAGATATGGTAGATACAGAACACACACACACAAACTGTTCAGTCAGGGTGGCAAGCAGACGGCCCAATGCCAATGAAGGATGGATGGAAAAGGGGAGAGAGAGTGAGAGAAAGTAAGGGAGTGGAAGAGTGACGGCATAGCCTGCACATATATTTAACAACATATCAATGTGTCCTCCTACTTCTATAAATGTCAGTTGAGGCTTCAGGACTATGAACTGTTCCCCAGTTTGGTAAAAACAGGCACACTAAGTATAGGCCAGGCTTACTAAATGGCCCAGAAACATGGCCAAATGTGTAAGAGCTGCAGAGTAAAGAGACTGTTTTATGATCAAGGCCTCGTGAGGCAGGGTTTGAGGGAAATTATTTTGATGTAAGGTAATCGGAACAGGCTATTTAGAATTGTAGGGTTTGTGACCATTGCCAAGTGGTGTGTTTGACCTCAGGGAGCCACGATATTCAAAGAATGAAATCAAGTATTGGAGAATAATTATCAAAATAAGAAATAAAAATACCTTTGCACTCAAACACACATTTTTCTACTTGCATGTCCTGAGTCACACATATACTGCACAGTTTGTGACATTATGTGCGCACACACACACACACACACACACACACACACACACACACACACACACACACACACACACACACACACACACACACACACACACACACACACACACACACTCACGCAAAAACTATTTTTAACAAATTCACAAACAGAAAAAAAACCTGACTAGCAAGAAGTCCCATAAACGACACATATTCACACAAATAAAACAAACACATGAAATAAAAAGGGGATAGTTTCAGTACGGCCTCGGGAGATGCTGAAATAGCTTTTACAAGCTGAGCATATAAACTCTAACGAGGCAACCGTTCTGAAATACGTTTTGAAGTGTTACTTCGGGAAACATTTGATCACAACAATTACCCACCATGCTTCTGACTGCAGCGTTGCAGCTGGGCCTGCATGGGCATTGGTAAGTATAGAAATGGGTAGGTGGGCACGTATGTTCTGCTAGGCAGGAATGTGTGACACCAAGTGGGAGTGGGGAGTGTGATGATCCATTTGGTGGCATGGTATTAATGATGATAAAAACACAGCATGGCACTCAGGCACTTTAAGAGGATTGGGACATTAAAATAGGAATGTGTCTCAGCCAGTGAACTGGCTGAATGAGACAAATGTTCAGGGTGGACATGCTGACTATAACCACCAAGGCTAAAGTGGGATTGCGCACTCTGTGATAGATTTGGTTTAGTTATCGTAACAAATGCAATGTCTGGGTGAAGAGCTGGGCTGGAGGACAAGGCCAAGATGCCCAAGGAAAGATTTGCATGTTAGAGTTAACAGAAGTTACTCTGATCGCTCTCTTCCAGTTTCTGTTTCTCTCTGAATGTATGTGTGTGTGCCTGTGTATCAGTGTGTTTCCTTGCACCCGTTTGTATGCGTGAGCGAGCACGATCGATTGTTCTGCGCTATTTCTCAGACCAACTCCTGGCACATGGCTTGGGCAGACTGGCAGCCAATCAACTGCTCCCATGACCCTCCAGCCTCGCCACGCTAACAAGCTGGCTGCCACAAAAAACCCTAACTGTCAGTGGAGCGTGACTTCCCCACCCACAACCAGGAAAAATAACACAGACACATATACATACAGCTCACTCCCATCAACACACATGCACATCATCAAAAACACAATGTTCCCTACCACACATATCTCCTTCCACAAGCTATCTCAGACCAATACGTTGACTACAGTACAGTGATGGGCTGAGCTTGCAATGAAGTGAGAGAGGAGAAGGAAACAACCAATGGAAATGCATAGAGGCGTATCAATGTCCCCTCAGCAGGCACTGGAGACAGCAGAGTAGGAGACAGCAAAAGTAATGATGAATTACATGATCACCTCATATGCCTCAGAGCCTTCCATCCAGGTAGTGAATCACCTTTGGAGGGGAGCTGAAACCCTCTCCCCTTCCTCCCCATACACCACCACCACCAGAACAGATGTCTGCTGTAACCCAGTAGCTCCCATTGCTGTAGACACATGGAAGCACCATCTGGACCGGAACGCTGCTACTCTCCAGATTGGGAGTGTGTGTGTGTGTGTGTGTGTGTGTGTGTGTGTGTGTGTGTGCGTGTGCGTGTGCGTGTGTGCGTGCATGTGTGTTTGTACATGTGGAATATTTTAGAGACAGACGGTGCCTTGTGCCTTGACGGCACACCTGAGTGCATTTAGTCTTGTTTGTTTGGGATGTATTTCTCTTCCTGTCCTGCCTGTTGGAGGAGGTGTCCACTGTTGAGTGGAGGCTATGACAGGTGGGAGGGGGGGGGCACAGAACAGCACCACCTCAGTAACTGACTGGGTGAAGCTCTCAGCAACTCAACAGGAGACAGGGCCTCATTCTAGAATCTCTACCCACTCTCACAGGGCTATACCACTGATGCATGTGTTGCTGACTAAATTACTAAATGACTGCAATTCAAAACTCTTCTGCAATGTAAATTAACTGAAATTAGAATTTTGAATGAGCGAATGCAAAAAGAGTGCAAAAAATACATTGAAATCAATTAAATCAATGAACAATAGGTTACAGTTTCTTGGCAGCCCGAATCAGAAAAGATTCAACCCTAATCAAGCCCTCTACCTTGAGCAAGTGGACACAGTGTTTGAGAGGTAGTAATAGACTTGGTGAAGCTACTGGGTTACCAAAAGGCTTTGGTACTTCCACAAACCACAACAGATATCTGGGAGAGAAACAAGAACAACCCAACAGCAGCAGAGAGGAAAGGAATGGAGAGAGGGACAGAGAGAGAGAGGGACAGAGAGGGACAGAGCGGGACAGAGCGAGAGAGGGACAGAGCGAGAGAGGGACAGAGCGAGAGAGAGAGAGGGACAGAGCGAGAGAGGGACAGAGCGAGAGAGAGGGACAGAGCGAGAGAGAGGGACAGAGAGAGAGCGGGACAGAGCGGGACAGAGAGGGACAGAGCGAGAGAGAGAGGGACAGAGCGAGAGAGAGAGGGACAGAGCGAGAGAGAGAGGGACAGAGCGAGAGAGAGAGGGACAGAGCGAGAGAGAGAGGAACAGAGCGAGAGAGAGGGACAGAGCGAGAGAGAGAGGGACAGAGCGAGAGAGAGAGGGACAGAGCGAGAGAGAGGGACAGAGCGAGAGAGAGGGACAGAGCGAGAGAGAGGGACAGAGCGAGAGAGAGGGACAGAGCGAGAGAGAGAGGGACAGAGAGGGACAGAGCGGGAGAGAGGGACAGAGCGAGAGAGAGGGACAGAGCGAGCGAGAGGGACAGAGCGGGAGAGAGGGACAGAGCGAGAGAGAGGGACAGAGCGAGAGAGAGGGACAGAGCGAGAGAGAGAGGGACAGAGAGAGAGAGAGGGACAGAGAGAGAGAGAGGGACAGAGAGAGAGAGAGGGACAGAGAGAGAGAGAGGGACAGAGAGAGAGAGAGAGAGAGGGACAGAGAGAGAGAGAGGGACAGAGAAAGAGAGAGAGAGGGACAGAGAGAGAGGGACAGAGAGATAGAGAGAGAGGGACAGAGAGATAGAGAGAGAGGGACAGAGAGAGGGACAGAGAGAGGGACAGAGAGAGGGACGGAGAGATGGACGGAGAGAGGGACAGAGAGAGGGACAGAGAGAGGGACAGAGAGAGGGACGGAGAGAGGGACGGAGAGAGGGACGGAGAGAGGGACGGAGAAAGGGACGGAGAGAGGGACAGAGAGAACACTCGCTAGGAAGTGTGGAAAAATCGACAAGCAGAGAGAGAGAGATGCATACAGTACAAATTGAGAGTAAATGTACAGTATAGATTACAATACGTATATATGAGTGCAATGATTTCTAACCATGGTAAGGAAACTGCACGCCATCGTTTTCATGCTTTATCTTCCTCTCTTGAACACTGGCCAAATGGTGCTGCACTGGAAGTCCAAACAGGAGAGAAGGGCACAGTTAACAACGGAGGAGGGGGAATTAGCAGGGTGGAACGTTAACCACAATCCACTCAGTTGATGACATGAGAGCTAAGTACAGAATGATCGACATGTAATGAAATAAGAACAGTGGCACAATTAGGAATATTATGTTGTTATAACGTGTTTGTAAATGAACTGCGCCCATATAGAGGCCACATTAAGGCAGACACATTTTACAAATACATTCACTGCTCTCCCTCCACCTTTCCCAATGGCCACCAATAGAATAGGAGGCTTCTGTGAGGGCTGGGGATGGAAAGGGATGCATACCTTACATTAATTCATGAACATGATCTATTATAGAATTGAACTGATAATTGATTGAAGATATCAACTATACTAAAGGGACCATTATTCAGGTTGAATATGAGGTGATGGATACAGGCACCTGTTGATGCAGTGCTGTGATGCTGAACACACAACAGAGGGTAAAACCATAAGGAGACAGGGAGGTTTGGAGGGTGCAGCTTAGAGGGTAGAGAGTCTATGGGAGTCTGTGTAGAGTCACAACTTTGAGAGGATTTGAGATTTCAAGAAAGGGGGAGGATTTTGTAGAGATATTTTCTTGGAAAATATTATGCCGAAAGTTATCCACATTATATCTTTAATACAAAGCTTTTCATAGAGGCTTAAGTCTAGACTGTATCACAACCGGCAGTGATTGGGAGTCCCATAGGGCGGCACACAATTGGCCCAGCGTCGTCCGGGTTTGGCCGGGGTAGGCCATCATTGTAAATAACAATTTGTTCTTAACTGACCTGCCTAGTTAAATAAAGGTCAAATAAAATAATAATAAAAAAAAGTAAAGTCTGTCAGCAGGCTCTGTGACTCACATATCACACACACATCACCCAGTCAAAGAACCTCTAACCACAGAACGTGACGTCCACTGGAGGTCTTTTGCCTCTTGTTGGCCATCATTGTAAATAACAATTTGTTCTTAATTGACTTGCCTGGTTAAATAAAAGGTAACAAAAATAAAATACAATCTAGGAGCCTGAATCTAATACTTTTTTTTTACAGAGCACAGAGCCGAGCACCAGACACACTGGTATACCACTATATACCACTACTGCAGAGCACACTGAAAGTATTTAGAAAAGGTGTAAACACAGGCCTACAGAGCAGGTGGATAGGAGGGGGAGGGGGAGGGAAGGAGAGGAGGAGGGGGAGGGAAGGAGAGGAGGAGGGGGAGGGAAGGAGAGGAGGAGGGGGAGGGAAGGAGAGGAGGAGGGGGAGGGAAGGAGAGGAGGAGGGGGAGGGAAGAAGAGGAGGAGGGGGAGGGAAGGAGAGGAGGAGGGGGAGGGAAGGAGAGGAGGAGGGGGAGGGAAGGAGAGGAGGAGGGGGAGGGAAGGAGAGGAGGAGGGGGAGGGAAGGAGAGGAGATGAGTGAGGGTAGAGGGAGGAAAAACAGGTCTGACAGACAGTAGAGGGATACACTACCATAAAACACAGCAGGGGGTGTTAGATGGGGTGGGGGGGTTATGGGGGTATCTAACCTGCGTCCACATCGTTGGGCCAGCCACTGGACTGGGAGCTGCTGCCGGCCGCAGGGGAGCGGCCCGAGTAGAAGACATCGTCCACCGGGCTCTCCATCTCACTGTCGTCAATGGACTTGCGCTTGTTGGAGCTGGAGAGAGGGAGAGAGAAAGGGACTTAATGGGTGTGGAGGCAGGAATATTATTTACTTGGGAGACAAAGTACAGTCTGCTGAGAGACAGGTTAAGTGCAGGTAGCGGCTTTATTCACCATCCCTTGTCTGAACATGGCCACGTGGCCACGTGGCCAGTCCCTCAGATTAGACTGTGTACCTAGACCGGGGTCCTGCTTTTCATTTAACCCACCTGGAAGACCAGGTGTGTTGAATTTAGGCAATCCCTGAACTGATCAATTAGCTCAGTTGGTCAGGTTTGGTGCCTAGTTGGAACACAATCCTGCAGTACCTGTGGCACTCCAGGAACAGAGTTGCCTACCCCTGGCTTAGACTAAAGTATTGTAGAGCGTAAGTGTGTGTACAGTGAGTGAGAGTGTTCCTTGGATTCAAGTCCATACGAGACCTGTAATAACATAGGTCCTTAAATGCACAATGTTTCATAAGTGGATCCAAATAAAGAATTGTATGTGTTTTTGGCTGTCCGTCTGGCTGAATGTGTCTATATTAAAGTAGTGTCAGGGGGAAAATAGTGGAGTGAATATAACTACCTCCGAGGGAGACTTGCATAAAGCTCCATTTCAGTCCTGCAGCGTGAGAGAGAGAGAAACAGTGAGACAGAGAGAAGGAGAGAGAGAAACAGAAGGAGAGAGAGGTAAAAGGAGAGAGAGAGAGAAACAGTGAGACAGAGAGAAGGAGAGAGAGAAATAGAAGGAGAGAGAGGTAAAAGGAGAGAGAGAGAAACAGTGAGACAGAGAGAAGGAGAGAGAGGAAATAGAAGGAGAGAGAGAAATAGGAGAGAGAGGTAAAAGGAGAGAGAGAGAAACAGTGAGACAGAGAGAAGGAGAGAGAGAAATAGAAGGAGAGAGAGGTAAAAGGAGAGGGAGAGAGGGGTAAAAGGAGAGGGAGCGATGGAAGGAGAGAGGGATAGAAGGAGAGAGAGTGAGTGAGCAAAGGGGGAAAAAAGAGACAGAAAAAACACAGACAGACAGTTTGACGGATAGGTGGAAAAAACACCAGAGGAAGAAAGTTTCACAGAGGAGAGAGAGGAAGGAGAAGAAAGGTCCCATCACGCAATCATAGCAGAGTGAGGAAAGCATTCACAGCATAGACTGAAGCGTACAGAAGCTAGTATTAGTAGGCTACAAAATAATCAGGTAATGTGTGTGTGTACCTGGTGGAGGGGGTGGAGGTGATGGAGCGGCGTCCCAGGGCCACCTGGTTGATATTGTAGTAGCCGGGACTCTCCAGGTCGGCCAGGGAGAAGTTGGGGCCGGACGCTGTGGCCACTGGAGCTGAGGCACACACACAGATATATGTGACTCTTAACCAACTCTTCAAACAGAGAGTATAGTAGGAAAATGCATGTGAGAACCTTGAGGTTTGTGTGTACTGGTGAGTGTGTAGTGAGAGTGACAGTGACAGAGAGGAGAGGCAGTGACTCACTCTGTGACACTCGTACCAGCTCAGCCACGTTCCACACCCCTGAAGTCACAAAGCAGTCCTGGAAACTCAAGTGCCCTGGGAAAACAGAGATGAGAGCAATGAAGATGATGAGAAGATGCTAGGACACACACACACACACACACACACACACACACACACACACACACACACACACACACACACACACACACACACACACACACACACACACACACACACACACACACACACACACACACACACACACACACACACACACACAGGGAGCTGAAAAAGCCAGGCATAGAAAAACAGATAAGGCACTAGCATGTGTTTTCTATACGATAGGAAATGGCTTTGGTTGGACGTATCACGCACTTATCAGAAGCCCTATGGACAGGTACTCACGTCATGACTGCTTCAAGTCAAGCATGTCAAAACACTGTCCAGCAGGAGGCCTTAAATGTGCTCCACAGATTGTGCCCTGCGTAAGCTGTATACACACCAAGCACACACACACACACTGTTTACATGGTGTCCAGTGGGCATCCAGTATGTCAGAACTTGTTGCAACGTGTATGATGTCATTACTGCTATAGATTTTGGATTGTATTTGTGTGTTTAAGTTTTCTAAGAGCTCTAGTGTATGCAGGCCCTGGCAGTGGATATAGTGACCAAGCCTCTCTATCTAAGGCTATAGTGTAGTGTTTCCTGCTCCTGGGGAACTAGCACTACACACCTGATTCCACTAATCAACTCATCATCAAACCTTCAGTTAGTGGAATCAGGTGTGTAGTGCTAGGTCAAAATGTGCCCCCGTTGGCTCCCCGGGAGCATGAATGACTAAGAAACAGTGCTGTAGTGTATAGTGTAGAGTTTATAGTGTCCACTCAGTCTATAGGTCCCTGGATGGGTGTAAAGGAATGTGTATACACCCATATTGTGTATTGGTACCAGTTAGAACCCTTTTGAGTTCCATGTACAGTAGAATCCTCTGTAGAAAGGGTTCTACCTGGTACCAAAAGGGTTGTACCTGCAACCAAAAAATGTTCTTCAAAGGGTTCTGCTATGGGGACAGCCGAAGAACCATTTAAGTTTCTAAATAGCACCTTTTTTCTTAGAGTGTAGGATGTCCAGGATCTCCATGGTTAGTGGTGCTCCTACTCCACACCCTCTCCTCAGCCTGCCTCAGCCTGGGTTAACCGCTGTATGAGGTCAGAGCTCCAGTCGGCAGCACGGCCATGTGGTTCCCATCTTCCAATAACGTCAGGGTGATTTATGAGTGGGGTGCCACACTCACAGCCAGGCCCAGCAACATCAGCTTGCCTTACTATAATATACCCAAGCCCAACTCCACTGGGACACACAATAACACTCTATACTGGCCTGTGTGTGTGTGTGGGTGTGTGTGTGTGTGTGTGTGTGTGGGTGTGTGTGAAAGTGTTTAAACATGCATCTGCATGTATAAATGACAGTGTATATGTTCACACTGTGAACTCACCATTGGGCGGTGGCTTGATGTCTGTGTCTCCTTGCTGGTTTGAGCTGTCTGATTGTCCGGATTCTGTGGAAGAGAGACAGAGAGAGAGAGAGAGAAACAGAGAGAGAGATGGTGGAGAGAGGTGGAGGTTAGGCAGGAGACAGATGCCTGGACGGTACCCAAGGTGAGGGGGCAGTGGGCGGAGGACAGCATAGGAACACTTTGGAAGGTATTTTAAAACCCCTTCTTTCCAGAGGCAGAATTGGGTCTTAGATTAAAGGTTTAACATTAGAGTCATGAAATGGCAAATCAAACACCAAAGACTTTACTTTCCAGAGCCATTCACAGTAGAGGAATCACTACTAATACTCTCTCCAGAGAGCATCAAGTATCAAAGAGGCATGGTTTGGTGTTCCAGTTTGAGAGATGAAACAACTGTGTGTTTGTGACATTTCTTGCCCCATTGTATCTCTGGCACTCCTTCCTTTTCTCTTTTTTCTCTCTCTCCCTTACTCTCCCCACTCTCTTCTTCAGCATCCCTCTCTCTCAATCCCAGGGAGCCACAGTGAACACACACACACGCACGCACGCACGCACACACACACACACACACACACACACACACACACACACACACACACACACAGGGAGTCCTGTTTGACTGCAGGCTGTTGGCACAGTGTGGCAGGTGAAGTTCCCATGTAACCCCAGCTTGCAGCCTCTCTCTCCCTCCACACTGATGACTAGTGTAAGCTGAGGAGTGTAAATGTGAAGCCCGGGTCCGCGAGGCGTCATTGGGACTGCGTCTCACTCAGCTCTTTACCTTAACGACTGTGCACAGAGAGGCCTGTGCTAGTTTGGTTTGGCCCCGCTTGGTGCCATTCTTTCTCTGCTGCGTAATGCAACCTTGAAGAGCTTTATGGTTGGATCATATATACCATTCAAGCCAATTACCCCCACAGCACTGTAGGGTTTAAGGCAGTGGAGCCAAAGTATCCCCATTACCCCTACTACTAGGCTCCTCCCTCCCTCCGCTCCATCTAAGCCCCTCAGCATCCTCGTCTTGGGGAGGCTAGTCCTGCCGCATCATTCACCCCACCGCCAAAGACGAGAAAACCAAAACAAAAGGACAGAATCGCCATATCACATATCACTGGTCTAAAAGGAGTCTCTTTTTCCCTCTCTCTGAATGGAGTCTCAGTCTCTCACTCTTTCTCTCTACTCTCTCTGCTTCTCCCTCACTCACGCTGTCGCTCTGTGGAATCCTGGCACCCATTTTAGCATTTGGCAGCCATCTTAGCTTTGGCGGTACCAATACATTCCTGCTAGTTGATGGTGCACCCACACTCGCTAGCACACACACTCTCACACAGACCCAGTGGTATGGAAGATAAAAGATCTACAGGGGATATACACTGCAGATGGAGTGAAAATAAAACCACCAAAACCACCGTTTGTCTCCAGTCATTGTCTGCCGTGCTGCTGGACCTCTGCAAGCTGCTAAATGAAAAGCTAGACTGGACGACTGCAGCAGAGCCGCGCTGACAAATCATCACGGAAAATAGGAGGAAACATAAGGAACACATCCAGACAGAGACCATTGTTACATTCCTGTGAGAGGTAAATAAGGTGAACTCGAGTGCAAGCCAACATTTCAACTGTCGGATGGTGTATCAGGGGACCATCTAAGTCTGTTGAGGCCCTTCATTTTGAAAATAATACAACCTAATTTGGGCATACTCCCACTATGTAAAAACATCTTAATATGCAATTGAACTTGAACCTATATATTATCGAATTTTTTTGACACAGTTAAAAAAAAAAATTTTTTTTTTTTAAAGAGTCTGGGTCATCATAACAACAGTAGGGATACCCCTCCATTCAGGTGGTTAGTGAGAGGGTGAGCTGTTACAGCAGTCACACTGACTCTGATAGAACCTGACAGCCCAGTTCTGCCTCATTCATTCTCCCCAGACATACCAGCTGTGATCAATGCAGCTCGACACCTGCGGGCCCCCCGGGGACCATACACCCAATCAGACTGGGGCCAGGGGGTTTCCTGACTACTCACCTGGCCAGGGAAAACCCTGGGTCCTTGTTATGGTCTATAGTTAAGAGTTTTTCCTTGTCATGTCAGGAAAAACTGTCCTTAAATCAGACCACTGTTAGATCACCAGTCTAATCTAACGGAGGCCCCCTGGTGGTCTGGTGGAGTGTTAACAGCATCCGTTAAATTCTAATAGCTGCTGTCTACTGTAGCCTACAGTATATGAACCTCCAACCCTACTGCATGGCACATTAGCAGTGCTAGTTTCCTGGTGCTGGATCTGAGTGTGTTGGAGGCGAACAAAGGAAGGATGATGAAGGGATGAACAGGGGAGAGCTCATCAAACAGAGAGGAGATGCTCTGACAATGGAGAGGCTGTCCATTATTAGTGCTGCTGCTCTACAAGCCAACAGGCTGGGAGGAGAACCACTGCCACCACGCCACCATTCCCAGGGTTACACACACAGCAGCCATACACTGCTCACCCTTATCTACAGCACACAGTCGCCCCAAGGGCCCCTGTACACATCCTGGAGAGATAATGCATCACACACACTCTATTAAACAGACATACAGTCCATACACATTAACAGACTCACTCCCATCACATTCATACACACTACATACATTTGTCACTAAGTCTCCACATCATACAGTACATATACACTAAGTGTACAAAACATTAGGATGGCATAGACTGACAAGGTGAATCCAGGTGAAAGCTATGATCCCTTATCGATGCCACTTGTTAAACCCACTTCAATCAGTGTAGATGAAGGGGAGGAGACAGGCTAAAGAAGGATTTTTAAGCCTTGAGACATGGATTGTGTGAATGCCATTCAGAGGGTGAATGGACAAGACAAACGTTTTAAGTGCCTTTGAACGGGGTATGGTAGTAGGTGCCAGGCACCCTGGTTTGATTGTGTCAAGAACTGCAACGCTGATGGGTTTTTCACACTCAACAGTTTCCCGTGTGTATCAAGAAGGGTCCACCACCCAAAGGACATCCAGCCAACTTGACACAACTGTGGGAAGCATTGGAGTCAACATGGGCCAGCATCCCTTTGCACATCTTTCGCCACCTTGTAGAGTGCATACCCTGACAAATTGAGGCTGTTCTGAGAGCAAAAGTGGGTGCAACTCAATATTAGGAAGGTGTTCCTATAGTTTTATACACTCAGTGTACTGACATTCTGGCTACAACACTTGAATACATTTAAAACACTATACCCCATAGACTGAGGAAATTACTATTACTGAACGCAGGCCTACACACAGAAGTCGAATGAATAGAAAGGACGTCTCCATTGCGAGTGTACCCATAGGAGCAAAGCAGGAAATAAAAGCAAGAAGTGTGCCCATCAATCTGTGCTGTGATTTGTTGAATCAGCTCAACTGACATTACAAAAAAATACATTACATTGCATGAGCCACATCAGTTAACATCATTTAAAAGACCATTCTACATTACCATGGAAATGATTGCATCACAATACCAGGCAGCCATTGCGAGCGTACCCATGAGTTTATCAGTCACATTGCCAGGGTTAGAGGGTTCCAAGGCCCTTCTATTCATTCTGATTTCTATGGGCCTACATTACTAATCAAACACACTTGTGATTTGGATGCATCATAAAGACACGCAACAATATATGATAAACACACTCTCACTGTGCCAGGTCTAATAGACTCATTTGCCATGCGCATATTCATAAATGAATGCGCTCGTACATACAAATAGGCACTTTTTACCTATTTACCACCCGGCTTAGAGCATTAGTTTATGCATTACAGGCACACATGAGCAAACAGCATGATTTAATGTAATGTGCATCAACTGGAAGGGGATTTTACATGGCACAGTGAAAGATCAACATTGAGTCAAATGACAGAGATAAAGCCAATGGTTCCACAGTCAAACTTGACGACAGGAGTGTGGATGGCCTCTCAGCAGGCTACTGTGCTCTGAGCCAGGGCTCAGCTCCATCTCTTCTCTTCTGTCTCTCTTCACCTCTCTCCCTTTCTCTCTCTCCTTCTAAAGTACAATAACAGTCCTGTATTCCATCTCTTTTTCTCTGTATTTATTTATTTTCTCTTCTCTCTGCTTTGTTTCTGACTGCTGTTACTGTCTCTGACTCAGATATATCTTCTCTCTCCCCCCCATCTCTCCCTGCCCATCTCTCTCCCTCTCTCCCTCCCCATCTCTCCCTCTCCCTGCCCATCTCTCTACCTCTCTCGTTCTCCTTCTCTGGGAGTACAGTCCTGGATTAGACTCAGGTTGACCCGGCTGCCCTCGACTTCTGTCTGCCACACAGTGGGCCGGTTCAACTGAAAAAATGAACAGATGGAGGACAGGAAGTAGGTACACATACACACACACACAACAGCTGGCCAGATGTGGCTCACTGTCATTGTTTGTGTGTGTGTGTGTGTGTGTGTGTGTGTGTGTGTGTGTGTGTGTGTGTGTGTGTGTGTGTGTGTGTGTGTGTGTGTGTGTGTGTGTGTGTGTGTGTGTGTGTGTGTGTGTGTGTGTGTGTAGTGATGGCTGGGAATGGCTGATGAATGGTTGGTGTGACATGGCACTGCACAAAGGAGGCATGCAAAGTATAAATATCAACAGTAACGTGCTACTGTCATATGCTGTTGTGAAAGCTAACATGCTAACTACAAGTAAGTGTTACAATTAAGGCTCATAATGCTCTCTGTAATAGAGTGCAACAGTGAGCAACAAAGCTGCAGGCTACAGAACAGACGACCATGAGTAAATCAGGATGGTACGTCTGAATCTAAACAATCAGTATGCTGGCAAACAGCACTCTCTCTCTCTCTTTCAACAACTCCTCATCTGAGGCCAGCTCGTGTGTGTTCTCCCAGTGGCCGAGGGCCATGCCTGCAGTCAGACTCTCCCACCCCGGGTGTTGTGTCATTTAAGGATAGAGCGCCATGATTCCATTCACAGTGAAATGATAGGGACCTCTTCCTACGCCTGCGAGAGGCCTTTAGACAAACCTCTCTCTCTCTCTCAGCACCATCACACAGGGTTTTGGCCCTAACCCTGTCATTGACGGTAAACTGTTTGGGCCGGCGTGGCTACGGCCGCATGTGGGAACCCAGCTGTGGTGGACCCATATATCTCAGGCCTGACACGAGAGGAGCTGCCTGGCTGGAATCCCTCACACACACGCATGCATACACATACTGACGAACACACACACACACACACACACACACACACACACACACACACACACACACACACACACACACACAGAGAGCTACTGTATGTCTAACTATAATTGTAAGGACTTTCTGGGGACCATCAATTGATTCCCATTCAAAATCCTATTTTCCCTAACCCCTAACCCTAACCCTAACCATAAACCTAACAATAACCCAAAATCTAATTCTAACCCTAAACCTAACCATAAACCTAACAATAACCCGAAATCTAATTCTAACCCTAAACCTAACCATAAACCTAACAATAACCCAAAATCTAATTCTAACCCTAAACCTAACCATAAACCTAACAATAACCCGAAATCTAATTCTAACCCTAAACCTAACCATAAACCTAACAATAACCCGAAATCTAATTCTAACCCTAAACCTAACCATAAACCTAACAATAACCCAAAATCTAATTCTAACCCTAAACCTAACCATAAACCTAACAATAACCCAAAATCTAATTCTAACCCTAAACCTAACCATAAACCTAACAATAACCCGAAATCTAATTCTAACCCTAAACCTAACCATAAACCTAACAATAACCCAAAATCTAATTCTAACCCTAAACCTAACCATAAACCTAACAATAACCCGAAATCTAATTCTAACCCTAAACCTAACCATAAACCTAACAATAACCCGAAATCTAATTCTAACCCTAAACCTAACCATAAACCTAACAATAACCCAAAATCTAATTCTAACCCTAAACCTAACCATAAACCTAACAATAACCCAAAATCTAATTCTAACCCTAAACCTAACCATAAACCTAACAATAACCCAAAATCTAATTCTAACCCTAAACCTAACCATAAACCTAACAATAACCCGAAATCTAATTCTAACCCTAAACCTAACCATAAACCTAACAATAACCCAAAATCTAATTCTAACCCTAAACCTAACCATAAACCTAACAATAACCCAAAATCTAATTCTAACCCTAAACCTAACCATAAACCTAACAATAACCCAAAATCTAATTCTAACCCTAAACCTAACCATAAACCTAACAATAACCCAAAATCTAATTCTAACCCTAAACCTAACCATAAACCTAACAATAACCCAAAATCTAATTCTAACCCTAAACCTAACCATAAACCTAACAATAACCCAAAATCTAATTCTAACCCTAAACCTAACCACTAAGCCTAAATTCGATTTTTTTTGTTGGTTTATTATTCTTGTGAGGACTTCTGGTACAAAAAAGTATAGTAAAACGTGTACACACACCACACACACACTCCCTACATCTGAACATCAAATACAGCTAGAATAGGTCAATACCACAGTGGGAGTCTGGGTCGTAAGGTTAGGCTATGGCTCCCAGAGACCTAAACATCTTTGCTAGCCTGGTGTGAGCACACTTCCTTAATCGCCATGTAAACACATACCAGTAGCAGGATTATGTGTTTGAGCAGCACGTAGGTTTACAGTATATGATCTATATGTTTTTTTAGCGTAAAAGATATATGTGGAGTAAAGGTATTTGACCAAATATGTATACATGCAAGCTTGTATATCGTGTCGATATCCCAAAAATGTTGATATCCAGAAGCAGTACTTTTCAAATCATGATAGTGGGCGTGCACATGTGGTTTCAAGTGCATGAACGTAGTACATAGGCTACGCGTGTGTGTACACAGTCTCCCCTCCCCGCACAGCAGAATGGGAAAGCCCCCGCAACCTCCCCATCCCCCAGTCCTCCACACCCACCCCTGGATAAAGAGCCCCCAGAGCCTCTCCAATTGGGTTTCTCTTAAGAGTTTTATCGGTATGTTGCTAAACATACCTTAATGCCCTTAAAATGTTCCAACCCCTCCTAATCCCCCAGGCTATCCCACACAGATGTTCACTCAGTTCTTTTATTGGACATTATTTAAACATTTAAAAAATCCCCACTTATTTATTCATTTCCTATCTTCCTAACCATACATCATCATCTGACCATCCCCCCACATCCCCCCCCTTTCTCACCCCATATTTCGGCAGGCATTGTCATTGGACACCCGTGGTGGATCCTTTGAGTTTAAGCTCCTTGGGGCAAAGAGGGCACCAGGTTCAGAGGAGACATTAGCCAGTGTAGACAGATTCCAATATATTACTGGACTTCAGTATTAGATCAGTATGTTGCCGTGTGATTAATTGCGAGGGTGTACAATGTATCCATTTTGGTAAGAATATAAATATATCTACTGTACATGAATATTTCTATGAGATTGTATCTTAATGTGTATAAAACAGGCATCATACTTCCTCCAGAGCATGTGTGTATAGTACGAGATAAGCATGTAAATTGTGTGAGTGTGCGTGAGTGAGTGTAGCAGTGAGTACATGTGAGTTTGCGTGCGTCTGTGTGTGTGTCTCTGTGTGTGTGCTCTGCATGGCGGCCCCAGCTCTGTGCCAATGAGGAGCAGGTGTGGGGAGGCTGCCCTGTGTAGCCCGGTGCCCATCTGCGTGCCCGTCTGTGTGCCGCCTGCACCCACACCGTGCCAACACCACACAGAGCAGGGGGAGCCATGGGGCGAGAGGGGGTGAGTGGGGCCTAAGGGGACTCAACCATGGGAGAGTGCAGAGGGGGGTGGTGAGGGTAGAGGAAAGGGGCTGGCGTCCTGCCCATGTATACCCCTCTCCCTATTCTCTCTCTGATGCTTTCATCTTTTATCTGTCCCTCTGCTGATCAACCAGGGTGTAAAGAGCCAGACACACAGTGTGACAGTAATTCACAGAGCAGCATAGGCCATTTAACTTGATTGATTGATGTATTGGTTTTAATTTGATATGACAGATAAATAGCCCTCTGTGCTGATTCAAATGACCCTGACTTTCTGAGATCCCATGTGTTTCCTTTTGAAATTTCACATACTGTTACTATAAGGCTACCTCTCTTTCGTATCGTCTGAGATTCCCAAAGATTGAAAAGCTGCCGCGGTCATCCCCCTCTTCGAAGGGGGAGACACTCTAGACCCAAACTGCTACAGACCTATATCTATCCTACCCTGCCTTTCTAAGGTCTTTGAAAGCCAAGTCAACAAACAGATTACTGACCATTTCAAATCCCACCGTACCGTCTCCGCTATGCAATCTGGTTTCAGAGCTGGTCATGGGTGCACCTCAGCCACGCTCAACGTCCTAAACGATATCATAACCGCCACCGATAAGAGACATTACTGTGCAGCCGTATTCATCGACCTGGCCAAGGCTTTCGACTGTCAATCACCACATTCTTATCGGCAGACTCAACAGCCTTGGTTTCTCAAATGATTGCCTCGCCTGGTTCACCAACTACTACTCTGATAGAGTTCAGTGTGTGAAATCGGAGGGCCGGTTGTCCGAACCTCTGGCAGTCTCTATGGGGATGCCACAGGGTTAAATTCTCGGGCCGACTCTCTTCTCTGTATACATCAAAGATGTTGCTCTTGCTGATGGGGATTCTCTGATCCACCTCTATGCAGACGACACCATTCTGTATACCTCTGGCCCTTCTTTAGACACTGTGTTTACTAACCTTCTGACGAGCTTCAATGCCATACAACTCTCCTTCCGTTGCCTCCAACTGCTCTTAAATGCAAGTAAAACTAAATGCATGCTCTTCAACCGATCGCTGCCCACACCTGCCCGCCTGTCCAGCATCACTACTCTGGACGGTTCTGACTTAGAATATGTGGACAACTACAAATACCTAGGTGTCTGGTTAGACTGTAAACTCTCCTTCCAGACTCACATTAAGCATCTCCAATCCAAACATACCCTCATAAAACTGACCATCCTACCGATCCTCGACTTCGGCGATGTCATTTACAAAATAGCCTCCAACACTCTACTCAACAAATTGGATGCAGTCTATCACAGTGCCATCCATTTTGTCACCAAAGCCCCATATACTACCCACCATTGCGACCTGTACGCTCTCGTTGGCTGGCCCTCGCTTCATACTCGTCGCCAAACCTACTGGCTCCAGGTCATCTACAAGTCTCTGCTAGGTAAAGCCCCGCCTTTTCTCAGCTCACTGGTCACCATAGCAGCACCCACCCGTAGCATGCACTACAGCAGGTATATCTCACTGTTCACCACCAAAGCCAATTTTTCCTTTGGCTGCCTTTCCTTCCAGTTTTCTGCTGCCAGTGACTGGAACTAACTGCAAGTCACTGAAGCTGAAGACTCATATCTCCCTCACTAGCTTTAAGCACCAGCTGTCAGAGCAGCTCACAGATCACTGCACCTGTACATAGCCCATCTGTAAATAGCCCATCCAACTACCTCATCCCCATACTGTATTTATTTATTTATCTTGCTCCTTTGCACCCCAGTATCTCTACTTGCACATTAATCTTCTGCACATCTACCATTTCAGTGTTTAATTGCTATATTGTAATTACTTCGCAACCATTGCCTATTTATTGCCTTACCTCCCTTATCCTAACTCATTTGCACATACTGTATATATACTTTTTCTACTGTATTATTGATTGTATGTTTGTTTATTCCATGTGTAACTCTGTGTTGTTGTATGTGTCAAACTGCTTGCTTTATCTTGGCCAGGTCGCAATTGCAAATGAGAACTTGTTCTCAACTAGCCTACCTGTTTAAATAAAGGTAAAATAAAATTAAAATAAATCAAAAAAGGCTACTAAAAATATACTTTAACAAGTGTAATGACTGTTTGGCCACCAGATGTCACTTACTGGCAGTGGGCAGTGGGCACAGAACACATGCTAAAGAAATCTGCTAAGAGAGGTAAATATGTGACTGCATTCTGTGAAACAGGAGCGATAGGGGGAGGGGACACACACAGACCTATAGACAGTGTACAGAATCTACATGGACATACTGTATGAGTGTGTGACCCTGTGGACCGTATTGAGAAGGGAAACAGCAGGCCTATATGACAGACATGAGAAAGTGTGATTTACAGGGAAGTGGTGTGTGTGGGCACAGCCTGTGTGTGGGTCTGCTAGTGGGAGTGAGGGTCATGTGATGTCCCTCTCTGCCAGGGAGAGAGTGAGACAGAGAGAGGAGAGAGATAGAGAGAGTGAGTGAGTGAGTGAGAGAGAGAGAGAGAGAGAGAGAGAGAGAGAGAGAGAGAGAGAGATAGGAGAAGGGGGCTAGGGGGGTCGCGAGAGCTGTGGGAACACCAGGCCTTGCCAAGAAAGAGGAGAGCAGAGAGAATAAAAGGAATGAGAAAGAAAGAGAGACTTGTTGGCAGAGAGTGGGGGGAGGGGAGCAGAGAGGGGAGGAGAGAAGAGAGGAGGAGAGGAAGAGAGAGTACAGCCATGATCAAAACTCTCTCTGCAGGGTAGAGGAGAGGAGGAAAACACACACACGCAGCAACCAGGAGACAGGGCCAGTCCCGGTGTTAGGGTCACAGTCTGCCAACTCTGACCCTGTGTCTGGGGCCACATGCATGAAGTGGTGTGCTCTGATCTGGGCCTATCAATTAAGGAGAGAACAGAGACTGACCTGCCACTCAGGCTGTGTGTGTGTGTGTGGATTGGCAGGGGGGTATCACACAGAGAGCATATAGAGTGTGAACTTGTGAACTTTTGGCCAGCAGTTCCAGCGCCATCTTATGCCAGTCTACCCTCGGGCACAGGGCAAAGTCTTACCAGTAGGAACAACAACAAGCATGAGGAAAGTACTGGAATGGAATATTCCATTCTCTTCCAGCAGGGGCATACGTCTATTTGCCTTTGTGAAAATGTTTGTATAACACAACGTGGGCCTCACAGTGCAGCTCTGCCAGAGGGACAGTATGTGGTGAGGTGTTGGGCTCCTTGGTGCAGCTCTGCCAGAGAGACCACAATACCATAACAGCAGTCATCTGCCAGGTTGTCTACCACGCCATGTTATAACATGAGATTATAACCCTCTATTCACGTTCTAAGAGCCTGTTATATCACACTATTTACACCAGTGGGCCTTAGTTTAATCCAGTGAGACACCAGGCCAAAAATATTTAACGATTTATTTCGGGTTTGTGCACTATGCAAATAAATGCTCCCAAATCTATCTGGGCTTGGAGGACGTGTTTAACGAGGGCAGTAAAACTCCACACAAACACATAAATGCCTGTAAAAATAATGTGTGCGCTGCATAAATGCTCTTTCTGACTAATGAATTAGAGAGCGATGAATGGACATGTAAAAATCCACATCCTGTCTAGATGATGCCAAAGGCGTCTGTATGTATGTGTACGCATATCTACATATTGAGTACCAAAGTGTGTTTGTGTGAATGTGTGTGTCTCCTCTCCTCTCTCTTGCCCTGCTCAGTGTATGACTGTGTGGGTTTATGTCAATTTGTATGAGTGTGTTGAATTAGGGAGCTTGGTGCAGCTTCCCTAAGTCGATGCCAGCTCATTGTAGGAGAGAGGCCAGTGACAGCCCTTATCTCACACACACACACACACACACACACACACACACACACACACACACACACACACACACACACACACACACACACACACACACACACACACACACACACACACACACACACACAAAGGCCGATCCAGGGAACTCAAGTCCCTGTCATGAAGGGCTTTCCCCAGCAAACACGAAGGAGGGAGCGAAATCAATCTTCCTGTGAAAAAATTGAGTGCCAACCGAGAAACAGATGAGCCCATGAGAAACAACAATCAGACAAATGGGGGCACCGATAGAGAATCAACCTCTGACCACCAGCTGTCTGCGAGTCATGGGCCCAACCGTCATTTGTCTGCCTGTCCTTAACTGACCCGACCTCAAGGTCATTGGCTCAGAGTCAGCGGGAGGGTGTGTGTTGCGCACGCTCCTGCTATCTGTGTTAATGTTGGCTTTATCTCATGCACAGCAGATAAGGTGAATAAACAATCTGTCTGGACTTCCTTCAGGGTTAAATGCTATGTGGGACAGCCAGGACACCTAGCCTAGTGCTGCACACACAGACAGGTGCCCAGGCCTACTGCCCTCACATGAAGCTGTTGCCCAGGATCAGGGCCAATGGTGCTGGGACAGGGGTTACAGTCAAGTTCCAGGTTTCAGCCAGAGAGCACAGGCCCAAAGTTGAGTTGGATTTCGATAAGCTATGTTGCTGACATAACAACAATGGTGACTGAGTGGAGCCTGTGTGTGGGTATACTGTATGCATAGCTGAATGAGTAAGTGATGGGACCTCATGAAGTACTGCTGCAAGGCTTAGTTCATATCATTCAGCTTATGGAAGCACTCAGCTTCTCTCATTGTAAAGCCGATAATTGGAGATTTATTCCATCTATCAATCCATCTATTAACTTATTAACCAAGATAAGTCTGTAATACCTTCCTGCTTCCATCGGTCTCAGAAAATCACCTCAATAATAAGAGATTATCAATGACAATCCACTAACACTATAATACGTATAACATTATCATTATCAATCATCACCATCTCTTGAAGCACTTCATCAGACATGTTCTACCATGTGTCACATGTAGAGAGAAAGAGGGAGATGGAGACAAAGAGAAAGAGAAGGGAATAAAAGCTGTAAACGAAAGATTGGAGAGCCTCTCTCGTACAACAAAATAGGGATACCATAGTTTTCCTTTGTAGGAGGGAGAAATAGTACTGTACCAGTGAGAGGGCAGGGCAGGGCGGGGCAGGGCAGGGCAGGGCAGGGGAGGGGAGGGCAGGGCAGGGCGGGGCAGGGCGGGGCAGGGCAGGGCAGGGCGGGGCAGGGCAGGGCTGGGCAGGGCAGGGCAGGGCAGGGCGGGGCAGGGCTGGGCAGGGCAGAGCAAGGCTAGGCTAGGCTAGGCAAGGCTAGGCTAGGCTAGCCCTAAATGTCAACTGGAGAAGCATGAAGGATCTGCTAGTGAGGACCTGAGGAGCCAGCATCTGTCTGGCAACAGCTCAGAAAAGTCTAGTGTTTCACACCACGCCTCTGGGATCTCTGCTGCAGCCAGGGGTTTATGAAAAACAGCTTTATGTGAGGAGAGAGAGAGAGAGAGATGGGGGAAGGTTGAGAAAGCAGGAGGGAAGGAAGGAAAGAGAAAGAGAGGGAAAGCGGGAGGGAGCAGACAAAATGACGGTAGATGACAATAAGAGAGAGAAAGGAAGGGAGAGTCAGCTAAAGGAACCAAGAGAATCCAGAGGAGATAAAATAACTCCATTCTGCCTGGTCTCTTGCTATACTTCCTGTGGCCCCGGATGAGCCTGGTGGCCCCTGTGGGGGATTCCTGGAGCCGTCTGTGTATTCAGGTCAGGAGCAAGTGCAATGGAGCGCTACACACAACCTGTGCCAGGTCTACACTGTGCACAATCACCAGGGACCCATAGTGTGTGTGTGTTTGTTTGTTTTGAGGCCTCAGATTAACATGTGACAGCCAGCCCTGCCTTCAGTCAACCGAGGGCTCAACTTGCCTTCCCATGAGCCCGTGTTTGGTCTCAATCTTGGCTGTCAGAGTGTCCACACTGTCTACTGTCAGTGGAGCTGAGGCACAGCACTAGTCTGCACAGGACGACACTACACTGCATAACAGGGCACAGCAAAGGAAAGCTTTCCACACAATAGTCGGCAAAATCATGTCTTTTGTATTTCACTAGTGAGGGATTGTTAGGAGAAGTAAAGGGGACCTAGAGGGTCATAAAGAGTTCACCTGCCACTCTGTTACATTGGGATCACACAGAGAGCCTCCTCAGTCAGAGCTGCATGGCTTGTCATATTTTTCACCACTCAGGGACCTTCCCTGTAGAGAGCCCAGCTAGAGGGTGCCTGCCTGGTGTTTCTGTGGGCCGTTTCTGCGCAGCGTTCTCTCATGCTGAGGAATGCACACAGTAAACACATGTGGCGGACGCTGCAGCGCCTGGTGGGAGCTGAATGGGGTCTGGGCCTCCGTGCGGTCAGCTATGTTATCATACGAGGAGAGAGAGAGTGTGTGTCGTAATAGCCACAACACAGAGGGAGCCCTATCAATTCAAGATGCTCATGTCGGAAAGCTCAACAAACACTGGCGGGGGAAAGTTTGCTCAGGGCCGCGTGGACAAAACAAACGGCTCAGGACACCGTGGCTCTCAGACGAGGGGGAGAGAAGGAGGCAAGGTAAAATGGCGTCCGCTCTGCATGGTGAAAGGGGAACTGCTTTTTTTTACTTTAATGAAAAGCAGAGGCACTCCACTCTGGAAAAAAGCATGAGCTAATGGCAGTTTACATGAGCTAATGGCAGAGAGAGGGAGAGCCAGAGGGAAGGGAGTAAGAGACAAACAAACAGAAAACGACTGACTAACAGCTGCATAGAGCGCTTCAATATGACAGAGAGAAAGAGAGAGACAGAGAGAGAGAGAATGAGAGAGAGAGAGAGAGAGAATGAATGAGAGAGAGAGAGACAGAGAGAGAGAATGAGAGAGAGAGAGAGAGAGAATGAGAGAGAGAGAGACAGAGAGACAGAGAGACAGAGAGAATGAGAGAGAGAATGAGAATGAGAGAGAGAGAGAGAGAGAGAGAGAGAGAGAGATAATGAGAGAGAGAGAAAGAGAGAGAGAAAGAGAAAGAGAGAGAGAAAGAGAGCGAGAGAGAGAGAGAATGAGAGAGAGAGAGAGAGAGAGAGAATGAATGAGAGAGAATGAGAGAGAGAGAGACAGAGAGACAGAGAGCGAGAGAGAATGAGAGAGAGAATGAGAGAGAGAGAGAGAGAGAGAGAGAGAGAGAGAGAGAGAGAGAGACAATGAGAGAGAGAGAGAAAGAGAGAGCGAAAGAGAGAGAGAATGAGAGCGAGAGAGAGAGAGAATGAGAGAGAAAGAGAGAGAGAAAGAGAGAGAGAAAGAGAAAGAGAGAGAGCGCACCACTACTATAAAAAAAGAAAAGCCCACATTTCAAGTCGGTATGGAAATGTGGTCCTCATTTCATGATTCAATTCCTGCTCCCTCCCTTTTCCCTTTCTCTCTGCCTCTCTAACTACCCCTTTCCCTCCCTTGCTCTCGTTCTCTTTTGCAGCTGTAGAGCTACAAAAGCGCTTGGGCTTGAGGGAGGGAAGATAAGGAGAGCGAAATCTTGATAGAGAACCAGAACAAAAACACAGCCCAAGCGCTCCAAAAAGTGAGAAAACTAGGCTGTGCGTTGTATGTAATGTGATACCTGCATAGTGTATAGCACTTGCAGTGAATCACTGAATCACACTAATACTGTACAAACTGCTCACTTCAATGGGCCTGAACGTAGTCTGATAGACAATATGGTTCATAGTCTTAATCAGTCCAGTAGTGTCATCAACAAATAGTTCTACTACAGTATATTCCCTATGTGCTCTACTACAGTATATTCCCTATGTGTTCTACTACAGTATATTCCATATGTGTTCTACTACAGTATATTCCCTATGTGTTCTACTACAGTATATTCCCTATGTGTTCTACTACAGTATATTCCCTGTGTGCTCTACTACAGTATATTCCCTATGTGTTCTACTACAGTATATTCCCTATGTGTTCTACTACAGTATATTCAATATGTGGCTCCGAAAGGCAGTGGCTCTAGATGCTCTGGCCTGCCTAGCTCTGCTGCTGCTGCCCAGTGATCCTGCTGTTCTAATCTCCACATCATCTTCCCATGGCGTGTACTGTAAGTAAGAAGACAACTTCCCCCTGTCCAAAGCCCCGTGTTGACCGGCTGAGAGCCCCGCTGACCGGGGTCATCTCCGAGGGCAACCCATGTGGCCTCATCCTCGCTCCCTGTCTCTCCCCTCCTGTCCTCCCCTCTTACAGACATAATCCCTACAGCTTTACATCTTAAAACTTCCCCCAGCTCAGGACCTCACATCTCAGAAATTAAAATTCCCCTGAAGACGAAGGCTTTTTCCTGCTAAATAACACTAACCCCCCTGTGACATAACATAACCCTCCCCTATAACGCCCATGCAGTTCTGAGTATCTCCCCCATCTATCTCCTCCCCAACATCCCCGCACAACACCCTGACACGTCCTTCATCCCTCTCTCTCTATCCCTCCAGTCCTCTCTCTCCATCAGCTTCAGCTGTGTTCCTCTCCTTGGTGCCCTTCCCTCCATACTCGATTCACCACGTTTGCCCGGGTGGTTCATTATTTCAAATTTACGGCCTGTCCGGTTTGGACTCCCTAGCGGAGGAATAAAAGCAGGCTTTGGTTGGTGTGGTGATCCAGAGCCAAGCCCAAAACCCCTTCCCAACTTCAATTGAATATAAAGTCATATCAAATTAAATTTAATGAATAAAAAAGATGCCAAGAGCTGTACACTTGCGAAACACACATATGTAGGCCTACTCTACACACACATACAACTGTACACCCTTGGCACTCTCTGGGGAAAAGAGCTCAGCTTGGCAAGTGTGTGTGAGTGTATGTGTGTGTTTAAGAGAAAGAGAGAGAAAGAGAAATGCTTTTAGCACAATGTTTAAGTTATGTGGAATGTATTTACCAGGATCAGGGCCAAGGTATTTTTAAAAGTGTCTATGAAAAGTGTAGAGGACGTGGATGGAGATGGGCTGTAGAAACGCTAGGCTAGCTAGTCCCGCCGCTCATCAATCACTGCTGCTTACTGCTTATGTCTGTGTGTGTGTGTGTTAACATGGAGGTGATGCCGCGTACTCTATTTTGGAGTGCAGCGGGGCAAATGGATCAGGCTAGGCGGTAATACAATATAATCATGGCCTCTGTATCATGGCCCTCAAAGCCTTCCTATCCCTCATGCTCATGGGCCCTTTGGGGATTTCAGCCATTTGAAAATATTAGAAAGAGGCCCAATTGCCCCAAGCTCAGCGGCTCAGAGAAGCCTTAAAACCCTGCAGCTAAATCCATGGGTTATGTAAGGTAAAGCCCTAAATCTCACCACGCCTGATGTTACATATTACTGTAATTGCAAAAGGAAAAAACAGAACATACAGAGGGGAAAGAAAAACAGATGTGGGGATGGGAGGAGAAGACGTGGACGTAGGAGGGGGCAGTTGAAGAGAGGAGAGTTGATGAAGGGGAGAGAGAAAGACACAACAGGTCCGTCCCTGTAGCTTCTCTGTAGTTCTCAGTGTGTTTGGAGCAGTGGAAGCTGGTGGGAGGAGCTATAGGAGGACGGGCTCATTGGCTCATCACTGCATGTGTTTACTGGCTGCAATGGCTTCCATATGTTTGATGCGTTTGATCCATTTATTCCATTCCAGCCATTACAATGAGCCTGTCCTCCTATAGCTCCTCTCACCAGCCTCCCAGGTTTGGATCTGGTGGTGGTGACCCACTTTCCCTCCACATATAGACACGGCCCAGGACACGGCCCAGGACACGGCCCAGGACACGGCTTGCTGGCCAAACCATGGAGGAGAAAGGAAATCCAAGAAAACCTTGTCTGGATTTATCACCAGTCCATTACTACGGTCATCATGCTAACGAAGCTTGACCCTCTGGGCCAAAACACAAACACAGAGACATGAGCATACACTCTACACAATACCACACACAGCCATTCTATGGTGTGAACACTAGAGGATGGAGTGTGTAGTCTACAGCTAAAACCATTTCAAACTGCTTGATACACCACTTGTGAAAGAGGATGGTTGTGTGTGTGTGTGTGTGTGTGTGTGTGTGTGTGTGTGTGTGTGTGTGTGTGTGTGTGTGTGTGTGTGTGTGTGTGTGTGTGTGTGTGTGTGTGTGTGTGTGTGTGTGTGTGTGTGTGTGTGTGTGTGTGTGTGTGTGTGTGTGTGTGTGTGTGTGTGTGTGTGTGGATTTGTGGTTTGTGGGTGATCCGAGCCCTCAGTGTAACAACAGAACATCAATGCTCTAGTTCTGTAAGGGGAGCCCAAACTGAGCCGGCCACAGTCTGTTGCTATGCCCATTACACATCATAATCAAATCAGGACTTCATTACCACTGGCACCAGGAGCCATACTACTGCTGGCTCTGGATTAGAGGGCCGCCTGCAGGGCATGCTCAAGGATGGGCAAAGAGGAGAGCAGGGCGACACACGGGCTGCCACTCACCGTGGTTGTTTAACCCCTCATCACTCTCACTGTGGCCCGGACCACCCCATCGCTCCCATTGGCTGCCGTCCAAGAAGTGGCCAATCAACAAAAGGACGGCGAAAGGAGTGATGCTCATATACACTGGTTTGGTAGCTGGAGTGGTTGTGTAAAACCGCTGCAGAGGCGTCTCTGGATATGTAACGGATGGGGGTTGGCTCCACTGTGGCTGGGGACAGACCACCAATCAAACAAACAGAGAGAGAGGGATGCTACACACTTAGAAAAAAGGGTTCAAAAAGTTATTTGGCTGTCCCCATTGGAGAACACTTTCTGGTTCCAGGTGCAGTATTTAGTCAGTCACCAATTGTGCAAGTTCTCCCACCTAAAAAGATGAGAGAGGCCTGTAATTTTCATCATAGGTACACTTCAACTATGACAGACAAAATTAGAAAAAAAATCCAGAATATCACATTGTAGGATTTTTAATTAATTAATTTGCAAATTATGGTGGGAAATAAGTATTTGGTCACCTACAAACAAGCAAGATTTCTGGCTCTCACAGACCTGTAACTTCTTCTTTAAGAGGCTCCTCTGTCCTCCACTCGTTACCTGTATTAATGGCACCTGTTTGAACTTGTTATCAGTTTAAAAGACACCTGTCCACAACCTCAAACAGTCACACTCCAAACTCCACTATGGCCAAGACTAAAGAGCTGTCAAAGGACACCAGAAACAAAATTGTAGACCTGCATCAGGCTGGGAAGACTGAATCTGCAATAGGTAAGCAGCTTGGGTTGAAGAAATCAACTGTGGGAGCAATTATTAGGAAATGGAAGACCACTGATAATCTCCCTCGATCTGGGGCTCCACGCAAGATTTCACCCCGTGGGGTCAAAATGATCACAAGAACGGTGAGCAAAAATCCCAGAACCACACGAGGGGACCTAGTGAATGACCTGCAGAGAGCTGGGACCAAAGTAACAAAGCCTACCATCAGTAACACACTACGCCGCCAGGGACTCAAATCCTGCAGTGCCAGACGTGTCCCCCTGCTTAAGCCAGTACATGTCCAGGCCCGTCTGAAGTTTGCTAGAGAGCATTTGGATGATCCAGAAGAAGATTGGGAGAATGTCATATGGTCAGATGAAACCAAAATATAACTTTTTGGTAAAAACTTAACTCGTCGTGTTTGGAGGACAAAGAACGCTGAGTTGCATCCAAAGAACACCATACCTACTGTGAAGCATGTTTTTCTGCAAAGGGACCAGGACGACTGATCCGTGTCAAGGAAAGAATGAATGGGGCCATGTATCGTGAGATTTTGAGTGAAAACCTCTTTCCATCAGCAAGGGCATTGAAGATGAAACGTGGCTGGGTCTTTCAGCATGACAATGATCCCAAACACACCGCCCGGGCAATGAAGGAGTGGCTTCGTAAGAAGCATTTCAAGGTCCTGGAGTGGCCTAGCCAGTCTCCAGATCTCAACCCCATAGAAAATCTTTGGAGGGAGTTGAAAGTCTGTGTTGCCCAGCAACAGCCCCAAAACATCACTGCTCTAGAGGAGATCTGCATGGAGGAATGGGCCAAAATACCAGCAACAGTGTGTGAAAACCTTGTGAAGACTTACAGAAAACGTTTGACCTCTGTCATTGCCAACAAAGGGTATATAACAAAGTATTGAGATAAACTTTTGTTATTGACCAAATACCTATTTTCCACCATAATTTGCAAATAAATTCATAAAAAATCCTACAATGTGATTTTCTGGATTTTTTTTCTCTCATTTTGTCTGTCATAGTTGAAGTGTACCTATGATGAACATTACAGGACTCTCTCATCTTTTTAAGTGGGAGAACTTGCACAATTGGTGGCTGACTAAATACTTTTTTGCCCCACTGTAGAACCCTTTTTGAATCCAGCTAGAACTCTTTTGGGTTCCATGTATAACCCTCTGTGTAAAGGATTCTACCTGGAACCAAAAGAGTTTTACCTGGGAGCAAATAGGGTTCTTCAAAGGGTTATCCTATGGGGATAGCTGAATAACCCTTTTAGGTTCTTGATAGCACCTTTTTTTCTAAGAGTGTACAGAGTTTATGAGCAGAGAATCAGCAGGTACATGCATGCTGGGATGACGATGGTGATGCAATGAAATTAAATGGACTCTGCATTGTCCCCAATCCCCACTACCTATCAAACCTTCTACTTCCCCCTCATCAATCGTATCTTCCTCCTCATTGTGCTCTTCAATAGAACTTTCCTTCCTTTCTGCTTTCCCTGTTTTTCCTCAACCACAGCCAACATGTGATTTCACTTATCTTCCAGTGGAATTAAGGAAAGAACAGACTAATGGTCATCTCCCTGCCTCTTTCTCTTTTCTGTTTGCGGCAGCGCTCGATGAAAATAACGCTCCAGTATATTTTGCTTGAGGTTCAAATCCCGCCGCTCAAAACTGCAGATGTGGGCTTCTCACCACACCTACACAAAAATGCAGGAGCTGAAAAAGAAAGGAGAAAAAAGTCCATAGCTGTTTCCCATCTCATGTAAACACAGGATGGGCTCCAGTCTAATGGTGTCTTTTTTTCTACCTCTCTCTGGCTGGGGAGGAGAGGAGCGGCGGGGCTGAAACTAACGGACCTGGAAAAATAATAGCCCTGGCTGCTGAATACAAATGACTGATAGCGAATCAGTTGTCTTTCCTCGCAGAGGCTGAGCCTGTGACCAAGGTGAACAGGGAGTCTGGTGGTCCTCTTCCCAGAGAGAAGGGGAACCAGAGGCACTCTCAGAACATATGGAGGGAAATGGATCTAACATATCAGCAAGTGCTACTAAAACACAAAAATCTGGTGTCCCCCCTGGCTCTATGTTGGGGCCGCTAGGGATCTACTCTTGGATCCATTCAGTGATAAGAGTCCCGCTGTCCTCCGCTATCCCATTCACTTCCTTTTATCCCTTTATGCCTTTATGAGCCGTGGAAAAACAGTTTCATTGGGAGATCTCCATGCATCTGGAGCATTCATCAATCCATGGGGGCCATAGTTCAACCGGGTTCTTTTGAAAGACAAGCTGGATGAAAGGTGGAGATGGGAGAATTTAGGGGGGATTTCGCATCACAAATTACAAGCAAGTACTGGCGTTAAGGCAAGTACAGTATGTTTTTCACATATTGTACTCATGTCAACAAACATTTCATAGCAGGGAAAGATGATTTTAGGTAAAGTGATTCCTCCCATGCAGCACTAGACAGAGAGCCAGAGCAAGAGACTAGAGGATCTATTCATTTGGAACTGAATAAGTAATACACTTCTCAATCTCCAAACCAATGAGGACCACGCCACATCTCATGGTCCTTCTCTAGCATGGCGGAATGAGAAGACTGGCTGTGTCTCTGTCTGGTTGTGGAGAGGAGGGTTCAGGACATGAGTGAAGAGAGCTTGTGTTTCTCTAGGCTGGAGACTGTTCCTATAGCGGTCTGGGCGCCTGCACCGGTTCACAGCTCTCAGGGCAGGGCGAGAGAGAGCTTGAAGAAAACTTACTGCAGGAAATACCTCACCGATAGTCGCCCCACTGGGATCATAAGATGAAATGGAAAAAAAGAGAGAGGAAGGTCTGGAAATGCTTTCAGCAGAAACCGGCTCCTGAATGTTCCTTTAATTGGTGCGATATGAGAAGCTGGATCTTTCCATTCAGGCTCCTCCTCCCTTCTTCTCTTCTTCCTTCACCTCTTCTCTCATGCCTCAATTAAGGTTTTTGGCCATCATTTCCAAATCCTCTGTACTGTTCACTTGATCCTCAAGGTTAGAATAGTGGTGAATGAGACTTGTCTTCAAAGGGTACACTCTTCTCTTCTATGTCAGCAGGGCCCTTTACATTCAACAGATATAAATCAGTCCAATGGCAACACAGGTCAGGGAACATTTATCCTGACCAACAGGATTAAAGTTTGGTAGTGCGTGGGCAGAGGGGAAGACAGGAAAACACACTTCACAGATGGTTTTACACAGCCAACACTGAAGCAAGACTTTCCATATGAGTTTACTGAAACATTTATCGCGTACTGCTAACGTAGTAAACTGGGAGTATTGATGATCCAGGCCAAAGCAGTCGGTATCTCTGAGAGTTGGCTGAGATCCAGAGGCCCCAGGGAGGGTCAGAGACAGAGAGAGACAGAGGCCCCAGGGAGGTGAGCACCTTTAAGACCTGGGGACAGAGACAGAGAGAGGCCCCAGGGAGATGAGCACCTTTAAGACCTGGGGTCAGAGACAGAGAGAGAGACAGAGGCCCCAGGGAGATGAGCACCTTTAAAAACCTCTTATGGATCCCTTCACGCACCAATCCCTTTAGCGGGATTGATTTGACAACATCCAGTGAAATGGCAGTGCGCCAAATTCAAACTACAGATCTTCTACTGTTGGCACTCCAAAATGTCCCAGAAACATCACAAATGGTCCTTTTGTTCAATAATGTCCTTCTTATTGTCCCAAAAATTTCCATTTATTTGTCACGTTTGATTCAGAAATACACCGGTTTCAACTCGCCCAACACACCGGTTTTAACTCGAGAGAGAGCGAGAGAGAGAGAGAGAGAGAGAGAGAGAGAGAGAGAGATAATATAAGGCAGGGGTGTGACTGAGCTATATGAGATTATCAGGTTTTTGGTACATTTGTAAGTCACAGCAAGCGGATATTTGCCATTCCAAAAAGTGAAGGTAATTCATAATATTGCATGCAAGAGGGCCTGGGCCAGAGTGGATCCTGGATCCCCTCTCAAACCCAAAGGATCATCTAATTCCAAACAAGCCTTGCTGCCCTCCACCACAGACCCTGCCCCCAATCAGAAAAGCACAACCCTGCCTTTAATCCAACGCCATAATCACAACTCTCACATCAGCCCTGAGTGTGAACAGACCCTGTGTATTACAGCGAATTAATCTCAACTGAATAAATCATTAAGGAGCTTTTTGACAAATCGCTACTGAAATCCTCCTAGCTGTCCCCTACTCTGCTGTGGAAGAGCTGCTGTGTGGAGTGGCTGAGGATTAACATGTTGAGGTTGTCAGCTCAAACACTAAGCACTCAATCACTCAATCACACAGATCCACACGCTCACTGAGACTTAGCCCCACAGACCCCACTGACATTGACCATGCAGGCCATATATAGACCACCACTGCATGTCCGCAGACTGTCTCCTCTCCAGCTGATCCCCACAGGGATCCGGTGTATGGACCAACTTCCCACTGACCGCTATGGGTGTACGCTATTAGAGCAAGATGGCAGCGGATGAGAGGCGCCTCACTTTGACGTACTCAATAAGAAAAGCAGTGTGTTAGTGATTCTGAGAGTACGTGGGTCAAAACGTGCATGTGCTTAGGATGAAGTAGACTACTGGAGGCTTTCCAGTTGTATCCTGACGGTCTGTTCTTTCATTCAACTTAGATGACCATCAAACCGTTCAATCAGCGTCATTACCTCTAATAGGCCCCTCAGCCCCTCCTCCTTTCTTTACTGAACGACAACACTTTGTTCTGCCAGCAGCTTATAAACTGTTTCATTAAAACACAGAATCAAATAACCTCATCGCTGCCTCTCTCTCTCTCTCTCTCTCTCTCTCTCTCTCTCTCTCTCTCTCTCTCTCTCTCTCTCTCTCTCTCTCTCTCTCTCTCTCTCTCTCTCTCTCTCTCTCTCTCTCTCTCTCTCTCTCTCTCTCTCTCTCTCTCTCTCTCTCTCTCTCTCTCTCTCTCTCTCTCTCTCTCTCTCTCTCTCTCTCTCTCTTTCTCTCTTTCGCTCCCTCGCCGGGTGTCTAAGAGCGCCGTTCCTTTAGTGGCTAAGCGAGAAACAGAGCAATGGATTTTCCCAGACTGAGCTGAACTGGAAAACCACATTGTGCTGACTGCACACTTCCAGCTGGCCCACGCCGCCCCCCAGTCCCACCACCACGCTGCCCCCCTCCATGCCTTTCTCACACTGCCTCTCTTCTCCTCCCCTCCCCTCTACACACTCTGCTGAGCTCTACCACCCAGACACATCTCACACCATCACTGGCCCTGGGTCCAATCACTACACAGAAGATGTGTTGGGAAACAGCAGGTCATGTTTATTGCTGCGTGTTACAGCGGAGAAACGCTGAAACCCATTCAACTGTTTAGCGAGACACCATGGAAGTGTGTTGTTGTTAATGCAGGGTGGTGGCCAACACCAGTGAGTGAGGTGGCCAAAAGAGTCAAGTTCACTTCCTACAAAAACAAAACAATGGCTGGAATTACTACACAGTCACTAATTTGTTATGGCCATGCAACTGCAGCTTTATTAGTGTCATCTATATAACCAGATGGCCTCTATTTTGTGAAGACAATGAAGAAATAAGAATTCTCTCTAAGAGAGAAGGGAGAAGAGAAAAGGGGAACAGGTCATCTCTGACTAGAAGGACTAGGGAGAAAGGAGAAGGGGAAAGCGCTGCTAGGGTTTGTTTTCCCTCTGGCTGGCGATGTCCGGCTGCAGCCAGCATAAACACATGCCTTCACGGCTCACATATTTCCTGCTTAACTCTGCATCCCAGCACTGGGCCACACAGGCACAGGACACCACAGCGTGTGTTAGTTTGCAGTGTGTGTGTGTGTGTGTGTGTGTGTGTGTGTGTGTGTGTGTGTGTGTGTGTGTGTGTGTGTGTGTGTGTGTGTGTGTGTGTGTGTGTATGTGTGTGTGTATTGCATGTGCTCGGGTGTGTTCATTGGGACATATCGTTATGTTTAATACTATTGTGGTCAGCATGTTGTCCTACACACATATCCGCCACAACAGTCAGCCTTAACAATACATTCTAGAACTCAACACCCACTGTCATTATCATCACAGACACCAACAGTGCCCACACATTGACACAGATAATGTACAGTATGATACCGTAGTTATGGAGTTTGACTAGGTGTAAAAACATATCTCCTGTATAATGAAAAAGAACACATATCTCATGGAGAGGTTTTGAAGGAAAGTGGGCTTATTATAATGTATCTACTCCTCACATGTGTTTTAAACAGGCATTTATGCCATTCACTTATCTCAAAGAGGGGTGGGATATTCCATCTGTCCCCTGCTCTGAGAGGGAGTCGAGGAGCGGGTGCCTTTTAAGCCTGTCTGATACATGCAAACAAATAGCAGTTCTTTTCAGCCCCTTTTTCAGCCCCTTTTCATCTATAGAGCGCACCTCCTCTTGTCGCCTCACATCCAGAATGAAGTGGAAAAAGATTTAAGACACAGTGACAAGTCGAAGGCAAAAAGAGTATGTGTGTGTGTGTGTGCGTGGGGGGGACGATCCTAAAGTAAAACTACAGTATGCATGTCTAAAGGACGGACCTACTGTATTATTAACAACAGCATAGGGAATCTACAGAACAGGCCTACTGTATCATTAACAACAGCATGGGGAATCTACAGAACAGGCCTACTGTATCATTAACAACAGCATGGGGAATCTATAGAACATACCTACTGTATCATTAACAACAGCATGGGGAATCTACAGAACATACCTACTGTACCATTAACAACAGCATGGGGAATCTACAGAACATACCTACTGTACCATTAACAACAGCATTGGGAATCTACAGAACAGAACTACTGTATCATTAACAACAGCATGGAGAATCTACAGAACATACCTACTGTACCATTAACAACAGCATAGGGAATCTACAGAACATACCTACTGTATCATTAACAACAGCATGGGGAATCTACAGAACAGACCTACTGTATCATTAACAACAGCATGGGGAATCTACAGAACATACCTACTGTATCATTAAAAACAGCATAGGGAATCTACAGAACAGACCTACTGTACCATTAACAACAGCACGGGGAATCTACAGAACAGAACTACTGTATCATTAACAACAGCATGGGGAATCTACAGAACATACCTACTGTACCATTAACAACAGAATAGGGAATCTACAGAACATACCTACTGTACCATTAACAACAGCATAGGGAATCTACGGAACATACCTACTGTACCATTAAGAACAGCATAGGGAATATACAGAACATACCTACTGTATCATTAACAACAGCATGGGGAATCTACAGAACATACCTACTGTATCATTAAAAACAGCATAGGGAATCTACAGAACAGACCTACTGTACCATTAACAACAGCATAGGGAATCTACGGAACATACCTACTGTACCATTAAGAACAGCATGGGGAATCTACAGAACATACCTACTGTATCATTAACAACAGCATGGGGAATCTACAGAACATACCTACTGTATCATTAAAAACAGCATAGGGAATCTACAGAACAGACCTACTGTACCATTAACAAAAGCATAGGGAATCTACAGAACATACCTACTGTATCATTAACAACAGCATGGGGAATCTACAGAACATACCTACTGTATCATTAAAAACAGCATAGGGAATCTACAGAACAGACCTACTGTACCATTAACAACAGCATAGGGAATCTACGGAACATACCTACTGTACCATTAAGAACAGCATAGGGAATCTACAGAACATACCTACTGTATCATTAACAACAGCATGGGGAATCTACGGAACATACCTACTGTATCATTAACAACAGCATGGGGAATCTACAGAACATACCTACTGTATCATTAAAAACAGCATAGGGAATCTACAGAACAGACCTACTGTACCATTAACAACAGCATAGGGAATCTACGGAACATACCTACTGTACCATTAAGAACAGCATAGGGAATCTACAGAACATACCTACTGTATCATTAACAACAGCATGGGGAATCTACGGAACATACCTACTGTATCATTAACAACAGCATGGGGAATCTACAGAACATACCTACTGTATCATTAACAACAGCATGGGGAATCTACAGAACATACCTACTGTATCATTAAAAACAGCATAGGGAATCTACAGAACAGACCTACTGTATCATTAACAACAGCATGGGGAATCTACAGAACATACCTACTGTATCATTAACAACAGCATGGGGAATCTACAGAACATACCTACTGTACCATTAAGAACAGCATAGGGAATCTACAGAACATACCTACTGTATCATTAACAACACAATGGGGAATCTACAGAACATACCTACTGTAGCATTAACAACAGCATGGGGAATCTACAGAACTGATCTACTGTATCATTAACAACAGCATGGGGAATCTATAGAACATACCAACTGTATCAATAACAACAGCATGGGGAATCTACAGAACAGACCTACTGTATCAATAACAGCAGCATTTGGAATCTATAGAGCTGACCTACTGTATCAATAACAACAGCAAAGGGAATCTACAAAACAGAAAAACTGTATCAATAACAACAGCATTTGGAATCTATAGAACAGACCAACTGTATCATTAACAACAGCATGGGGAATCTATAGAACAGACCAACTGTATCAATAACAACAGCATGGGGAATCTATAGAACAGACCAACTGTATCAATAACAACAGCATGGGGAATCTATAGAACAGACCAACTGTATCAATAACAACAGCATGGGGAATGTACAGAACAGACCAACTGTATCATTAACAACAGCATGGGGAATCAACAGAACATAACTACTGTATAATTAACAACAGCATGGGGAATCTATAGAACAGACCAACTGTATCAATAACAACAGCATGGGGAATGTACAGAACATACCAACTGTATCATTAACAACAGCATGGGGAATCAACAGAACATAACTACTGTATCATTAACAACAGCATGGGGAATCTATAGAACAGACCAACTGTATCATTAACAACAGCATGGGGAATCTATAGAACAGACCAACTGTATCATTAACAACAGCATGGGGAATCTATAGAACAGACCAACTGTATCAATAACAACAGCATGGGGAATCTATAGAACAGACCAACTGTATCAATAACAACAGCATGGGGAATCTATAGAACAGACCAACTGTATCATTAACAACAGCATGGGGAATCTATAGAACAGACCAACTGTATCATTAACAACAGCATGTGGAATCTACAGAACAGACCAACTGTATCATTAACAACGGCACAGGAAATCTACAGAACAGACCAACTGTATCATTAACAACAGCATGGGGAATCTATAGAACAGATCTACCGTACCATTAACAACAGCATGGGGAATCTACAGAACAGATCCACCGTACCATTAAGAACAGCATTGGGAATCTATAGAACAGATCTACCGTACCATTAACAACAGCATGGGGAATCTACAGAACAGATCTACCCTACCATTAACAACAACACAGGGAATCTACAGAACTGATCTACTGTATCATTAACAACAGCATGGGGAATCTACAGAACATACCTACTGTATCATTAAAAACAGCATAGGGAATCTACAGAACAGACCTACTGTACCATTAACAACAGCATAGGGAATCTACAGAACATACCTACTGTATCATTAACAACAGCATAGGGAATCTACAGAACAAACCTACTGTATCATTAACAACAGCATGGGGAATCTACAGAACATACCTACTGTATCATTAAAAACAGCATAGGGAATCTACAGAACAGACCTACTGTACCATTAACAACAGCATAGGGAATCTACGGAACATACCTACTGTACCATTAAGAACAGCATTGGGAATCTACAGAACATACCTACTGTATCATTAACAACAGCATGGGGAATCTACAGAACATACCTACTGTATCATTAAAAACAGCATAGGGAATCTACAGAACAGACCTACTGTACCATTAACAACAGCATGGGGAATCTACAGAACAGACCAACTGTATCATTAACAACAGCATGGGGAATCAATAAAACAGATCTACCGTACCATTAACAACAGCATGGGGAATCTACAGAACAGATCTACCGTACCATTAAGAACAGCATGGGGAATCTATAGAACAGATCTACCGTACCATTAACAACAGCATGGGGAATCTACAGAACAGATCTACCCTACCATTAACAACAACACAGGGAATCTACAGAACTGATCTACTGTATCATTAACAACAGCATGGGGAATCTACAGAACAGATCTACCGTACCATTAACAACAACACAGGGAATCTACAGAACTGATCTACTGTATCATTAACAACAGCATGGGGAATCTACAGAACAGATCTAAGGTACCATTAAGAACAGCATGGGGAATCAACAGAACATACCTACTGTATCATTAAAAACAGCATAGGGAATCTACAGAACAGACCTACTGTACCATTAACAACAGCATAGGGAATCTACGGAACATACCTACTGTACCATTAAGAACAGCATAGGGAATCTACAGAACATACCTACTGTATCATTAACAACAGCATGGGGAATCTACAGAACATACCTACTGTATCATTAAAAACAGCATAGGGAATCTACAGAACAGACCTACTGTACCATTAACAACAGCACAGGGAATCTACAGAACAGACCTACTGTACCATTAACAACAGCATGGGGAATCTACAGAACAGATCTACCGTACCATTAACAACAACACAGGGAATCTACAGAACTGATCTACTGTATCATTAACAACAGCATGGGGAATCTACAGAACAGATCTAAGGTACCATTAAGAACAGCATGGGGAATCAACAGAACAGACCTACTGTATCATTAACAACAGCATGGGGAATCTACAGAACATACCTACTGTATCATTAAAAACAGCATAGGGAATCTACAGAACAGACCTACTGTACCATTAACAACAGCATAGGGAATCTACGGAACATACCTACTGTACCATTAACAACAGCATAGGGAATCTACAGAACATACCTACTGTATCATTAACAACAGCATGGGGAATCTACAGAACATACCTACTGTATCATTAAAAACAGCATAGGGAATCTACAGAACAGACCTACTGTACCATTAACAACAGCATAGGGAATCTACAGAACATACCTACTGTATCATTAACAACAGCATGGGGAATATACAGAACAGACCTACTGTATCATTAACAACAGCATGGGGAATCTACAGAACATACCTACTGTATCATTAACAACAGCATAGGGAATCTACAGAACATACCTACTGTATCATTAACAACAGCATGGGGAATATACAGAACAGACCTACTGTATCATTAACAACAGCATGGGGAATCTACAGAACATACCTACTGTATCATTAACAACAGCATAGGGAATCTACAGAACAGACCTACTGTATCATTAACAACAGCATAGGGAATCTACGGAACATACCTACTGTACCATTAAGAACAGCATAGGGAATCTACAGAACATACCTACTGTATCATTAACAACAGCATGGGGAATCTACAGAACATACCTACTGTATCATTAAAAACAGCATAGGGAATCTACAGAACAGACCTACTGTACCATTAACAACAACATAGGGAATCTACAGAACATACCTACTGTATCATTAACACCAGCATGGGGAATCTACAGAACATACCTACTGTATCATTAACAACAGCATGGGGAATCTACAGAACAGACCAACTGTATCATTAACAACAGCATGGGGAATCTACAGAACATACCTACTGTATCATTAACAACAGCATGAGGAATCTATTTAACATACCTACTGTACCATTAACAACAGCAATGGGTATCTATAGAACAGACATACTGTAGAACGGACCTACTGTATAATTCACAAAATCATAGGGAATCTGCAGAACAAACCTACTGAGTAATTAAAAACAGCATGGGGGATTCTACAGAACAGTTTTGCAATACCATTAAAAACAACAAGGGAAATCTACAGAACAGACCTACTGTATCATTAACAACAGCATTGGGAATCTACAGACCAGACCTACTGTATCAATAACAACAGCATGGGGAATATACAGAACATACCGACTGTATCATTAACAACAGCATGGGGAATCTATAGAACATACCGACTGTATCATTAACAGCATTAGGAATCTACAGAACATACCGACTGTATCATTAACAACAGCATGGGGAATCTACAGAACATACCGACTGTATCATTAACAGCATTAGGAATCTACAGAACATACCGACAGTATCATTAACAACAGCATTAGGAATCTACAGAACATACTGACTGTATCATTAACAACAGCATTAGGAATCTACAGAACATACCGACTGTATCATTATCAACAGCATGGGGAATCAACAGAACATACCTACTGTATCATTAACAACAGCATGGGGAATCTACAGAACAGACCTACTGTATCATTAACAACAGCATGGGGAATCTACAGAACATACCGACTGTATCATTAACAACAGCATGGGGAATCAACAGAACATACCGACTGTATCATTATCAACAGCATGGGGAATCAACAGAACATACCTACTGTATCATTAACAACAGCATGGGGAATATACAGAACAGACCTACTGTATCATTAACAACAGCATGGGGAATCTACAGAACATACCTACTGTATCATTAACAACAGCATAGGGAATCTACAGAACAGACCTACTGTATCATTAACAACAGCATGGGGAATCTACAGAACATACCTACTGTATCATTAAAAACAGCATAGGGAATCTACAGAACAGACCTACTGTACCATTAACAACAGCATAGGGAATCTACGGAACATACCTACTGTACCATTAACAACAGCATAGGGAATCTACGGAACATACCTACTGTACCATTAAGAACAGCATAGGGAATCTACAGAACATACCTACTGTATCATTAACAACAGCATGGGGAATCTACAGAACATACCTACTGTATCATTAAAAACAGCATAGGGAATCTACAGAACAGACCTACTGTATCATTAACACCAGCATGGGGAATCTACAGAACATACCTACTGTATCATTAACAACAGCATGGGGAATCTACAGAACAGACCAACTGTATCATTAACAACAGCATGGGGAATCTACAGAACATACCTACTGTATCATTAACAACAGCATGAGGAATCTATTTAACATACCTACTGTACCATTAACAACAGCAATGGGTATCTATAGAACAGACATACTGTAGAACGGACCTACTGTATAATTCACAAAATCATAGGGAATCTGCAGAACAAACCTACTGAGTAATTAAAAACAGCATGGGGGATTCTACAGAACAGTTTTGCAATACCATTAAAAACAACAAGGGAAATCTACAGAACAGACCTACTGTATCATTAACAACAGCATTGGGAATCTACAGACCAGACCTACTGTATCAATAACAACAGCATGGGGAATATACAGAACATACCGACTGTATCATTAACAGCATTAGGAATCTACAGAACATACCGACAGTATCATTAACAACAGCATTAGGAATCTACAGAACATACTGACTGTATCATTAACAGCATTAGGAATCTACAGAACATACCGACAGTATCATTAACAACAGCATTAGGAATCTACAGAACATACTGACTGTATCATTAACAACAGCATTAGGAATCTACAGAACATACCGACTGTATCATTATCAACAGCATGGGGAATCAACAGAACATACCTACTGTATCATTAACAACAGCATGGGGAATCTACAGAACAGACCTACTGTATCATTAACAACAGCATGGGGAATCTACAGAACATACCGACTGTATCATTAACAACAGCATGGGGAATCAACAGAACATACCGACTGTATCATTATCAACAGCATGGGGAATCAACAGAACATACCTACTGTATCATTAACAACAGCATGGGGAATCTACAGAACAGACCTACTGTACCATTAACAACAGCATAGGGAATCTACAGAACAGACCTACTGTACCATTAACAACAGCATGGGGAATCTACAGAACAGATCTACCGTACCATTAACAACAACACAGGGAATCTACAGAACTGATCTACTGTATCATTAACAACAGCATGGGGAATCTACAGAACAGATCTAAGGTACCATTAAGAACAGCATGGGGAATCAACAGAACAGACCTACTGTATCATTAACAACAGCATGGGGAATCTACAGAACATACCTACTGTATCATTAAAAACAGCATAGGGAATCTACAGAACAGACCTACTGTACCATTAACAACAGCATAGGGAATCTACGGAACATACCTACTGTACCATTAACAACAGCATAGGGAATCTACAGAACATACCTACTGTATCATTAACAACAGCATGGGGAATCTACAGAACATACCTACTGTATCATTAAAAACAGCATAGGGAATCTACAGAACAGACCTACTGTACCATTAACAACAGCATAGGGAATCTACAGAACATACCTACTGTATCATTAACAACAGCATGGGGAATATACAGAACAGACCTACTGTATCATTAACAACAGCATGGGGAATCTACAGAACATACCTACTGTATCATTAACAACAGCATAGGGAATCTACAGAACAGACCTACTGTATCATTAACAACAGCATGGGGAATCTACAGAACATACCTACTGTATCATTAAAAACAGCATAGGGAATCTACAGAACAGACCTACTGTACCATTAACAACAGCATAGGGAATCTACAGAACAGACCTACTGTACCATTAACAACAGCATAGGGAATCTACGGAACATACCTACTGTACCATTAACAACAGCATAGGGAATCTACGGAACATACCTACTGTACCATTAAGAACAGCATAGGGAATCTACAGAACATACCTACTGTATCATTAACAACAGCATGGGGAATCTACAGAACATACCTACTGTATCATTAAAAACAGCATAGGGAATCTACAGAACAGACCTACTGTACCATTAACAACAACATAGGGAATCTACAGAACATACCTACTGTATCATTAACAACAGCATGGGGAATCTACAGAACAGACCAACTGTATCATTAACAACAGCATGGGGAATCTACAGAACATACCTACTGTATCATTAACAACAGCATGAGGAATCTATTTAACATACCTACTGTACCATTAACAACAGCAATGGGTATCTATAGAACAGACATACTGTAGAACGGACCTACTGTATAATTCACAAAATCATAGGGAATCTGCAGAACAAACCTACTGAGTAATTAAAAACAGCATGGGGGATTCTACAGAACAGTTTTGCAATACCATTAAAAACAACAAGGGAAATCTACAGAACAGACCTACTGTATCATTAACAACAGCATTGGGAATCTACAGACCAGACCTACTGTATCAATAACAACAGCATGGGGAATATACAGAACATACCGACTGTATCATTAACAACAGCATGGGGAATCTATAGAACATACCGACTGTATCATTAACAGCATTAGGAATCTACAGAACATACCGACTGTATCATTAACAACAGCATGGGGAATCTACAGAACATACCGACTGTATCATTAACAGCATTAGGAATCTACAGAACATACCGACAGTATCATTAACAACAGCATTAGGAATCTACAGAACATACTGACTGTATCATTAACAACAGCATTAGGAATCTACAGAACATACCGACTGTATCATTATCAACAGCATGGGGAATCAACAGAACATACCTACTGTATCATTAACAACAGCATGGGGAATCTACAGAACAGACCTACTGTATCATTAACAACAGCATGGGGAATCTACAGAACATACCGACTGTATCATTAACAACAGCATGGGGAATCAACAGAACATACCTACTGTATCATTAACAACACAATGGGGAATCTACAGAACATACCTACTGTATCATTAACAACAGCATGGGGAATCTACAGAACTGATCTACTGTATCATTAACAACAGCATGGGGAATCTATAGAACATACCAACTGTATCAATAACAACAGCATGGGGAATCTACAGAACAGACCTACTGTATCAATAACAGCAGCATTTGGAATCTATAGAGCTGACCTACTGTATCAATAACAACAGCAAAGGGAATCTACAAAACAGACAAACTGTATCAATAACAACAGCATTTGGAATCTATAGAACAGACCAACTGTATCATTAACAACAGCATGGGGAATCTATAGAACAGACCAACTGTATCAATAACAACAGCATGGGGAATCTATAGAACAGACCAACTGTATCAATAACAACAGCATGGGGAATCTATAGAACAGACCAACTGTATCAATAACAACAGCATGGGGTATCTATAGAACAGACCAACTGTATCAATAACAACAGCATGGGGAATCTATAGAACATACCAACTGTATCAAAAACAACAGCATGGGGTATCTATAGAACAGACCTACTGTATCATTCACAACAGCATGGGGAATCTACAGAACATACCGACTGTATCATTAACAGCATTAGGAATCTACAGAACATACCGACAGTATCATTAACAACAGCATTAGGAATCTACAGAACATACTGACTGTATCATTAACAACAGCATTAGGAATATACAGAACATACTGACTGTATCATTTACAACAGCATGGGGAATCAACAGAACATACCTACTGTATCATTAACAACAGCATGGGGAATCTACAGAACAGACCTACTGTATCATTAACAACAGCATGGGGAATCAACAGAACAGACCTACTGTATCAATAACAACAGCATGGGGAATCAATAGAACAGACCTACTGTACTATTAACAATAGCATTTGGAATCTACAGGACAGACCTACTGTATCAATAACAACAGCATGGGGAGTCTAGAAAACAGACAAACTGTATCATTAACAACAGCATTGGGAATCTACAGAACAGAGCAACTGTATCAATAACAACAGCATGGGGAATCTACAGAACAGGCCTACTGTATCAATAACAACAGCATGGGGAATCTATAGAACAGACCAACTGTATCATTAACAACAGCATGGGGAATCTATAGAACAGACCAACTGTATCATTAACAACAGCATGGGGAATCTATAGAACAGACCAAATGTATCATTAACAACAGCATGGGGAATCAACAGAACAGACCTACTGTATCATTAACAACAGCATGGGGTATCTAAAGAACATACTGGCTGTATCATTAACAACAGCATGAGGAATCTACAGAACAGACCTACTGTATCAATAACAACAGCATTTGGAATCTACAGAACAGGCCTACTGTATCGTTAAAAACAGCATTGGGAATATACAGAACAGACCTACTGTACCATTAACAACAGCATTTGGAATATAAAGAACAGACCTACTGTATCGTTAAAAAGAGCATTGGGAATATACAGAACATACCTACTGTATCAATAACAACAGCATGGGGAATATAAAGAACATATCTACTCTACTGTATCATTAACAACAGCATGGGGAATCAACAGAACAGACCTACTGTATCATTAACAACAGCATGGGGAATCTACAGAACATACCTACTGTATCATTAACAACAGCATGAGGAATCTATTTAACATACCTACTGTACCATTAACAACAGCAATGGGTATCTATAGAACAGACATACTGTAGAACGGACCTACTGTATAATTCACAAAATCATAGGGAATCTGCAGAACAAACCTACTGAGTAATTAAAAACAGCATGGGGGATTCTACAGAACAGTTTTGCAATACCATTAAAAACAACAAGGGAAATCTACAGAACAGACCTACTGTATCATTAACAACAGCATTGGGAATCTACAGACCAGACCTACTGTATCAATAACAACAGCATGGGGAATATACAGAACATACCGACTGTATCATTAACAACAGCATGGGGAATCTATAGAACATACCGACTGTATCATTAACAGCATTAGGAATCTACAGAACATACCGACTGTATCATTAACAACAGCATGGGGAATCTACAGAACATACCGACTGTATCATTAACAGCATTAGGAATCTACAGAACATACCGACAGTATCATTAACAACAGCATTAGGAATCTACAGAACATACTGACTGTATCATTAACAACAGCATTAGGAATCTACAGAACATACCGACTGTATCATTATCAACAGCATGGGGAATCAACAGAACATACCTACTGTATCATTAACAACAGCATGGGGAATCTACAGAACAGACCTACTGTATCATTAACAACAGCATGGGGAATCTACAGAACATACCGACTGTATCATTAACAACAGCATGGGGAATCAACAGAACATACCGACTGTACCATTAACAACAGCATAGGGAATCTACAGAACATACCTACTGTATCATTAACAACAGCATGGGGAATATACAGAACAGACCTACTGTATCATTAACAACAGCATGGGGAATCTACAGAACATACCTACTGTATCATTAACAACAGCATAGGGAATCTACAGAACAGACCTACTGTATCATTAACAACAGCATGGGGAATCTACAGAACATACCTACTGTATCATTCAAAACAGCATAGGGAATCTACAGAACAGACCTACTGTACCATTAACAACAGCATAGGGAATCTACGGAACATACCTACTGTACCATTAACAACAGCATAGGGAATCTACGGAACATACCTACTGTACCATTAAGAACAGCATAGGGAATCTACAGAACATACCTACTGTATCATTAACAACAGCATGGGGAATCTACAGAACATACCTACTGTATCATTAAAAACAGCATAGAGAATCTACAGAACAGACCTACTGTACCATTAACAACAACATAGGGAATCTACAGAACATACCTACTGTATCATTAACAACAGCATGGGGAATCTACAGAACAGACCAACTGTATCATTAACAACAGCATGGGGAATCTACAGAACATACCTACTGTATCATTAACAACAGCATGAGGAATCTATTTAACATACCTACTGTACCATTAACAACAGCAATGGGTATCTATAGAACAGACATACTGTAGAACGGACCTACTGTATAATTCACAAAATCATAGGGAATCTGCAGAACAAACCTACTGAGTAATTAAAAACAGCATGGGGGATTCTACAGAACAGTTTTGCAATACCATTAAAAACAACAAGGGAAATCTACAGAACAGACCTACTGTATCATTAACAACAGCATTGGGAATCTACAGACCAGACCTACTGTATCAATAACAACAGCATGGGGAATATACAGAACATACCGACTGTATCATTAACAACAGCATGGGGAATCTATAGAACATACCGACTGTATCATTAACAGCATTAGGAATCTACAGAACATACCGACTGTATCATTAACAACAGCATGGGGAATCTACAGAACATACCGACTGTATCATTAACAGCATTAGGAATCTACAGAACATACCGACAGTATCATTAACAACAGCATTAGGAATCTACAGAACATACTGACTGTATCATTAACAACAGCATTAGGAATCTACAGAACATACCGACTGTATCATTATCAACAGCATGGGGAATCAACAGAACATACCTACTGTATCATTAACAACAGCATGGGGAATCTACAGAACAGACCTACTGTATCATTAACAACAGCATGGGGAATCTACAGAACATACCGACTGTATCATTAACAACAGCATGGGGAATCAACAGAACATACCTACTGTATCATTAACAACACAATGGGGAATCTACAGAACATACCTACTGTATCATTAACAACAGCATGGGGAATCTACAGAACTGATCTACTGTATCATTAACAACAGCATGGGGAATCTATAGAACATACCAACTGTATCAATAACAACAGCATGGGGAATCTACAGAACAGACCTACTGTATCAATAACAGCAGCATTTGGAATCTATAGAGCTGACCTACTGTATCAATAACAACAGCAAAGGGAATCTACAAAACAGACAAACTGTATCAATAACAACAGCATTTGGAATCTATAGAACAGACCAACTGTATCATTAACAACAGCATGGGGAATCTATAGAACAGACCAACTGTATCAATAACAACAGCATGGGGAATCTATAGAACAGACCAACTGTATCAATAACAACAGCATGGGGAATCTATAGAACAGACCAACTGTATCAATAACAACAGCATGGGGTATCTATAGAACAGACCAACTGTATCAATAACAACAGCATGGGGAATCTATAGAACATACCAACTGAATCAAAAACAACAGCATGGGGTATCTATAGAACAGACCTACTGTATCATTCACAACAGCATGGGGAATCTACAGAACATACCGACTGTATCATTAACAGCATTAGGAATCTACAGAACATACCGACAGTATCATTAACAACAGCATTAGGAATCTACAGAACATACTGACTGTATCATTAACAACAGCATTAGGAATATACAGAACATACTGACTGTATCATTTACAACAGCATGGGGAATCAACAGAACATACCTACTGTATCATTAACAACAGCATGGGGAATCTACAGAACAGACCTACTGTATCATTAACAACAGCATGGGGAATCAACAGAACAGACCTACTGTATCAATAACAACAGCATGGGGAATCAATAGAACAGACCTACTGTACTATTAACAATAGCATTTGGAATCTACAGGACAGACCTACTGTATCAATAACAACAGAATGGGGAGTCTAGAAAACAGACAAACTGTATCATTAACAACAGCATTGGGAATCTACAGAACAGAGCAACTGTATCAATAACAACAGCATGGGGAATCTACAGAACAGGCCTACTGTATCAATAACAACAGCATGGGGAATCTATAGAACAGACCAACTGTATCATTAACAACAGCATGGGGAATCTATAGAACAGACCAACTGTATCATTAACAACAGCATGGGGAATCTATAGAACAGACCAAATGTATCATTAACAACAGCATGGGGAATCAACAGAACAGACCTACTGTATCATTAACAACAGCATGGGGTATCTAAAGAACATACTGGCTGTATCATTAACAACAGCATGAGGAATCTACAGAACAGACCTACTGTATCAATAACAACAGCATTTGGAATCTACAGAACAGGCCTACTGTATCGTTAAAAACAGCATTGGGAATATACAGAACAGACCTACTGTACCATTAACAACAGCATTTGGAATATAAAGAACAGACCTACTGTATCGTTAAAAAGAGCATTGGGAATATACAGAACATACCTACTGTATCAATAACAACAGCATGGGGAATATAAAGAACATATCTACTCTACTGTATCATTAACAACAGCATGGGGAATCAACAGAACAGACCTACTGTATCATTAACAACAGCATGGGGAATCAACAGAACTGACCTACTGTATCATAAACAACAGCATGGGGTATCTACAGAACTGAGCTACTGTATCATTAACAACAGCATGGGGAATCTATAGAACATAACTACTGAATTATTAACAAAAGCATGGGAATGTACAGAACAGACCTACTGTATCGTTAAAAATAGCATTGGGAATATACAGAACAGACCTACTGTACCATTAACAACAGCATGGGGAATCTACAGAACAGAACTACTGTACCATTAACAACAGCATGGGGAATCTACAGAACATAGCTACTGTATCATTAACAACAGCATGGGGAATCTAAAGAACAGACCTACTGTATCATGAACAACAGCATGGGGAATCTAAAGAACTGACCTACTGTTCAATTAACAACAGCATGGGGAATCAATAGAACAGAACTAATGTTCCATTAAAAACAGCATGGGGAATCAACAGAACAGACCTACTGTACCATTAACAACAGCATGGGAAATCTAGAGAACATATCTACTGTATCATTAACAACAGTATGGGGTGCCTGTATAACATACTGACTGTATCATTAACAACAGCATGGGGAATCTACAGAACATACCTACTGTATCATTAACAACAGCATGGGGAATCTACAGAACATACCTACTGAATCATTAACAACAGCATGGGGAATCTACAGAACAGAACTACTGTACCATTAACAACATCATGGGGAATCTACAGAACATACTGACTGTATCAATAACAACAGCATTGGGAATCGACAGAACAGACCTACTGTATCATTAACAACAGCATGGGGAATCTACAGAACATGCCTACTGTATCATTAACAACAGCATGGGGAATCTAAAGAACAGACCTACTGTATCATGAACAACAGCATGGGGAATCTACAGAACAGAACTATTGTATCATTAAAAATAGCATGGGGTGCCTGTATAACATACCTACTGTATCATTCACAAAAGCACAGGGAATCTACAGAACTGACCTACTGTATCAATAACAACAGCATGAGGAATCTACAGAACAGACCTACTGTATCAATAACAACAGCATTTGGAATCTACAGAACAGACCTACTGTATAGTTAAAAACAGAATTGGGAATCTAGAAAACAGACAAACTGTATCAATAACAACATCATGGAGAATCTAGAAAACAGACAAACTGTATCAATAACAAAATCATGGGGAATCTACAGAACAAACCTACAGTTCAATTAACAACATTATGGGGAATCAATAGAACAGAACTAATGTTCAATTAACAACAGCATGGGGAATCAATAGAACAGAACTAATGTTCCATTAAAAACAGCATGGGGAATCAACAGAACATACCTAATGTATCAATAAAAAAAAGCATGGGAATCTACAGAACATACTGACTGTACCATTAACAACAGCATGGGGAATCTACAGAACATCACTACTGTATCATTAACAACAGTATGGGGTGCCTGTATAACATACCTACTGTATCATTCACAAAGCACAGGGAATCTACAGAACTGACCTACTGTATCATTAAATACAGCATGGGGAATCTACAGAACAGACCTACTGTACCATTAACAACAGCATGGGGAATCTACAGAACATACCTACTGTATCATTAACAACAGCATGGGCAATCTACAGAACAGACCTACTGTACCATTAACAACAGCATGGGGAATCTACAGAACATACCTACTGTATCATTAACAACAGCATGGGGAATCTACAGAACATACCTACTGTATCATTAACAACAGCATGGGGAATCTAAAGAACAGACCTACTGTATCATGAACAACAGCATGGGGAATCTACAGAACAGAACTATTGTATCATTAAAAATAGCATGGAATGCCTGTATAACATACCCACTGTATCATTCACAAAAGCACAGGGAATCTACAGAACTGACCTACTGTATCAATAACAACAGAATGAGGAATCTACAGAACAGACCTACTGTTTCAATAACAACAGCTTTTGGAATCTACAGAACAGACCTACTGTATCGTTAAAAACAGCATTGGGAATATACAGAACAGACCTACTGTACCATTAACAACAGCATGGGGAATCTACAGAACAGACCTACTGTATTATTAACAACAGCATGGGGAATAAACAGAACAGACCTACTGCATCATTAACAACAGCATGGGGAATCAACAGAACTGACCTACTGTATCATTAACAACAGCATGGGGAATCAACAGAACAGACCTACTGTATCATTAACAACAGCATGGGGAATCAACTGAACAGACCTACTGTATCATTAACAACAGCATGGGGTATCTAAAGAACATACTGTTTGTATCATTAACAACAGCATGGGGTATCTAAAGAACATACTGACTGTATCATTAACAACAGCTTGGGGTATCTACAGAACTGACTTACTGTATCATTAACAACAGCATGGGGAATCTATGGAACAGACTTACTGTATCAATAACAACAGCATGGGGAATCAATAGAACAGACCTACTGTACTATTAACAATAGCATTTGGAATCTACAGGACAGACCTACTGTATCAATAACAACAGCATGGGGAATCTAGTAAACAAACAAACTGTATCATTAACAACAGCATGGGGAATCTACAGAACAGACCAACTGTATCAATAACAACAGCATGGGGAATCTATAGAACAGACCAACTGTATCAATAACAACAGCATGGGGTATCTATAGAACAGACCAACTGTATCAATAACAACAGCATGGGGAATCTATAGAACATACCAACTGTATCAAAAACAACAGCATGGGGTATCTATAGAACAGAACTACTGTATCATTCACAACAGCATGGGGAATCTACAGAACATACCGACTGTATCATTAACAGCATTAGGAATCTACAGAACATACCGACAGTATCATTAACAACAGCATTAGGAATCTACAGAACATACTGACTGTATCATTAACAACAGCATTAGGAATATACAGAACATACTGACTGTATCATTTACAACAGCATGGGGAATCAACAGAACATACCTACTGTATCATTAACAACAGCATGGGGAATCTACAGAACAGACCTACTGTATCATTAACAACAGCATGGGGAATCAACAGAACAGACCTACTGTATCAATAACAACAGCATGGGGAATCAATAGAACAGACCTACTGTACTATTAACAATAGCATTTGGAATCTACAGGACAGACCTACTGTATCAATAACAACAGCATGGGGAGTCTAGAAAACAGACAAACTGTATCATTAACAACAGCATTGGGAATCTACAGAACAGAGCAACTGTATCAATAACAACAGCATGGGGAATCTACAGAACAGGCCTACTGTATCAATAACAACAGCATGGGGAATCTATAGAACAGACCAACTGTATCATTAACAACAGCATGGGGAATCTATAGAACAGACCAACTGTATCATTAACAACAGCATGGGGAATCTATAGAACAGACCAAATGTATCATTAACAACAGCATGGGGAATCAACAGAACAGACCTACTGTATCATTAACAACAGCATGGGGTATCTAAAGAACATACTGGCTGTATCATTAACAACAGCATGAGGAATCTACAGAACAGACCTACTGTATCAATAACAACAGCATTTGGAATCTACAGAACAGGCCTACTGTATCGTTAAAAACAGCATTGGGAATATACAGAACAGACCTACTGTACCATTAACAACAGCATTTGGAATATAAAGAACAGACCTACTGTATCGTTAAAAAGAGCATTGGGAATATACAGAACATACCTACTGTATCAATAACAACAACATGGGGAATATAAAGAACATATCTACTCTACTGTATCATTAACAACAGCATGGGGAATCAACAGAACAGACCTACTGTATCATTAACAACAGCATGGGGAATCAACAGAACTGACCTACTGTATCATAAACAACAGCATGGGGTATCTACAGAACTGAGCTACTGTATCATTAACAACAGCATGGGGAATCTATAGAACATAACTACTGAATTATTAACAAAAGCATGGGAATGTACAGAACAGACCTACTGTATCGTTAAAAATAGCATTGGGAATATACAGAACAGACCTACTGTACCATTAACAACAGCATGGGGAATCTACAGAACAGAACTACTGTACCATTAACAACAACATGGGGAATCTACAGAACATAGCTACTGTATCATTAACAACAGCATGGGGAATCTAAAGAACAGACCTACTGTATCATGAACAACAGCATGGGGAATCTAAAGAACTGACCTACTGTTCAATTAACAACAGCATGGGGAATCAATAGAACAGAACTAATGTTCCATTAAAAACAGCATGGGGAATCAACAGAACAGACCTACTGTACCATTAACAACAGCATGGGAAATCTAGAGAACATATCTACTGTATCATTAACAACAGTATGGGGTGCCTGTATAACATACTGACTGTATCATTAACAACAGCATGGGGAATCTACAGAACATACCTACTGTATCATTAACAACAGCATGGGGAATCTACAGAACATACCTACTGAATCATTAACAACAGCATGGGGAATCTACAGAACAGAACTACTGTACCATTAACAACATCATGGGGAATCTACAGAACATACTGACTGTATCAATAACAACAGCATTGGGAATCGACAGAACAGACCTACTGTATCATTAACAACAGCATGGGGAATCTACAGAACATGCCTACTGTATCATTAACAACAGCATGGGGAATCTAAAGAACAGACCTACTGTATCATGAACAACAGCATGGGGAATCTACAGAACAGAACTATTGTATCATTAAAAATAGCATGGGGTGCCTGTATAACATACCTACTGTATCATTCACAAAAGCACAGGGAATCTACAGAACTGACCTACTGTATCAATAACAACAGCATGAGGAATCTACAGAACAGACCTACTGTATCAATAACAACAGCATTTGGAATCTACAGAACAGACCTACTGTATAGTTAAAAACAGAATTGGGAATCTAGAAAACAGACAAACTGTATCAATAACAACATCATGGAGAATCTAGAAAACAGACAAACTGTATCAATAACAAAATCATGGGGAATCTACAGAACAAACCTACAGTTCAATTAACAACAGCATGGGGAATCAACAGAACATACCTAATGTATCAATTTAAAAAAGCATGGGAATCTACAGAACATACTGACTGTACCATTAACAACAGCATGGGGAATCTACAGAACATCACTACTGTATCATTAACAACAGTATGGGGTGCCTGTATAACATACCTACTGTATCATTCACAAAGCACAGGGAATCTACAGAACTGACCTACTGTATCATTAAATACAGCATGGGGAATCTACAGAACAGACCTACTGTACCATTAACAACAGCATGGGGAATCTACAGAACATACCTACTGTATCATTAACAACAGCATGGGCAATCTACAGAACAGACCTACTGTACCATTAACAACAGCATGGGGAATCTACAGAACATACCTACTGTATCATTAACAACAGCATGGGGAATCTACAGAACATACCTACTGTATCATTAACAACAGCATGGGGAATCTAAAGAACAGACCTACTGTATCATGAACAACAGCATGGGGAATCTACAGAACAGAACTATTGTATCATTAAAAATAGCATGGGATGCCTGTATAACATACCCACTGTATCATTCACAAAAGCACAGGGAATCTACAGAACTGACCTACTGTATCAATAACAACAGAATGAGGAATCTACAGAACAGACCTACTGTTTCAATAACAACAGCTTTTGGAATCTACAGAACAGACCTACTGTATCGTTAAAAACAGCATTGGGAATATACAGAACAGACCTACTGTACCATTAACAACAGCATGGGGAATCTACAGAACAGACCTACTGTATTATTAACAACAGCATGGGGAATAAACAGAACAGACCTACTGCATCATTAACAACAGCATGGGGAATCAACAGAACTGACCTACTGTATCATTAACAACAGCATGGGGAATCAACAGAACAGACCTACTGTATCATTAACAACAGCATGGGGAATCAACAGAACAGACCTACTGTATCATTAACAACAGCATGGGGAATCAACAGAACAGACCTACTGTATCATTAACAACAGCATGGGGTATCTAAAGAACATACTGTTTGTATCATCAACAACAGCATGGGGTATCTAAAGAACATACTGACTGTATCATTAACAACAGCTTGGGGTATCTACAGAACTGACTTACTGTATCATTAACAACAGCATGGGGAATCTATGGAACAGACTTACTGTATCAATAACAACAGCATGGGGAATCAATAGAACAGACCTACTGTACTATTAACAATAGCATTTGGAATCTACAGGACAGACCTACTGTATCAATAACAACAGCATGGGGAATCTAGTAAACAAACAAACTGTATCATTAACAACAGCATGGGGAATCTACAGAACAGACCTACTGTATCAATAACAACAGCATGGGGAATCTATAGAACATACCTAATGTATAAATAACAACAGCATGGGGAATCTATAGAACAGACCAACTGTATCAATAACAACAGCATGGGGAATCTACATGACAGACCTACTGTATCAATAACAACAGCATGGGGAATCTATAGAACATACCTAATGTATCAATAACAACAGCATGGGGAATCTATAGAACAGACAAACTGTATCATTAACAACAGCATGGGGAATCTACAGAACAGGCCTACTGTATCAATAACAACAGCATGGGGAATCTACAGAACATACTGACTGTACCATTAACAACAGCATGGGGAATCTAAAGAACATACCTACTGTATTATTAACAACAGTATGGGGTGCCTGTATAACATACCTACTGTATCATTCACAAAAGCACAGGGAATCTACAGAACTGACCTACTGTATCATTAAATACAGAATGGGGTATCTACAGGACAGACCTGCTGTATCAATAACAACAGTATTTGGAATCTACAGAACAGACCTACTGTACCATTAACAACAGCATGGGGAATCTACAGAACAAACCTACAGTTCAATTAACAACAGCATGGGGAATCAATAGAACAGAACTAATGTTCCATTAACAACAGCATGGGGAATCAACAGAACATACCTAATGTATCAATAAAAAAAAGCATGGGAATCTACAGAACATACTGACTGTACCATTAACAACAGCATGGGGAATCTACAGAACATAACTACTGTCTCATTAACAACAGCATGGGGAATCTACAGAAAATACCTACTGTATCATTAACAACAGCATGGGGAATCTAAAGAACATACCTACTGTATCATGAACAACAGCATAGGGAATCTACAGAACATAACTATTGTATCATTAAAAATAGCATGGGATGCCTGTATAACATACCTACTGTATCATTCACAAAAGCACAGGGAATCTACAGAACTGATCTACTGTATCAATAACAACAGAATGAGGAATCTACAGAACAGACCTACTGTATCAATAACAACAGCTTTTGGAATATACAGAACAGACCTACTGTATCGTTAAAAACAGCATGGGGAATCTACAGAACATACTGACTGTACCATTAACAACAGCATGGGGAATCTACAGAACAGACCTACTGTATTATTAACAACAGCATGGGGAATAAACAGAACAGACCTACTGTATCATTAACAACAGCATGGGGAATCAACAGAACTGACCTACTGTATCATTAACAACAGCATGGGGAATCAACAGAACAGACCTACTGTATCATTAACAACAGCATGGGGAATCAACAGAACAGACCTACTGTATCATTAACAACAGCATGGGGAATCAACAGAAAGGACCTACTGTATCATTAACAACAGCATGGGGTATCTAAAGAACATACTGTTTGTATCATTAACAACAGCATGGGGTATCTAAAGAACATACTGACTGTATCATTAACAACAGCATGGGGTATCTACAGAACTGACTTACTGTATCATTAACAACAGCATGGGGAATCTATGGAACAGACTTACTGTATCAATAACAACAGCATGGGGAATCAATAGAACAGACCTACTGTACTATTAACAATAGCATTTGGAATCTACAGGACAGACCTACTGTATCAATAACAACAGCTTGGGGAATCAAGTAAACAGACAAACTGTATCATTAACAACAGCATGGGGAATCTACAGAACAGACCTACTGTATCAATAACAACAGCATGGGGAATCTATAGAACATACCTAATGTATCAATAACAACAGCATGGGGAATCTACAGAACAGACCTACTGTATCAATAACAACAGCATGGGGAATCTACAAAACATACCTAATGTATCAATAACAACAGCATGGGGAATCTACAGAACATACTGACTGTACCATTAACAACAGCATGGGGAATCTACAGAACAGACCTACGGTATCATTAACAACAGCATAGGGAATCTACAGAACATACTGACTGTACCATTAACAACAGCATGGGGAATCTAAAGAACATACCTACTGTATTATTAACAACAGTATGGGGTGCCTGTATAACATACCTACTGTATCATTCACAAAAGCACAGGGAATCTACAGAACTGACCTACTGTATCATTAAATACAGAATGGGGTATCTACAGGACAGACCTGCTGTATCAATAACAACAGTATTTGGAATCTACAGAACAGACCTACTGTACCATTAACAACAGCATGGGGAATCTACAGAACATACTGACTGTATCAATAACAACAGCATTGGGAATCTACAGAACAGACCTACTGTATCGTTAAAAACAGCATTGGGAATTTACAGAACAGACCTACTGTATCATTAACAACAGCATGGGGAATATACAGAACATACCTACTGTATTATTAACAAAAGCATGGGGAATCTACAGAACATACCTACTTAATCAATAACAACAGCATGGGGAATCTACAGAACATAACCACTGTACCATTAACAACATCATGGGGAATCTAGGAAACAGAGAAACTGTATCAATAACAACAGCATGGGGAATCTACAGAACAGACCTACTGTATCGTTAAAAACAGCATTGGGAATATACAGAACAGACCTACCGTATCATTAACAACAGCATGGGGAATCTACAGAACATACCTACTTAATCATTAACAACAGCATGGGGAATCTACAGAACATAACCACTGTACCAATAAAAACATCATGGGGAATCTAGGAAACAGAGAAACTGTATCAATAACAACAGCATGGGGAATCTACAGAACAAACCTACTGTTCAATTAACAACAGCATGGGGAATCTACAGAACAAACCTACTGTTCAATTAACAACAGCATGGGGAATCTACAGAACAAACCTATTGTATCATTAACAACAGCATGGGGAATCAATAGAACAGAACTAATGTTCCCTTAAAAACAGCACGGGTAATCAACAGAACATACCTACTGTATCGTTAAAAACAGCATGGGGAATATACAGAACAGACCTACCGTATCATTAACAACAGCATGGGGAATCTACAGAAAATACCTACTTAATCATTAACAACAGCATGGGGAATCTACAGAACATAACCACTGTACCATTAATAACATCATGGGGAATCTAGGAAACAGAGAAACTGTATCAATAACAACAGCATGGGGAATCTACAGAACAAACCTACTGTTCAATTAACAACAGCATGGGGAATCTACAGAACAAACCTACTGTTCAATTAACAACAGCATGGGGAATCTACAGAACAAACCTACTGTTCAATTAACAACAGCATGGGGAATCTACAGAACAAACCTATTGTATCATTAACAACAGCATGGGGAATCAATAGAACAGAACTAATGTTCCATTAAAAACAGCACGGGTAATCAACAGAACATATCTACTGTATCAATTTTAAAAAAGCATGGGAATTTACAGAACAGACCTCCTGTACCATTAACAACAGCATGGGGAATCTACAGAATAGAACTACTGTATCATTAACAACAGCATGGGAAATCTACAGAACATATCTACTGTATCATTAACAACAGTATGGTGTGCCTGTATAACATACCTACTGTATCATTCACAAAAGCACAGGGAATCTACAGAACAGACCTACTGTATCGTTAACAACATCATGGGGAAACAACAGAACAGACCTACTGTACCATTAACAACAGCATTGGGAATCTACAGATCAGAACTACTGTATCATTAACAACATCATGGGGAAACAACAGAACAGACCTACTGTACCATTAACAACAGCATTGGGAATCTACAGAACAGACCTACTGTACCATTAACAACAGCATGGGGAATCTACAGAACATACTGACTGTATCATTAACAACAGCATGGGGAATCTACAGAACTTACCTACTGAATCATTAACAACAGCATGGGGAATCTACAGAACATACTGACTATATCATTAACAACAGCATGGGGAATCTACAGAACTTACCTATTGTATCATTAACAACAGCATGGGGAATCTACAAAACAGAACTATTGTATCATTAAAAATAGCATGGGGTGCCTGTATAACATACCTACTGTATCATTCAAAAAAGCACAGGGAATCTACAGGACAGACCAACTGTATCATTAACAACAGCATGGGGAATCTACAGAACATATCTAATGTATCATTAAAAACAGCACTGGGAATCTACAGGACAGACCTACTAAATCATTAACAACAGCACGGGGAACCTACAGAACTGACCAACTGTATCATTAACAACAGCAAGGGGAATCTACGGAACATGCCTACTGTATCATTAACAACAGCATGGGGAATCTACAGAGCAGACCTACTGTGTAATTTAAAACAGCATGGGGAATCTACAGAAGAGACATACAGTATCATTAACAACATCATGGGGAATCTACAGAACATGCCTACTGTATCATTAAAAACAGCATAGGGAATCTACAGAACAGACCTACTGTACCATTAACAACAGCACGGGGAATCTACAGAACAGACCTACTGTATCATTAACAACATCATGGGAATCTACAGAACCTACCTACTGTATTATTAAAAACAGCATAGGGAATCTAAAGAACAGACATTCTGAATCATTAACAACATCATGGGGAATCTACAGAACATACCTACTGTATCATTAACAACAGCATGGGGAATCTATAGAACAGACCTACTGTATCAATAACAACAGCATGGGGAATCTATAGAACAGACCAACTGTATCATTAACAACAGCATGGGGAATCTATAGAACAGACCTACTGTATCAATAACAACAGCATGGGGAATCTATAGAACAGACCAACTGTATCATTAACAACAGCATGGGGAATCTATAGAACAGACCTACTGTATCAATAATAACAGCATGGGGAATCTATAGAACAGACCTACTGTATCATTAACAACAGCATGGGGAATCTACAGAACAGACCTACTGTATCATTAACAACAGCATGGGGAATCTACAGAACATAACAACTGTACCATAAACAGCATCATGGGGAATCTACAGAACATACCTACTGTATCATTAACAACAGCATGGGGGATCTACAGAGCAGACCTACTGTGTAATTTAAAACAGCATGGGGAATCTACAGAACAGACCTACTGTATCATTAACAACAGCATGGGGAATCTACAGAACAGAACAACTGTACCATAAACAGCATCATGGGGAATCTACAGAACATACCTACTGTATCATTAACAACAGCATTGGGAATCTGGGAATCTACGGAACATACCTACTGTATCATTAAAAACAGCATAGGGAATCTACAGAAGAGACGTACTGTATCATTAACTACAGCATGGGGGATCTACCGAACAGACCTACTGTACCATTAACAACAACATGGGGAATCTACATAACATACCTACTGTATCATTAACAACAGCATGGGGAATCTACAGAACAGACCTACTGTACCATTAACAACAGCATGGGGAATCTACAGAACATACCTACTGTATTATTAAAAACAGCATAGGGAATCTAAAGAACAGACGTTCTGAATCATTAACAACATCATGGGGAATCTACAGAGCATACCTACTGTATCTTTAACAACAGCATGGGGAATCTATAGAACAGACGTACTGTATCATTAACAACAGCATGGGGAATCTATAGAACATGCCTACTGTATCATTAAAAACAGCATAGGGAATCTACAGAACAGACCTACTGTACCATTAACAACAGCACGGGGAATCTACAGAACAGACCTACTGTATCATTAACAACATCATGGGAATCTACAGAACCTACCTACTGTATTATTAAAAACAGCATAGGGAATCTAAAGAACAGACGTTCTGAATCTTTAACAACATCATGGGGAATCTAGAGAGCATACCTACTGTATCTTTAACAACAGCATGGGGAATCTATAGAACAGACGTACTGTATCATCAACAACAGCATGGGGAATCTACAGAACATGCCAACTGTATCATTAACAACAGCATGGGGAATCTACAGAACAGACCTACTGTATCAATAACAACAGCATGGGGAATCTACAGAACATACCGACTGTATCATTAACAACAGCATGGGGAATCTACAGAACAGACCGACTGTATCATTAACAACAGCATGGGGAATCTACAGAACAGACCGACTGTATCATTAACAACAGCATGGGGAATCTACAGAACAGACCGACTGTATCATTAACAACAGCATGGGGAATCTACAGAACCTACCTACTGTATTATTAAAAACAGCATGGGGAATCTATAGAACAGACGTTCTGAATCTTTAACAACAGCATGGGGAATCTACAGAACCTACCTACTGTATCTTTAACAACAGCATGGGGAATCTATAGAACAGACGTACTGTATCATTAACAACAGCATGGGGAATCTATAGAACAGACCTACTGTATCAATAACAACAGCATGGGGAATCTATAGAACAGACATACTGTATCATTAACAACAGCATGGGGAATCTATAGAACAGATCTACCGTACCATTAAGAACAGCATGGGGAATCAACAGAACAGACCTACTGTATCATTAACAACAGCATGGAGAATCTATAGAACAGACCTACTGTATCATTAACAACAGCATGGGGAATCTATAGAACAGAGCAACTGTATCAATAACAACAGCATGGGGAATCTATAGAACAGACCTACTGTATCATTAACAACAGCATGGGGAATCTATAGAACATGCCAACTGTATCATTAACAACAGCATGGGGAATCTACAGAAAAGACCTACTGTATCATTAACTACAGCATGGGGAATCTACAGAACAGATCTACTGTATCATTAACAACAGCATGGGGAATCTAGAGAACAGACCTACTGTATCATTAACAACAGCACGGGGAATCTATAGAACAGACCTACTGTATCATTAACAACAGCATGGGGAATCTATAGAACAGACCTACTGTATCAATAACAACAGCTTGGGGAATCTATAGAACAGACCTACTGTATCATTAACAAAAGCATGGGGAATCTATAGAACAGACCTTCTGTATCATTAACAAAAGCATGGGGAATCTATAGAACAGACCGACTGTATCATTAACAACAGCATGGGGAATATATAACAGACCTACTGTATCATTAACAACAGCATAGGGAATCTATAGAACAGACCTACTGTATCAATAACAACAGCATGGGGAATCTATAGAACAGACCTACTGTATCAATAACAACAGCATGGGGAATCTATAGAACAGACCAACTGTATCAATAACAACAGCATGGGGGATCTACAGAGCAGACCTACTGTATCATTAACAACAGCATGGGGAATCTACAGAACAGAACAACTGTACCATAAACAGCATCATGGGGAATCTACAGAACATACCTACTGTATCATTAACAACAGCATTGGAAATCTACAGAACAGACAAACTGTACCATTAACAACAGCATGGGGAATCTACAGAACATATCTACTGTATCATTAACAACAGCATGGGGAATCTACAGGACAGACCAACTGTATCATTAACAACAGCCCTGGGAATCTACAGGACAGACCAACTGTATCATTAACAACAGCATGGGGAATCTACGGAACATATCTACTGTATCATTAACAACAGCATGGGGAATCTACAAAACAGACCTACTGTATCATTAACAACAGCATTGGGAATCTACAGAACTGACCTACTGTATCATTAACAACAGCATTGGGAATCTACAGAACTGACCTACTGTATCATTAACAACAGCATGGGGAATCTACAGAACATGCCAACTGTATCATTAACAACAGCATGGGGAATCTACAGAACATGCCAACTGTATCATTAACAACAGCATGGGGAATCTACAGAACATGCCAACTGTATCATTAACAACAGAATGGGAAATCTACAGAACTGATCTACTGTATCATTAAAAACAGAATGGGGAATCCATTGAACAGACCTACTGTACCATTAACAACAGCATGGGGAATCCATTGAACAGACCTACTGTACCATTAACAACAGCATGGGGAATCCATTGAACAGACCTACTGTACCATTTACAACAGCATGGGGAATCCATTGAACAGACCTACTGTACCATTAACAACAGCATGGGGAATCCATTGAACAGACCTACTGTACCATTAACAACAGCATGGGGAATCCATTGAACAGACCTACTGTACCATTTACAACAGCATGGGGAATCTTATCTTCACAGAAGGCATTACTTCTGCTTACGCAGTGTCCACTGCAGTTTATTACTTGGTTAATTTGCTTAATTTAGGGAGTTAATTTAGGTAGTTAAAGGATGTGAAGCTTGTTTTTCTAATCTCCCCTTCCCTCCACTACCCCATCCCAGAGAACAAGTCTTGGACGAGTGTGTTAGTGGAGCGAAACTCTCTCTTCCAGGGCAATGGGGTGTAAAACAGTGCATGGATAGGAGATTATCTGGGGCCACAGTGGGCCTCTGGTGTCCCTGCAGCACCTCCATCCATCTCCAACGCTGGAGCCCTGAGGACACACAGACCACAGAACCCACGGCCCCCCACTGGGCACACACCGGTTGAATCAACGTTGTTTCCGCGCTGGTTGCTGGTTCTCGATTGACCCATCTGGTTAAATAAAAATGTTTTAAAGTCTTTCAAATGTTCTCTCTCTCTCGTGTTTCTTCTTTCTCTCCACGTCTCTCTCTTTCTCCAACCTCCCCTTCTCTCTTTGCACTCCTCCTCCACAGCAGAGCTACAAGTCTGCTTTTCATTCCTCTTGCAGCTCCTAATGGCTTAAGTGAGGTAATTCTTTGGAGAAGACACCAAGTAACCCCGCTTTTTTTCTACTTTGGGCCATTCTGGGTCTTCTGCAGCTCTGTGTGGAACTGTAGGGAGTTTCAGGCTGTGGTCTAAATTCAATAAAGTAAGGAAGTTACACATATACTAACATTCTGTGCCAACACTGCCCATATGCTGGCATTCTGTGCAAACACTGCCCAGCAGTGAAGCTATAAGACTGAGCCTTGTCCCCCGCATATAATCCAGCCTGACATGGCTGGTGATACGTGTGTGAGTGTGTGTGTGCATATAATCCAGCCTGACATGGCTGGTGATACGTGTGTGAGTGTGTGTGTGCATATAATCCAGCCTGACATGGCTGGTGATACGTGTGTGAGTGTGTGTGTATATAATCCAGCCTGACATGGCTGGTGATACGTGTGTGAGTGTGTGTGTGCATATAATCCAGCCTGACATGGCTGGTGATACGTGTGTGAGTGTGTGTGTGCATATAATCCAGCCTGACATGGCTGGTGATACGTGTGTGAGTGTGTGTGTGCATATAATCCAGCCTGACATGGCTGGTGATACGTGTGTGAGTGTGTGTGTGCATATAATCCAGCCTGACATGGCTGGTGATACGTGTGTGAGTGTGTGTGTGCATATAATCCAGCCTGACATGGCTGGTGATACGTGTGTGAGTGTGTGTGTGCATATAATCCAGCCTGATATGGCTGGTGATACGTGTGTGAGTGTGTGTGTGTGCATATAATCCAGCCTGAAATGGCTGGTGATACGTGTGTGAGTGTGTGTGTGCATATAATCCAGCCTGACATGGCTGGTGATACGTGTGTGAGTGTGTGTGTGTATATAATCCAGCCTGACATGGCTGGTGATACGTGTGTGAGTGTGTGTGTGCATATAATCCAGCCTGACATGGCTGGTGATACGTGTGTGAGTGTGTGTGTGCATATAATCCAGCCTGAAATGTCTGGTGATGCGTGTGTGAGTGTGTGTGTGCATATAATCCAGCCTGACATGGCTGGTGATGCGTGTGTGAGTGCATATAATACAGGGAACAAAGCACCAATATATCTGAAGATTTCTCTACAACAACAACAACAAAAACAAGGGGCCTTACTGGCTGGGTGTAATACTACTCCTAATAATGTAGAGCGGTGTCCCCACATGCCAGCAGGTGTCCCCACATGCCAGCAGGTGTCCCCACACACCAGCAGGTATCCCCACACACCAGCAGGTATCCCCACACGCCAGCAGGGTGGTCTGTGACAGAGGCCATCTCACCTCTACCAGGTGCACGGCCAGGTTACACTGTCTCTCTACTACCAGCCAACCTGTGTTCATCCTTATGTCTCTATTTCCAGGGCAAACCCACTTCAATATTGGTTGGAACTGAAAACATCACTGGAAACTGCACCTGAAGTGATGTTAAATGTGCTATTAAATTATGAAAATGTAATGTGCAGTAAATGTAAACAATACATTCATTTGAAGTTATTAACTTCATATTTATCATTGAAATACAGTATGTCATATGTGTAGTCTGGTGTAATACCCTGATCTGAACCTAAGGTAATCATATGGTCAACTACAATCCTGCTGTCCCTGTCCTCTCCTCTCAGCCTGTGTCTGGGCCACACATCGAGTCCCTCTGCTGTGGAGTCACTAGTGTGCCGCTCTCTCATAAAGACAGAGGAATGAGGGACAAATGTGATTAGGGGAAGATTAGGGCAACATCTGTGTACTGTCCCATCACCGCTGCTGCTGCCCAGCCCCACCATGAAGTGTTCGTGCCAGGCCATTGTAACACACACGGCTCTCCTCTCCCACACACTCACAGCTTTTGTTATTAGATACTAATCGTCATTAGTGGTATTAGTTCTGATCTAGTTGAATGAGTAATTCATGATAAGAGTATAGTGCTATTAGGAGTAGTAGTATTTTATTAGCGGTGGTGACTTGAGTTACATTTGACTGTGTGTGTGTGTGTGTGTGTGTGTGTGTGTGTGTGTGTGTGTGTGTGTGTGTGTGTGTCTTTGTCCTAGAGTATGACACAAGCTCAGAAGGCCTGAGAGAGGGAACAGACAGAGGACAGAACCCAAACAAACCATAATGTTGTAAGACCATCCGAGAGAGAGAGAGAGAGAGAGAGAGAGAGACGCGCATGAGGTTAAAAGTAACAGAGGGTTTATTGTTTGTGATTCTTTGGGGAGGGAGGGAAGGAGGGACACTGACAACAGTGCAGTGGCAGAGAGCAGCAGTATCAGCCAGACTCCAGACTCTGCCCTGTAAACAGTAACACCATAATCACTCTAATGCTACTAAAGAGCAGACCAGCAGCACAGTGGAAATTAAACAGCAATGGCAAAGGATTAAACACAGTGCTAAGGAGGTCACCTCCAGACTATCTCAAACACTAACAGACAGACACAACACCCTCCGGACAAACACATGACGAGGACCACATTGTTCAGTTTACTAATGGGCAGGTATCACTTACTGCTGTCAGCCAGGGAAGAATGTATGTACGGCACACACAGGAACAAACACACGCGTACACACACACACTTGCACATACACCCACAGTCACACACATGCACAAACAAACACACACCCACAGGCACACAGTCAGAGCCCAGTCAGCGGGCAGGAACACTACCAGGAGACAATGACTGCGCTGCGTAGGGCCACGGCTGCCAGCTTCTGTGCCTCTCTCTCCGGCTTTGACAGATTTGAAGTAAATAGCAGCAAACAAGCAATTATTTCTGTCAGCCCGAGCCCCTGGTCCTTTCCAGGAGACGTGGAGCAGAGGGAGAGGGGTGGATGAAATCACCCTAACAGACGTGATTTAAATCAATATTACATTATATGTCCCTTGTTTATTAAAATAAACCACAGAGAACCCAACCAAAGACTCAGAATCTTGGGTTCGACAAGTGATGGAATAAATGTTTTTAATACATTTGGGGATTTTATTCCACCCCTCTTTTAATTTCCTTTTACCCCCCACTTGTCCTTCTTCATTCCTTTAGGTCTAAGCAATCCTTACTACTTCAAATAATATTACAAAAAACCCTAGCTGTCAAAAGTACAGTCTTAACAGAAACCATCTGGTAGAGAGCTGGAGGTAAACATGCACAGAGCTGGAGGTAAACATGCACAGAGCTGGAGGTAAACATGCACAGAGCTGGAGGTAAACATGCACAGAGCTGGAGGTAAACATGCACAGAGCTGGTGGTAAACATGCACAGAGCTGGAGGTAAACATGCAGAGAGCTGGAGGTAAACATACACAGAGCTGGAGGTAAACATGCACAGAGCTGGAGGTAAACATGCACAGAGCTGAGCTGACGAGGAGGAGGAGGACAAGTGAATGTTATGAAGAGTGACAGAGGGAGGAGGGGCGCGAGGGAGGGAGGGAGCAACACACTCAACAGTACGCTAAGATCAAATTTTTCCCTCCACACACACTAACACAGGAGATGTGAACGGGTACAGTACAGAAAAGACAGATGAGTTTGTCTGTGTGTTCATTAGCACTCTTTACCTGTGACTTCAGTGACAGGATAAGTGTGTGTTCTGTGTTGAAGCCATACTGGAGTCCCCAGGTCTGATGCCCATTCATAATGCTTACCTCTGAAACGTACTTACTTTCAGGTGTTGAACTGAACTGATACCAGTCATTTATTTGTTTGTTTGACTTTTATCCCAGTATTAACAATGCAATGGTCATAACAATGAATGAACAATGAATTAATGAATTAGTTGAGGTGTCAGGTGACGTGGGAGCTGATGAGTCCTGACAGTGGGCCACTGACCTCACTTCCTCTTTAATTCTCCCGGGGGGGAGGGGGGGGGGGGCTGATCGCTTGGAAACACTAATTAACTGTAAAGAGTAAAACATCCCTACCCCTCACTGGAAACAGAAGTTACTGAGGGGGAATGGTGATACGGGAAGGAGACACCAATGCTTGAGGGACTGAGAGACTAGGCGGAAAGGGGGAGAGTGAGATAGACAGGAAGAAAGAGGGAGAGTGAGATAGACAGGAGGAAAGAGGGAGAGTGAGATAGACAGGAAGAAAGAGGGAGAGTGAGATAGACAGGAGGAAAGAGGGAGAGTGAGATAGACAGGAGGAAAGAGGGAGCGTGAGAGACAGGAGGAACGAGGGAGAGTGAGATAGACAGGAGGAAAAGGGGGAGAGTGAGACAGACAAGAGGAAAGAGGGAGAGAGATAGACAGGAGGAAATGGGGAGAGTGAGACAGACAGGAGGAAAGGGGGAGAGTGAGACAGACAGGAAGAAAGAGGGAGAGTGAGATAGACAGGAGGAAAGAGGGAGAGTGAGATAGACAGGAGGAAAGAGGGAGGTTGAGATAGACAGGAAGCAAGGGGGAGAGTGAGATGGACAGGAGGAAAGAGGGAGAGTGAGAGACAGGAGGAAAAGGGGAGAGTGAGATAGACAGGAGGAAAGGGGGAGAGAGAGACAGGAGGAAAGGGGGAGAGTGAGATAGACAGGAGGAAAGAGGGAGAGTGAGATAGACAGGAGGAAAGAGGGAGAGTGAGAAACAGGAGGAAAAGGGGAGAGTGAGATAGACAGGAGGAAAGAGGGAGAGTGAGATAGACCGGAGGAAAGGGGGAGAGTGAGAGACAGGAGGAACGAGGGAGAGTGAGATAGACAGGAGGAAAATGGGGAGAGTTAGATAGACAGGAGGAAAGAGGGAGAGTGAGACAGACAGGAGGAAAGAGGGAGTGAGAGATAGACAGGAGGAAAGAGGGAGTGTGAGATAGACAGGAGGAAAGAGGGAGCGTGAGAGACAGGAGGAACGAGGGAGAGTGAGATAGACAGAAGGAAAAGGGGGAGAGTGAGATAGACAGGAGGAAAGAGGGAGAGAGAGATCGACAGGAGGAAAGAGGGAGAGTGAGATAGACAGGAGGAAAGGGGGAGAGTGAGATAGACAGGAGGAAAGGGGGAGTGAGAGATAGACAGTAGGAAAAAGAGGGAGAGTGAGATAGACAGGAGGAAAAAGGGAGAGTGAGATAGACAGGAGGAAAGGGGGAGAGAGAGACAGGAGGAAAGGGGGAGAGTGAGATAGACAGGAGGAAAGAGGGAGAGTGAGATAGACAGGAGGAAAGAGGGAGAGTGAGAAACAGGAGGAAAAGGGGAGAGTGAGATAGACAGGAGGAAAGAGGGAGAGTGAGATAGACCGGAGGAAAGGGGGAGAGTGAGAGACAGGAGGAACGAGGGAGAGTGAGATAGACAGGAGGAAAATGGGGAGAGTTAGATAGACAGGAGGAAAGAGGGAGAGTGAGACAGACAGGAGGAAAGAGGGAGTGAGAGATAGACAGGAGGAAAGAGGGAGTGTGAGATAGACAGGAGGAAAGAGGGAGAGTGAGATAGAAACGAGGAAAGAGGGAGCGTGAGAGACAGGAGGAACGAGGGAGAGTGAGATAGACAGGAGGAAAAGGGGGAGAGTGAGACAGACAAGAGGAACGAGGGAGAGAGATAGACAGGAGGAAATGGGGAGAGTGAGACAGACAGGAGGAAAGGGGGAGAGTGAGACAGTTGAGTTGAGGTGTCAGGTGACGTGGGAGCTGATGAGTCCTGACAGTGGGCCACTGACCTCACTTCCTCTTTAATTCTCCCGGGGGGGGGGGGGGGGGGGGGGGGGGGCTGATCGCTTGGAAACACTAATTAACTGTAAAGAGTAAAACATCCCTACCCCTCACTGGAAACAGAAGTTACTGAGGGGGAATGGTGATACGGGAAGGAGACACCAATGCTTGAGGGACTGAGAGACTAGGCGGAAAGGGGGAGAGTGAGATAGACAGGAAGAAAGAGGGAGAGTGAGATAGACAGGAGGAAAGAGGGAGAGTGAGATAGACAGGAAGAAAGAGGGAGAGTGAGATAGACAGGAGGAAAGAGGGAGAGTGAGATAGACAGGAGGAAAGAGGGAGCGTGAGAGACAGGAGGAACGAGGGAGAGTGAGATAGACAGGAGGAAAAGGGGGAGAGTGAGATAGACAGGAAGAAAGAGGGAGAGAGAGATCGACAGGAGGAAAGAGGGAGAGTGAGATAGACAGGAGGAAAGGGGGAGAGTGAGATAGACAGGAGGAAAGGGGGAGTGAGAGATAGACAGGAGGAAAAGAGGGAGAGTGAGATAGACAGGAGGAAAAAGGGAGAGTGAGATAGACAGGAGGAAAGGGGGAGAGAGAGACAGGAGGAAAGGGGGAGAGTGAGATAGACAGGAGGAAAGAGGGAGAGTGAGATAGACAGGAGGAAAGAGGGAGAGTGAGAAACAGGAGGAAAAGGGGAGAGTGAGATAGACAGGAGGAAAGAGGGAGAGTGAGATAGACCGGAGGAAAGGGGGAGAGTGAGAGACAGGAGGCAGGAGGGAGAGTGAGATAGACAGGAGGAAAATGGGGAGAGTTAGATAGACAGGAGGAAAGAGGGAGAGTGAGACAGACAGGAGGAAAGAGGGAGTGAGAGATAGACAGGAGGAAAGAGGGAGAGTGAGATAGACAGGAGGAAAGAGGGAGAGTGAGATAGACAGGAGGAAAGAGGGAGCGTGAGAGACAGGAGGAACGAGGGAGAGTGAGATAGACAGGAGGAAAAGGGGGAGAGTGAGACAGACAAGAGGAACGAGGGAGAGAGATAGACAGGAGGAAATGGGGAGAGTGAGACAGACAGGAGGAAAGGGGGAGAGTGAGACAGACGGGAAGAAAGAGGGAGAGTGAGATAGACAGGAGGAAAGAGGGAGAGTGAGATAGACAGGAGGAAAGAGGGAGGTTGAGATAGACAGGAAGCAAGGGGGAGAGTGAGATAGACAGGAGGAAAGAGGGAGAGAGAGATCGACAGGAGGAAAGAGGGAGAGTGAGATAGACAGGAGGAAAGGGGGAGATTGAGATAGACAGGAGGAAAGGGGGAGTGAGAGATAGACAGGAGGAAAAGAGGGAGAGTGAGATAGACAGGAGGAAAGAGGGAGAGTGAGATAGACAGGAGGAAAGGGGGAGAGAGAGACAAGAGGAAAGGGGGAGAGTGAGATAGACAGGAGGAAAGAGGGAGAGTGAGATAGACAGGAGGAAAGAGGGAGAGTGAGAAACAGGAGGAAAAGGGGAGAGTGAGATAGACAGGAGGAAAGGGGGAGTGAGATAGACCGGAGGAAAGGGGGAGGGTGAGAGACAGGAGGAACGAGGGAGAGTGAGATAGACAGGAGGAAAATGGGGAGAGTTAGATAGACAGGAGGAAAGAGGGGGAGAGTGAGACAGACAAGAGGAAAGAGGGAGAGAGATAGACAGGAGGAAATGGGGAGAGTGAGATAGACAGGAGGAAAAGGGGGAGAGTGAGACAGACAAGAGGAACGAGGGAGAGAGATAGACAGGAGGAAATGGGGAGAGTGAGACAGACAGGAGGAAAGAGGGAGAGTGAGACAGACAGGAAGAAAGAGGGAGAGTGAGATAGACAGGAGGAAAGAGGGAGAGTGAGATAGACAGGAGGAAAGAGGGAGAGTGAGATAGACAGGAGGAAAGAGGGAGTGAGATAGACCGGAGGAAAGGGGGAGGGTGAGAGACAGGAGGAACGAGGGAGAGTGAGATAGACAGGAGGAAAATGGGGAGAGTTAGATAGACAGGAGGAAAGAGGGGGAGAGTGAGACAGACAAGAGGAAAGAGGGAGAGAGATAGACAGGAGGAAATGGGGAGAGTGAGATAGACAGGAGGAAAAGGGGGAGAGTGAGACAGACAAGAGGAACGAGGGAGAGAGATAGACAGGAGGAAATGGGGAGAGTGAGACAGACAGGAGGAAAGAGGGAGAGTGAGACAGACAGGAAGAAAGAGGGAGAGTGAGATAGACAGGAGGAAAGAGGGAGAGTGAGATAGACAGGAGGAAAGAGGGAGAGTGAGATAGACAGGAGGAAAGAGGGAGGTTGAGATAGACAGGAAGCAAGGGGGAGAGTGAGATAGACAGGAGGAAAGAGGGAGAGAGAGATTGACAGGAGGAAAGAGGGAGAGTGAGATAGACAGGAGGAAAGGGGGAGATTGAGATAGACAGGAGGAAAGGGGGAGTGAGAGATAGACAGGAGGAAAAGAGGGAGAGTGAGATAGACAGGAGGAAAAAGGGAGAGTGAGATAGACAGGAGGAAAGAGGGAGAGGGAGAGTGCGATAGACAGGAGGAAAGAGGGAGAGTGAGATAGACAGGAGGAAAGAGGGAGAGAGAGATCGACAGGAGGAAAGAGGGAGAGTGAGATAGACAGGAGGAAAGGGGGAGAGTGAGATAGACAGGAGGAAAGGGGGAGTGAGAGATAGACAGGAGGAAAAGAGGGAGAGTGAGATAGACAGGAGGAAAGAGGGAGAGTGAGATAGACAGGAGGAAAGGGGGAGAGAGCGACAGGAGGAAAGGGGGAGAGTGAGATAGACAGGAGGAAAGAGGGAGAGTGAGATAGACAGGAGGAAAGAGGGAGAGTGAGAAACAGGAGGAAAAGGGGAGAGTGAGATAGACAGGAGGAAAGAGGGAGAGTGAGATAGACCGGAGGAAAGAGGGAGAGTGAGACAGACAGGAGGAAAGAGGGAGTGAGAGATAGACAGGAGGAAAGAGGGAGTGAGAGATAGACAGGAGGAAAGAGGGAGAGTGAGATAGACAGGAGGAAAGGGGGAGAGAGAGACAGGAGGAAAGGGGGAGTGAGAGATAGACAGGAGGAAAGAGGGAGAGTGAGATAGCCAGGAGGAAAGGGGGAGAGAGAGACAGGAGGAAAGAGGGAGTGAGAGATAGACAGGAGGAAAGAGGGAGAGTGAGATAGACAGGAGGAAAAGGGGCGAGAGATAATTAAACTATCAGAAAAATCTGAGCTCCAGACAGGTGAATGCAAACAACATTACAATTTCACACCTCGCTGAGCAAATGACAGATCTCTGTGGTAGACCAGATTCCTACTAAGATCATACAAACTGAACCCAAAGGAACTGTACTCTGTTAACACTTACGGAATACACCAAGACAGAGACACAATGGCCAGTTGACAGACGGTGTGTGTGTGGCCTTTAATGGCATAAAAACATGTAACTTTTCATCACGCCACCTACAAATGAAGGGATCTCATATCTCAACTCATCAGAACAGCAGGCAGCAAAAAGCAATAGTGTTTTACCCCCTATCGTGTCAGGGGGATCTGGAAGTGATCTGTGGCTGTGTGTGACATGAAAGTGGGACTGAGAGAGTTTAGGGAAGAGGAGGGGATAGGGGGGTCTGGGAGGCACAGTTGTTGTAACCCTTGACCTTCAGCACGCTCCACAGGCTCCCAAGAAGCTACTTCAAACACAGCCCACCAGAGAGCCCCCGTGCCACAGAGAGAAATAGAGAGAGAGAAATAGAGACAGAGAGAGAGAAAGAGAGAGTGAGAGAAGCATAGGTTCACACATACAGACAGACACAAGGACACACAAAAACATTTTGCTGTTATTGAATGAGGCTCTTCATGTGTGTGCCTGTTAGTCAACTAAAACATGTAAAAGAGACTGTGTGGCATTGAGGTGGCCACACACACTCTCTCTCTCTCTCATGTTCATGTAACCTAGACACAGCCACCACAGATACAGCCACCACAGATACAACCACCACAGACAAACAGGCCACCACAGACCAAAGCCTTTCATCCCTCCATCCATTTATCTATTCTTCCATTCATCAATGTATTACCTCTCCATTTAACATGGGTTCAACAGAGACCTGCTGAGGTCACCATAAGCTCCTCATCTTCAGTTACCACTCTCTTCTCTGAGATAAGTCTCTCTCTCTCATTCTCCCTCCTTCTACCCCCTCTCTATCTCTCTCTCCTTCTTCTCTCTGGGTGCTCTCCCCATGACCACTAGAGCTGTCCAGACCCACATTCATCCTTAACCTCATCTTTCCACTCTTCTGTTCCTCCTCCCCAGTCAACGCGCTCGCTGTAAGATATCAAACTACAAGCCCTGTCTGGCTCTCTGTCCCTCTCCTCTCTCCCAGCCTTTCCCCTTGTGTGTGGTCTGGTTCAATCCTGTGGGTTTGTGGTGACCCCAAGAAAATGTGGGGGGCTGGGTGGGTGTAGCCAATGAGGATGTGATGAGGAAATTTGATATCATCCATGAGCGATGCGACCTCCAGCGATGCGACCTGACGCAGCGCCGCTGCCCCACGCTAGCCCCCATTCCTCTCATAGCATTACCGCTATTCCTGGCCCTCGTAAAAATACCAACCACAATAAATAAGCTTCGCTGCAAACACACACAAACACACACACAGATTATTAAACAAAGGGTACACATCCAGTACAACATATAAACACACACACGAATACAGTATGCAGTCTGCACTCATACACACTCACACACAGAGAGAATTTCCTCCTCTGCAGCCATCTCCCAGCACAGCCGTCCAAGGAAGAGAGTCATTTACTTTGGCTGCGTCAGCAGCAGCCACCTTGGACAGGCAGAGAGGATGGCTTGTCTTCCCAGGAGTCCCCTGGCCCTGCACCACACTAGAGAGGGAGGGGGAGAGAGAGAGAAGAGAGAGAGAGAGAGAAAGTTCCTGCCAACCACCTACTAACAGACTGTCCTGATCAGGGATTTCTCCACTGTTTGAAGAACACAGCTCCTCTGGCCAAAGCGTAGAAACACATGATGCACATAGTTAAGTCAAGCTAACGGCTAAAGGGAGAGGAAAGCCACAATATGCAGAGGTGGAGCTAGAGAGCCCAGGACTGTTATTCACAATCATATTACTGGGATTATTTTATGTCATAAAGAATCTGACACAAATCCAGATTAGTGACAGAAAGAGTAAACAAAAACACAAACACACAAACACACACACACAGCTGGAGAGTGAGAGGGATGGAGAGATTTCAGCGACTTAGGGCTTCATCTGGTGATGGCCAACAGTGTTTCATAAACGACTGTACAATACACCATAAGGGTGGTCACAATTGGCACCATTTCCTAATTGGTTTGATTTCAATTTGGTGGAAAACAGCTTGTGTTTTGTGTGTCTCTGTCTGCTCACGATCACACATGTGCTACGCTAAAACCGTCAGCACGTTCATCTGCTTAGCTCCAGCTGTACAGATCCCACATGAACCAAACAGTATTCCATTGGAAAAATGGGCTTGCAATCCCTATCCCTTTTCATTGTTATACTTCCACCGGCTAGTATGAGAATACCACCACCATTCTGCACTGCCTAAAATGACAGAGACAGTGAATTCTTGAGTCAATGAGCCTAACAAATGTTAACAGCGTGGCTCACTCTCGGTTGCCCCTCTCAGTCCCGACCGCCGGCACCATTGTAGCAATTAGGATAATGAATGTGGTTTGCTGGTTGGTAATCACACGCATACCGTACTGTACAGCCTCCTTCCTACATGCAGCCGCTCAACTATGAATGGTTTGGTTTCATAACACTTCTCCAAACCCCCTCCACCTCTCAGCCCTAACTCCTACACCCTTCCTTTCCACCCTGTTCAAATCTAAACAAAAGACACATCTGGTCTCTCTCTTACTCTCCCTCCCTCCTTCTCACATTCTCCCTTTCCTTCTCTGCTCTCCCTCCTGCTTTTTCTCCAGGCCTCTTCTTTCGTCTGTTTCTCCCACACAGGAGCAACATGTTGTCCCGGGAAGAAACATTTGGATGGAGGAGTTTGTGTGAGAGGAGTCAGTGTCTTTGTCCATTTTGTTTGCTGACATGCAGTTCTTAAAATACCTAACCTACTGGAGGGGAGCATGTCGTTCAAATAAAAAAATATTGATGGTCTTCTCAAAAGACACCCTCTTCATCAAATATGCAGAGACATCACAGGGAATATCTCCTGTTGTCATGCAGTTGGGAAGTAGTGTTAGTAGGTGTGCATAGTGTCTACACAAGTTAAGAAGACATGTATATATTTGGCCTGTTTGTGTGTTAACTATAGCTACAGGAGTGATCCTCTGTAGCCATGTGTGGTCAGCAGGTGGAGAGAGGCTTGACTGAGCCCAGACCCAGGTCACTCTGAGGTCAAATCAGCCAGCACCCTCTCATTTACCCAGGTTGCTATTATTACACTGCTATACTCTCTCGCCTCATCTGTCTCCCTCATTTTCCCTCCCTCATCTTCTCTCTTTCTTTCTCCCTCATCTTCTCTCGCTCTCTCTCCCTTCACCCCCCCTATCTCCCTTCACCCCCTCTCTCTCTCTCCCTTCACCCCCTCTCTCTCTCCCTTCACCCCCCTCTCTCTCCCTTCACCCCCTCTCTCTCCCTTCACCCCCTCTCTCTCCCTTCCCCCCCTCTCTCTCCCTTCCCCCCCCTCTCTCCCTTCCTCCCCCCCTCTCTCCCTTCACCCCCTCTCTCTCCCTCCCCCCTCTCTCCCTCCCCCCCTCTCTCCCTTCACCCCCTCTCTCTCCCTCCCCCCTCTCTCCCTTCACCCCCTCTCTCCCTTCCCCCCTCTCTCTCCCCCCCCCCTCTCCCTTCCCCCCCTCTCTCCCTCCCCTTCTCTCTCCCTTCACCCCCTCTCCCGTTCTCACTCTTCCTCCCCTCTCTCTCCCTCCCCCCCTCTCTCCCCCCCCCTCTCTCCCTCCTTCCCTCTCTCTCCCTCCCCCCTCTCTCCCTTCCCCCCCTCTCTCTCCCTCCCCCCTCTCTCCCTTCCCCCCTCTCTCTCCCTCCCCCCCTCTCTCCCTTCACCCCCTCTCTCTCCCTCTCCCCCTCTCTCCCTTCACCCCCTCTCCCGTTCTCACTCTTCCTCCCCTCTCTCTCCCTCCTCCCCTCTCTCTCCCTCCCCCCCTCTCTCCCTTCACCCCCTCTCTCCCTTCACCCCCCCTCTCTCCCTCCCCCCTCTCTCCCTTCACCCCATCTCTCTCCCTCCCTCCCCCCCTCTCTCTCCCTCCCCCCTCTCTCCCTTCACCCCCTCTCTCTCCCTCCCCCCCTCTCTCCCTTCACCCCCTCTCTCTCCCTTCACCCCCTCTCTCTCCCTCCCCCCTCTCTCCCTTCACCCCCTCTCTCTCCCTCCCCCCCTCTCTCCCTTCACCCCCTCTCCCGTTCTCACTCTCCCTCCCCATTTGTTTTTATATAGAGAAAACATTCCTCCTCCATTCGGCTCCAGAGAAACCTGATGCTTATTTTCAGTGCCCTAAATTGATAGCAAATGTGAGGATGGATCCTCTCCCCCCTCCTCTTCTGGCATTAACACTGAGGATACGTGGAACATTTTGTTGGACGTAATGAACCCTGGGTTTTATGTTTTTGAAGGTGTTCTTTTTTCTATAATTTGACTCCATGTGTTTTCATTGAATTTTGGTGTGTGTGTGGGGGGGGAGCCTGCAGCCTAAGTTTCTCCTTGAGTGTGTGTTTGAGTCATAGCCTTTTGTTTTTCAATAAGCCCCCCACTTTACCCTACAACCAAACCTGGTTAGCTTCAGCTGTCTTTACCCATAATTCAACAATCCTTTTTTTCTCCTCCAGTGAAACCCTAACTGCTCCCTTCCTATTGTTGCAGCCAACAGAGTTCTGCTGGACCAAAATAGCCGCTGTTAAGAATATAGGAAGAAAATGCACCTCAGCACTGGTCCAGCCAGGATAAACCCTTTGTTTATTTGTTTAATACCATAATCATTATCATTAGGATTTTGTTAAAGAGAACATACTTAAAAGACCATTTTATGGTTAAGTCAAATAGACCAGCTCACAGCCCCCTGTGCTCCTTTAATATCCCATAATAAAACGCTACATCTTCTTCATACAACTGCGCATTTCTCTTTTCCTCAACTTCACCTAAGAAGATGGACTCAGGGAAGGTGAACATACTATTTTCAGGTTGAAGGTGGCCTCTAATTAGTGTCTTCCTCTCAGAGTGATTGTGCAACCAGTTCCCTAAACCTCCCTACCTGTCCTCCTTCTCCTTCGTCAGGGGAACAGCGCTGAGTTGGGCTGGAGACTGGACGGCCCAATGTGCAGCGTTGCCCATGAGAGACGGTCATGGGACCTGGTCGGCCGGGCCTAATGCGTGTTTGTGTTGGCGAGGCTTCAGTATTCCACATGTCTGTGATTTTCAGCTCTGTGACTTCAGGAGACCCACCGCGCTGAGGAGCACAAAAGGACCATGACAGCCTTTGCACCTGGCCTCCACCTCCCATTGGTCCAGCCTAATTCCAAAATGTGCTTCTCACTCTTTGATTGGCTCCTGCACAGTGTTAAAAGCGCTTCATGGCTCTCTGATTGGTCCTGACTGATTCCTAATTCAGCTTCCTCACTGTTTACTTGACCTCAGAGCTCTGACTGGATCCAGCTTATAAACAGAATTCTTCTCATCCCCACCTGACATGATCTCAGGGATTCCCTACTATCAGATGCACAGAACAAAAAGCAGAGATAATACGTTACACCAGAACTTACACACACTCAGCCTGGTTGGTTGATGCTTTGAACCTATTCACCCATTACAAGCAGGGAATCCCATCACAAGGCCTGGAGATTTCCCCTGACTGCAGGCCTGGAGGAGAGTGTGTGGAAAATAATTAAACTGAAGAACAATTCCCATTGAGGGAGGGCACAGGCCGTGCTTTCACACTGCTAAAGCCTGGGGGAGGTCATGCTCTGACTAAAGGAGCATTTACCCCACTGTGGCTTTATCCTAATTATCCAGCGGAACATGCACATGAACTCATGGCCCTGTTTGAACCTGGAAGCAGCCACACAGGGAAACTCTGTGACTTTGAGTCAACTCTGCATCACCAGCAGACTCAGTCATGGGGCTTCTCCTACGAAATGAAATTAGAGGCTAACAACGTTAGAAGTGCTAATTATAGCCTCATGCTAACAGGCTGGGCCCAAGTGGCACAGGGACAGGAGCACCGGCACAGGGACAGGAGCACCGGCACAGGGACAGGAGCACCGGCACAGGGACAGGAGAGGGAAAGCAAGAGAGGAAGTTACTACATCTTACTCCCATACTCTTTCTCTAGCGGTGCTACAGCTACACAGGGCTCACCTGCCAACCGGTGCCTTTTCCTCTGGGACACTGGAGCCCCAACGGTTGCATGGTACAGTCTGCTATGTTGATGGTCCATGTTCACGTGAGCCCTCCTCCAGCTCCCATCTCCTCCCTAATGCTCCGCCCTTATCTCACCACCTATCTCACCTACCTCCCCTCCTCAAACACACCTGTGTCAGTAAAAGGAGGAGGAGAGGGGTGGAGAAGGAGAGAGGATCGACAGCCCCACTGCCCCAGGGCCTTCCTCTATACACGCTCTCTTTCTTTCTCTCCATAACTCTCTCTCTCTTTATGTAACTCTCTATTTTTCGCTATGTTGCTCGCCATAACACGCTATCTCTAAATCAATCCCTCACACTCCCACACACATTCCCTCACTCTGTCACTCACTCTCCTTTCCAACATTCTCTCTCCAGCATCTTGGCCCCGTCGTTCCTAACTTCCACACCATAACAGCACCATAAACCCTGTCACCCCATAGCTCTCGGTGAAGGTGTGAAAGTCACAATTCAATCTGGCTAGTTTATTCAACTGCAGTCGGTAAGATAATAAATGACAGTGTATAATAAACCGGAGGTAAAGTAATAAATCCTCGGAGCTAAACAGCGAGGGACTGGTGGAGGGTGTCTTCTCTCCCCACATAGACACGTCACTAATGACACAGAGTCTTTAGTCGTTGTTAACGTATGGTACAACACCAGCCTCCCGCTGAATACACACATCACTGGGGCACGGGGTCACATCAGAGCTACCCCCGTTATTCAAAACTAAACACAATAACTGTCAGCCGCTGTCAAAGTGCAGAACAATGCCGTGGCTCAATCTCCCGTTTCATACTTTTGCAATCGAGACCAAATTGTCTGCCCCCCTCGCCAAAATACTTCAAATGAGACCGGCCCTGGGGATATGTCTCAGTATGGTTTACACACTAAAAACAAACACTCTCCCATTCCAGCAGCCAGAGAAATGGATGTGGGTTTCCAGAGGGCTGGGAGAGAGGGAGGGAGGGCTGTGCTGCAGAGGGGGGAGAGAAAGATAGGGAGCTGAAATGAGAGAGGGAGGGAGGGAGGGCTGTGCTGCAGAAGGGGGGGGGGGGGAGATAGGGAGCTGAAATAAGAGAGGGAGGGAGGGAGGGCTGTGCTGCAGAGGGGGGAGAGAAAGATAGGGAGCTGAAATGAGAGAGGGAGGGAGGGCTGTGCTGCAGAGGGGGCAGAGAAAGATAGGGAGCTGAAATGAGAGGGGGGGGGGGAGTGCTGCTGAGAGAGAGTGAAAGTTGTCATAAAATGACAATACTGAGTGGCCTCTGTGCCACCCACTGACCGCATCAAGACTGCAGTAATGACAGGGCTTGCAGTACACATGAAGGAGAGTGTGTGTGTGTGTGTGTGTGTGTGTGTGTGTGTGTGTGTGTGTGTGTGTGTGTGTGTGTGTGTGTGTGTGTGTGTGTGTGTGTGTGTGTGTGTGTGTGTGTGTGTGGTCTAACTTTACTAGTCCTCACAAGGATAGTAAAACAAGAAAGAAAAAAGGTGGGGACATTTCCGGTCCCCAAAAGGAAAAACGCTATTTTAAGCTTACGGGTTAGGTTTAGGTTTAGAATTAGGGTTAGGGTTTGGAGTTAGGTTTAGAATTAGGGTTAGGAGTTAGGGTTAGGTTAGAGTTAGAATTAGGGTTTGGAGTTAGGGTTAGGTTTAGAATTAGGGTTAGGAGTTAGGGTTAGGTTAGAGTTAGAATTAGGGTTAGGGGTTAGGTTTAGGTTTAGAATTAGGGTTAGGAGTTAGGGTTATATTTAGGTTTAGAATTAGGGTTAGGAGTTAGGTTTAGGTTTAGAATTAGGGTTAGGTTTAGGTTTAGAATTAGGGTTAGGAGTTAGGGTTAGGTTTAGGTTTAGAATTAGGGTTAGGGGTTAGGTTTAGGTTTAGAATTAGGAGTTAGGGTTAGGGGTTTGAGGTAAGGTTAGGGTTAGGGGTTTGAGGTAAGGTTAGGGTTAGGGATTTGAGGTAAAGTTAGGGTTAAGGATAAGGTTAGGGATAATAGGATTGCGTGCGTGCGTGCGTGCGACACACGTGCCCTTGTGTCAAGGCTGAAAAATGACCCAATTTATTGGATGCCATTTTGTCAACATACACACAGCTTTCAAAATAATACACAACCAGTATGCATTCTGTATGCATAACATGCTCCTCACACTCACTACCGCCGTCAAAGCATCGTCTGCAGGATTTCTTAGTGACAAAATGTGTCCAGCGCATCTCACTGATTACTCTACATTGCACTCTCGCCGTCTCCCTGTCCTTGGTGAGCTCATGTTAGAGCGGACACAGCAGCTAGCATGCTAAGTGAGATGGGGGGGCTCAGAGGCCAGGCATTGGGCTGCGAGCAGATGTCCTCTCACGAAATGTCACAGGCAACACAGCCGCGTCCGGTGCAGCTGGCCTGCATGTATCAGGGCGAGTGGGGAGAGGCTCAGAGCTGGCGTTCAAGCTACACAACGCCAAGGAAAAAACAAGGAAAGTACATTTAAAAAAAGAGAAATAAGCTGAAAGACATTCGAAGCCAAACCGAACCAAAATCAAATCTGAAGGTTTAGCCCCCAGTGTGTGTAGGACATGAGTGTTACCGGACCAGACCGAAAAGAAACACAGCTACGGACCTGAGGCGCAGAGAAAAACCCTGGTATTTTTCACAAACAGCTCGTCAACCACAAAAGAGCCTCTGTACTGAAGGCCATTTCAGTTAGATTTCTGGCCACGACAACTTCACTGAGAGAAAAAATGAGATGGAGAGAGATGGAGAGAGAGAGATAGAGAGAGAGAGAGAGAGAGATGGAGAGAGAGAAACAGAGACTGGTTCAAAGAAAGAGAGAAAGAAAGGTTTATTTGATTAACGCCTTGGAAGATTCAGTATGGGAAAATAATGTGTGTAATTTGGAACTGTTTGTTTTGCATTAGGCTATATAATATCACACATAGAAAGCCCCTGAAAAAAGAGATGTGTGAATAGAGCCATCTTTTTGTGACGTGGGTTTTGGGAAACATATCAAATGTGTCTAACCAAGATGGTTTAAACATGATGTCAAAGCAGATGTCTTCAATCAATGTCAACCGATTTGACATAATCCACACCATATTATGCACTGTAATTTGGCTGAGCAGAATAGAATGTAACTAGGAGACTGGAGTGTGACGTAGGTATCCGAGTCAGAGAGCACAGACTCTCTGTGAGGAACCTAGGGCTTCAGATGGTTAGGTTAATCGTGTCTCTTATCAGAAGGATTTCCCTGTGAGGGTGCCAGGGTTGTGGATTTGACTTCCTGTCCAAAGATCAAAACAGGTCTTCCACCAGAGCATTACATTTTCATTGTGTATTACAACGGTCAGAATTGACCCCAACATTTTCTGCCTGAAGACTCTTCTTTGGCTGCTATATGGATCGCTACTGTACATACTTCAGTCTGAATCTGCCATCATTGAAGACGTTCGTGGTCACATGGGGCGTTGTACAAAACAAAGTCATCGGCTTTTGTTTAGCTCACAGCTCAGACACCCATGCATACCCCGCAAGACGTGCCACCAAAGGTCTCTTCACAGTCCCCCAAGTCCAGAACAGGCTATGAGAGGCATACAGTGCTACATAAAGCCATGCCTCATGGAACACTATTCCACATCAGGTAACTGATGCAAGCAGTAGAATCCGATTTACAAAACAGATAAAAAAATACACCTTATGGAACAGTGGGACTTCGAAGATACACACACACACACACACACACACACACACACACACACACACACACACACACACACACACACACACACACACACACACACACACACACATACACATAACAAGACATGCACTCTACACACATGTACACATGGATGTTGTATTGTAAATATGTGATAGTGGAGTAGTGGCCTGAGGGAACACACTAAATGCATCGGGTAAAGTGTTGTGAAATGTAATGTCATGTAATATTTTAAATTGTATATAACTGCCTTAATGTTGCTGGACCCAGCAAGCTGCTGCCTTGGGGATCTTTAATACAAACACAAATAGTGACTGGATCGTCTCTACCCACAGTATCAAAGCCAATGACCAATATTGAAAACGTGGCTTTACCCACGTGTGTTCTGGCTCTGGCCCAACCCACTGGTTTCTGAGACCAATCAGATGGTTTGAATGTGTTTGCATTATGTAAGGCCCTCATACTCTACTCTGGACCTCGAAGCAAGCTCCACTGTGTCTTTTCATTGTCCCCCTCTAGTCAGGGACTGATTTAGACCCAGGACACCAGGTGGGTGCAATTAATTATCAGGTAGAACAGAAAACCAGCAGGCTCCAGACCTCGTAGGGTCAGAGTTGAATACCCGTGCTAAAAGGGCCCGGGAGGGAGTCAAATTCAGAGGAGAAAAAACAAACGTTTGGCCAGAGTAATGAGTCTGGGTAACCAGGTAACCAAAATTGTCCGAAGCATTTGTAGAGCATCTGTTGCATGTAAAAGAGAAAGCTCTGACCGAGGTATGGAATATTCCACCAGGTCACTCCTGAACCAGCGTGAATCGGCTCTCGCTAGAACCCATTCCGCAGCCAGAGCAGAAGGTAAAATAAACTCTGATGAAAGGAGCAGAAACAACAACAAAAAAGTAAGCATCGACTGTATTCTCTGGGGCCAAAACCACAGATAAAAATCGAACCGCAGAATGGAGGCCAGATTGCTCTAATTCACTGTCAACTCTGCTTTTTTACTGCAGAGCCTGGAGAGAGAGAGATGGAGAGAGAGAGAGAGAGAGAGAGAGAGAGAGAGAGAGAGAGAGAGAGAGAGAGAGAGAGAGAGAGAGAGAGAGAGAGAGAGAGAGAGAGAGAGAGAGAGAGAGAGAAACAGAGACTGGTTCAAAGAAAGAGAGAAAGAAAGGTTTATTTGATTAACGCCTTGGAAGATTCAGTATGGGAAAATAATGTGTGTAATTTGGAACTGTTTGTTTTGCATTAGGCTATATAATATCACACATAGAAAGCCCCTGAAAAAGAGATGTGTGAATAGAGCCATGAGTCCTGATTCTCCCGCCCACACCTACTCCTCTCTTCCATTCACAATGTCTCTTAAATTGTTTGCCCTCTCCTTTTAATGTCAGTCTCTAAATCATCAGCTCTTAAATAAACACAGCGGCTTGGATTGCCCTCTAAATCTCCGCCTGTGCTGCTAAGGAGCATGTGCAGAGGGACTCAGGCTCAGGTAATTCCGTTTGGGTGCTCCCCTGTAGGTTTGGGTTGCTGGAGGAGAGCCTCGATCATATTAAACAAAGTAGTATTATGGAAACTTGAGTGCAACTCTGGAGCAGGGTGGTCTGAGTCAGATCATACAGCAACTAGCGCATGTTAGCACAAAAAACTATAAGGCAAAGAGATCTGCAAACATCTCACGTCAAGAATCCCTGGCTTTACCATTTTTTGAACACCATCCCTAAGGCCATTTGAATTCAAAGTGAATTCTGACAAAACATACCATATGTTATTGGACCTAAATCAACAAATCCAAGTTTCCCAGCCCAGTGTGGTGACAGATTGCACCCAGTCTAGGACCGGTGGAGGGGACCAAGTCAGGGCCTGTTGTAACCATTCTGTACACCCTCCACTCAGGGCAGGGGCACCCAGTATGAGCAGTGAGGTGAATCCCAGGTCCTGGGCCTACCCAGGGACTGTAAGGTCACATATGTGCACTGCTAGGTGTGTGTGTGTGTGTTGTGTTGTGATGTGTGTGGCATCAGGTGTAAACTGGGGTTCAGGTGCTGGGTGGGTGAGTGGGAGCACTGGGAGACTGTGGAGAGAAGCAGGCACACATATGCTGTGCTACGGAGGCCGTTTGTTGTCGCTCGCTCTGCCACTATTGCACACACACACACACACACACACACACACACACACACACACACACACACACACACATACACATAAACATACATAGACTCACTCATAGGAGTTGAGATCTTCGGGGATCTCTTGGTTGTTTTGAAGGGCAAAACAGATTGCGTTTGAAAAATGAAAGGGAAAGAGATGTAGCCTCATGTTTATGAAGTATAACAATATTTTCAAAGGGTGGCTCTGAACGCTACAGTAGCTCTGCCCCATGAGAGGAGGCTCTCTCATAGGCCCTCCATTTGAACTCATCTCATAACTGGGCCATCAAAACACGGAGACACTTCCTGTGTGCACAGGATGGGACACCAAGGATAGTCACTACTGCACCACTACTGCACCTTTAGAAGTTATTCAATTAACAAACGTAGGTCTGTAAACAGGCCCACTGAAGCTAACCTCTGAACCAGGGTCTCAGAGATCCCTCAGATGGGTTTGACTAAAGGAGACCAAGGTGGAGTGAATCTTCTCTTTGAGTATGTATTCCTGTGTTGGCATTTCTGCTTGAATTCAGACATATTCAAGTTAGTAATGCTCTGTCTATAGGGTGAAACAGATCGGAGTGGATTCCTCTGGCAGCTCTGCGCCCTGCGGTTGCCTACGTTACAGGTCAGAGTTCCACAGCAACAGCCCAGCACCACACTCTGTGTGCCAATAGGAGCTGTCCTAGAAGCACCTTGGATACCGACCAGCAAAGGTATGCAGGGAACAGGGGTAGGTGCCATGGCAATCCCTTGCAGGGGCTTTCTGGTCAATTACTCAAAGCACAGGTATGGTTGTGTGCATCAAAAGGCCAGGCACCGGCCTCAGACACTAAATAGCCCAAAACACAATGAGTTGACTTTCAAAATGTGAAAGCTCATAAGTAAATACACCAATATGCACGGCCAAACAAACCTGAGCAATCTCATAAACGTGCTACTTCCTGCTTTAATCTTCTCCATAGTTTCTTATTGCTTCTAAAAAAACATTTTGTTTTTCATTCTTTTATGAAATGAAAAATGCTTGGAAGTGCCAATAAGAATTCAAAATAAATTATAGGTGAGTGCAGAAGTGTTGACGGTTGACAGTTATAATGAGAATGTTACCATCCCACATCATGCCTGTGAAATGGAGCCTCCGGTCCATATGAAAAGCAAACAGACAGCAAAATGAAATGAGAGTGTCAGCTGATTTTGTGATTTTGTGCCGGAGCCCAGAGCCGAGTCGAGCTGAGCCCTGCTTCCTCTTTAAGGAGGGAAGGACTGGACTGGGCAGCAGAACCCAGTAGAATAGCATGAATCTTCCTCCACAGACTCAACTAAATTATAAAAGGTGTGTGTGTGCATGCGTTTTATTGTGTACTATTCTCCCACAATGATTAAATATCTGAGAAAATAATCAATATAACAGTTATGAGCAGAAACTGAGCAGTCTAAATTAAATAGACAGTTGCCACTTGGTCAAATGTTGCCCATTCATAACTGTACACAACTGTATAGTATCAGCATGAAGCCTTTCTGAAGACTTTTCTCCTCATTTGAGTTTTAGAAGTAAGTTTTGAGTAGCAAGTCTCACAATGCCATCATGACTAAATTACTGTATCTAAAAGAATAATTCATTTAGAGAGTGAAAAACTAGTGGAAATACTATCATTGTTTTGATATGATCAAAAGTGCTGTCTCCTCTGTTGGTTCGGCAAAGGCCTGTTTGTTTTTCAGCTGCTCAGAGGCGTTGTGGGTTTATTTATTTATCAGATTCCCATGAATTAAAACATTTGCACTGACAAACAGGCAAACGGACGCATTAGCACCTAGTTTACACCCTGCGTCCCCTGGCTGTCAGCTGGCGTGGCAGAGCTCTGACGACGCACACGCCTTTAAGTGATGCGGAACCAGAGAGGGTCTGAGGCCGCCAGGGAATCTCAGCTCATCAACACAGACAGCATTAAACATCATGATATCACTGAATGGTGGTTAATATTGTACTAAAACAGAACTGTGTTTGTCTGCAGGGCTAGGAATGTAATTGTAGCATTAGCATGTCCAACTATTAAAAACTCCATGCAGTTACAGTTTTTACAATGCACACTACACTTGTAGGCTATATCCATATGTAGAATGCCTAAACACACAGACATAGCTGTATTGTTACTGTATGTTAGTACCCCCATACCATGTCCTCCGAAGGGAGTGATGCCCTTACCTCTCTCTCCCTCACCTCCCTGTTATTTCAATGAACAAAAGAGGGTCTTGAGGGCGTGGGTGGATCCATAAAAGGAAGAAAGAAGCAGTGCTCCTGGTCCTTGCTGAATGGGGCCCTTTCACACTTAGAGAGGCCTGTTTACTCTAAGTCAATAACGGGCCTAATTTTCTGATCATTATGGAGTTATTCCACCCACCCCCACACCCATCATTTTACGCTCTCCCATCATTCAGGTTGAATGTTCTCCGTGAAGACCCAGGTCTCTGTCCAAACGGATCTGAGGCTCGCTTGCAGATGCAAACACACATCAATTGTGATTTGTTTTATTTTTTGGTGCGCCTGTCAAACCCTCATCACGCCCCCTCACAAGTCATCTTCTCTCTCTCCCTGTTCAGCTGCTAGATGAAAAATGCTATAGCAGCTGGGAAAATAATCTATAAAGAATTACTATTTTATGTTATTTTGAATATAGATTTATTTTTACAGCGTGTTTACTGTTGTTACTTAGTAAATACCATTTAGTTATTTAGCATGAAGTCATTCTCCTTTCTCATTGGGCAAGATCTGAGAATGAGCCTCCATTTTGTTTTGGACCAGTATCCCTTACAGCACAATCACAAGTATTAACACTAAAAAGTCATATGAAAATATTCTCACAATGTATCACTGTTTGATAAAATGGTGATTGTTATATTATGAAATATAAAGAGGTCAATAAATATAAAATAATATACAATATCATCTACATTTTAGCGCTGATATTTCCTGTCGGCTCGCTAAAAAAGCCACAGACATGGCGGAGGGAGATGAGGCCGCGAAGGGGGGGGAAGTGTTCATCGAAACCATCGAAGAAAGGTTAAAAACGAGAGAAAGAAAGGATCAGAAGGAGAGGCTGGCAGAGGCTGTGCGGCGGTTTGAAAAGCTGGCACCTTCCAAACAGAGCTGCAGCTTTGGGTGCCAAACGCTGCCAACCAGCCACACTGAGTTCTGCCCTGCCTCTCTTTGTCTTCACCATGGCATTTTGCATCCTCTGTATTCAGAGCTATTCTTTTACATTATATTAGATTGAGTGATTTCACTACGGCCACAATTACTACTAATAATACCACTAACAATAATACAATAAATCATAATAATAGATAGAGAATTAAATATTTAGAGTTCTCATAAAACATTTTTTGGGGAAACTATGTTGCTACTCTATTTAAATGGCAGAATTTGATAGGGAGTAAATAACATAGAGATCCCGTATCAGTATTCCCACACTGTCTGTGCCTCCACTGTCCCAGGTTCCGTACGGAAAGAGCTGTCCCAATTACAGGGCAGCCTTTCCCCGGCTCTGCTCTACTGGGCCGAGCGCGAGCGGATCAGAATCTGGCTGGGAACTGGGCGGGCAGCTCTCATCCCTTCTCTCGCTCCCTCGCTCCTCGGCACAGGGAGCTGAGGAAGGCCAGTCCACCCCTCCTGCGTGGGTATATATTTTTGGGGACAGACAGATTTTACGCCTGGCTTCTGTACAAAAAGTCTATAAGAAATCAAGCAGTGAGACGACACAGCAGTAGAGACAAAAGAAATACATTAACAAAAGTATATTTATAAGGAGGGCTGAGACAACTAAAACAATTGTATATGTTTCCGTGCCCATGATGCTGTGCTTGCTATAATGTGTTATTTAACTACGATACATGTTTGTAAAGTAATTCCGGTAAATATGTGTCCATTTTAAATCAGTAAAAACAAAATGATAAGCACAAAATCATAATTAACAGAAAATAAAATTTAAAAATGCTGCCAAATTACTTTACAAACATTACAATCCTCAGTCACTGTAGATAACAATGTTGATAAAATAATGAATTATTTGTAATGTGCAATTTAAAAACAGATTTTTTCTTGTGACAGCTAAAACCAAGACGCCTAAAGGAGACATTTATATTAAATCAAAATGTATTTGTCACATGCGCTGAATACAACAGGTGTAGGTAGACCTTACAGTGAAATGCTTAAAAAAAAAGAAGGTGTCTGTGTGTGTGTGTGTGTGTGTGTGTGTGTGTGTGTGTGTGTAGGTAAGTAAAGAAATAAAACAACAGTAAAAAGATATTTGAAGGGGGGGGCACACAATGCAAATAGTCCGGGCAAATAGTCCGGGTAACCATTTGGTTACCTGTTCAGGAGTCTTATGGCTTGGGGGTAAAAACAGTTGAGAAGCCTTTTTGTCCTAGACTTGGCACTTGACCCTGTGAATGTATTGTTTTTATAAAGAAAATGGGATACTGTGATAAAGTATGTCTGTGTACTAACAAGCCAGTAAATGCACTGTGATTATGGAGGAATTATGGGTAAAAGTGGTTAAGGAGCGCACAGTGTCCTAACAGTGCAATCCTAACCGCCTAACGGGTTGAGTCTTTTCATCTGTTCCTCAGACTTCCTATCACCCTCGAATAATCTGTTTACCAGGGATTCCATACACTCTGCGCTCCTCACACACACAAAAAGGGAATTGGGAAACCTAGGGCCCTGAAGACGGGCCAAGCTAGGCTGTTTGAGATCCCTGCACCCTTTGCATATTAAAAACGCCACTGTGTCATTGACACTGTTCTGTCATGAGTGGCTCGCCGACGCTCAAACTGTATTGGTGCATTTATTCCAATGACAACAGCATATTAAACTTCCATTGAGAGGGTTCACGGGGTGTTTTTCACACGAGATGAATGTGGCCCCCGTCGCGCCGGTTCTCAGTATTTCTCTGTCGGCCCGGCTTACAGACCCATGCCAGAACATTGGAGGAACACAGTTCTGTTCTTCTTCCAGAAGTCTGCAGTTCAGTTTGTTTATCGGCCAAGGAAAAGAGCAGATCTTTTTTCCTGTAAAACTCATGGTTCTTTTTAAAACACTTTTAATGTCCGCCGCTTTTCCTTCATCACCCTATATCTGAGAGACAAACACTCTTGGCCAAAGCATGACGTACCCAGACTTAAAGGATCCACATGACCGTGTGGTCCCATCCACACTCTCTCTGTGTCTGGGCACAGGGACAGAGACAGTATGAGACAGAATGGTGCAACAGCAGAATCAGAGAACATAGGACCAACGCCCATCCACAACCCTCAAAACTTCCCAGGCCTGCCTTCATAATAGACAAAGACAAAGACGCAAAGGGCTGGCTGTATTTTTTGGGGAAATACAATTCTGTGTCACATTTGGCAACTTCATATTAATTTTGAAAAATCTGATAATACCATTATCTCCTTCTAAAGCTCGGGATATTGTGCAAATCATATTAAATCTGTACGATAGATAAGGTTGACAGGGTGTTAAGTCTTAAGTCTCTGTCGGTCTCCAAGGCTCTCACTCTCTTTGTTCGGTTTGGTTAAATCGTTCTCTCTGTTCTCTGCCGTGGTCTGCGAGATGGAGAGTCTGGGAGATGGAGATGGGCTCGTAGTCCCGGCGGGTAAGCGCCAGAGTTCACCGCACCGTGGAGCTGGCATAGGTCAGCGACCCAACAATGCACATCCCTGGACAAGATCTCTCCTAGCATGGTGGACAGATTAGGGGTGCACTCAGAAACATATTTTTATCATAACAGAGCAGTAATGAGAGCCGTATGAGAGGGAGCACGCTCCAAACATGACTAATACTGGAACAGCGGCGATTCATCAGACTGACAAATATGGAACACACCGCACAAAAACATGAACGTTTCCCATCGCGCAGTGACCTGAGCTGGGCCTTGGCAGGGCTGAGCCGTGCTTTATTCAACATCTGATCAAAGATGAGCTCAGTCCGTTCTTCCTCCACATCCCTGAACCATTATCATCAGCAGCATCAGGAATTACCTCAGGACAACCAGTCCTGGGTGACTGACTCTTACAGGTTAAACGCAATTGCATTACGTTGGGTGAACAGCCAGGTATTTGTCTAAAATACTTTTGATAAGGGGTCTTGCAGCTGTGGAGCGGCAGTGTAAGCTGCTTTGATCAATAATAGCTAGCCCTCACTGCCCCGCCCATAAGGCCTAAGTCTATAATTGGACAAAAGCACTGCTGCAGAGGAGGAGAGGAGTCTCCTGTCACTCATACTGCGGGGGAAAAACCTGCAGCTGGCGACGGTGACATCAGTGGGCAGGGGAACTGCAGCACACTGATGGCTCAGATGCACTGATAAGGCCTGGACTCTGATACCTTCCGAAAGACACAGACACCCTGGGAGCTAAGAATAAAACGTTAACGCTGCCACTCCAAAGGTTAGAATGGAACCACTCACTGTTCCCCCTCTCTCCCTTACACTCAGTGGACTTTTAACCCCAGCTCCTTCAGAGGCTCTACTGGTTCGTGCTTTTTAAGATGGTACTTTCCATTCTTGCAGTGTACAGTGGAGGGAGTGTGGGCTGCTGTTGAGGTGTTACGGGGGTGAAGCTTATGGGCAGGAGAACCAGGTGGAGCCTATGGCTGTCAGCCGACAGTTCTATGCCGTCTCTGTAGAAGTGAGGAGGCCTGGAAGGCTTGTGCATTTGCCAACAAGGGCAGCTTAGACCCAGTTTTTAAAACACTTTCTTTTCTCTGACATGAGTGTGAACAAAGATGCAGGGAAACAACGATTTCAACAAAAGGTAACAAAAAGCAATGATTTATGATGGAATACCACCCTGTACAGAGGCACAAAGCCAACCCACTGGGCATAAAATGGTTGAATTGACGTTGTTTCCACATCATTTAACCAAAATATTCTATGTGATGACGCTGAATCAACGTGGAAAACAGATTGCATTGGCAAAAAGTCATCAATGTCAGGGAATTTACTATTTTACCCATCTTTTAACCTAAATCCAATGACACTGTGGGGGGACAAAATGATGTTGAGTTCACATTAGGTGACAACTCAACCAAATGTAAATCAAAACTGGACGTTGAACTGACGTCTGTGCCCAGTGGGAAGTGAGGGAATACTATATTTAATTTAGCTGAACTGCAGCATCAATTTAAGTTTCAGAAAATAAATTAATCTTGACATACGTAAACACACACACACACACACACACACACACACACACACACACACACACACACACACACACACACACACACACACACACACACACTGAAGGGTAAAACAGTATCGGGATGACTGGTGAATACTGGCACAGGGTAAAAGAGCTAAACTCTAAGGGGCGGCTTCACAGGGAGCTAATCTGAGCCTGGGTTAGCGGCAGCACATTGTGAAACAGGAAGACGAGCTCACAGAGGCCCAGCTAACTGACGCTGAGTTACACACTGTGCTGAAAAGAACACGGCATGGGGTACTCTGTCACAGAGGTCTGCAGCACCACGGTGCCAAGAAGCAGAATTAGGGCTCTGTAACTTTACGCTTGCCTGGTGTAAGACAATGTGTTTCTTTAGCCCTATACTAATGGATAACCAACGCAGGAGTGGGTTCTATGTACGTTAGGGTTCCATCAGCCCATACCTGAGTCAATCAACTAACTACACCCACAGCATACCTGACAACACTTTTCACTTGAGTGTTTCATTGCTAACCGACAATAGGAAACACAGAAAACAAATGGAAGATTCATTTCAGCACGATCACAGTGTTCAGTTATAGACAAAGACGAACGCCAAAAGCAAAATCTTCAAACAGCAAATGTATTGTCAGACAGAAATTGCAAGGTTACTTCATAAACATGAAAAATGTGCTGTCAAGACTCAAAACTATTTCATGCAGTCCTTATTGCTTTTCTCGTGATCAATGTCATGGAATAGAAAAATATGAATAAAATTGTGTAAGAGACAGATTCAAATATATTATTCAAAAATATATTACTATTATTATTTAAGATAATTTACAAAACAAAGTGTGGCATTATTTTAGTGATACCCAAGACAAGCTATCTAAACAGCTAATATATAATAAACGACAAATTAATCTTTAAAATTCTGCGGAACATTTGACCTCCGACACACCTGTAGCCACCAGGTGTGTAAAATTCAACGTAAAATTCAATATATACTATACATTTCCTTGACACCGGGGTCTCCTCTATTTCAACATGACATTTTCCATTCCAAAGTAAGTATCCACATGTTCCATACAAGTAACTGATGAAAAAGGACTGCTTATAGAGTATCATATAAAGTTTGTTGACGAAACACCTGTGTTGAATTTGGACAAATAAAAAAGTGAATAAACATACTAAACCTGACGATCTAATATAGAGAAGGATTGTCTCTGTATGCAGTGTGCATGTGTGTGTGTGTGTGTGTGTGTGTGTTTGTTTGCATTAGTGTATGGAAGTCTCTGTGTATAAGCTATAAGATTGTGTGTGAGAGAGTGTACGTGTGTGTGAGAGAGCGGGAGCGAGTGTGTATTGGCGAAGCGACCGAAGCAGGGCTGACTGTGGGGTGGGCTGCGGTGCCAGAGAGAGTAGAGCGCGGGAGGCTGAGGCTGGACCGTCGCCTGCATCCCAAACAACCTGGTACTGGACCAACTGTCACCACGCTCTTCAGCCCACAGACACACAACAGACTGCTACTGACACACACACACACCACACCACACACACACATACACACCACATACCATACACACACCACACACACATGCTACACCGCACAAGCACCGCAAACACACACCACACACTCTGGATCCAGCATCACTACTCTGGACGGTTCTGACTTAGAATATGTGGACAACTACAAATACCTAGGTGTCTGGTTAGACTCTAAACTCTCCTTCCAGACTCACATTAAGCATCTCCAATCCAAAATGAAATCTAGAATCGGCTTCCTATTTCGCAACAAAGTCTCCTTCACTCATGCTGCCAAACATACCCTCGTAAAACTGACCATCCTACCGAACCTTGACTTCGGCGATGTAATTTACAAAATAGCCTCCAACACTCTACTCAGCAAATTGGATGCAGTCTATCACAGTGCCATCTGTTTTGTCACCAAAGCCCCATATACTACCCACCACTGTGACCCGTACGCTCTCGTTGGCTGGTCCTCGCTTCATACTCATTGCCATACCCACTGGCTCCAGGTCATCTATAAGTCTCTGCTAGGTAAAGCCCCGCCGTATCTCAGCTCACTGGTCACCATTGCAGCACCCACCTGTAGCACGCGCTCCAGCAGGTATATTTCACTGGTTACCCCCAAAGCCAATTCCTCCTTCAGCCGCCTTTCCTTCCAGTTCTCTGCTGCCAATGACTGGAACGAACTGCAAAAATCACTGAAGCAGGAGACTCATATCTCCCTCACTAGCTTTAAGCACCAGCTGTCAGAGCAGCTCACAGATCACTGCACCTGCACATAGCTCATCTGTAAATACCCCATCCAACTACCTCATCCCCATACTGTTATTTATTTTTATTTATTTTGCTCCTTTGCATCCCAGTATCTACTTGCTCATTCATCCTCTGCACATCTATCACTCCAGTGTTCAATTGCTATATTGTAATTATTTTGTCACTATGGCCTATTTATTGCCTTTTACCTTCCTTATCCTACCTCATTTGCACACATTGTATATATACTTTTTCTATTGTATTATTGACTGTATGTTTGTTTATTCCATATGTAACTCTGTGTTGTTGTTTGTGTCGCACTACTTTGCTTCATCTTGGCCAGGTCGCAGTTGTAAATGAGAACTTGTTCTCAACTAGCCTACCTGGTTAAATAAAGGTGAAATAAAATAAAAAATAAAACACACACACACACACACACAAAACAGCCTTAAAGACACTAATTTATAGTCAGACAATTACTGTGCACATTAGCAGATGTGTGCACACATTTGCAGATGTGTTTGTTTACAGACAACACACCCCTAAACATGCATATTTGAATTCAGACATATTTGCACACAAGCACCTGAACAAATTTACCAGCACAGACTTTATCTCTGGATAAGCACACATTTAAAGACACATACACAACTCATAAACAACACACAAACTAAACGGTGTGTCAGTGGTGTCAAATGTGTTCTGTAATGTGTTGTATTATAATTGTAATGTTGATAAGGCGTTACATTTGGAGGCGATTCTCTTTTTTTAACACAGGCATTTGGTCTGGTGGTGCACGGGGAGGAGCAGGGTTTGGCAAGGCTCAGAGTGTGGCTGCAAAAGTGACTCAGGCTGTGTGTGTGACTCAGGCTGTGTGTGTGTGTGTGTGTGTGTGTGTGTGTGTGTGTGTGTGTGTGTGTGTGTGTGTGTGTGTGTGTGTGTGTGTGTGTGTGTGTGTGTGTGTGTGTGTGTGTGTGTGTGTGTGTGTGTGTGTGTGTGTGTGTGTGAAAAAGACAGAGAAAGCTGTAAGGCGTTCACCAACTGACCTGGTGAGTGGATGAAGTAGGCCAGGTAGAGGTCGAGCTCCTTGACGGACACGCCGATGTGGTGGGGCTGGACGCACAGGCCGTGGTTCGCGCACTGGGGCGACTTAACCAGCCGCTCTCCGTCCGTGCTCTCCAGGGGGCTGCCCTTGAACAGGATGACCATCACCAGGTCCAGCCGCCACACCTTGTCGGCCTGGCGGAGACAGTCGATACGGCGGATCTTGCCCTTCTGGTCGGGGTTGGAGAGAACACAACAGGGGGGCTTCTTGCCTGTGATGGTGAGCACAAAGTCCTCACGAAACTCGGGCCGGATGTCCTTTCGGAGCTTGGCCAACAGCCGCGACGCCCACTTCTGCTTGATCTCGGGCTTCTCACCCAGCAGCTCGTCCTTCACTGCGCGTTCTTCATCCTTTGTCATCCTCTTCTCGTGCTTCTTGAAGTACTTGCGTTTGCGTGCCTGCAGGTTGAACCAGGTGTAGGAGAAGGCACGGACATGGGGGAGAAGGGCCTCGATGAAGGGATGAAATTCATCCTAGCAGAGGGAGAGAGAGTCAGAGAGAGAGGGGGGGGGGGTGCTCTGTTATTCTCATGCTGTATGGTGTCATGCAAGCAGCTGGAGATCAGTTATTGAAGATAGAAGAGCGATGAGGCAATTTACTGACATTTTTCCCCAAAATAATTCCTGTTTTGATAGAATGTAAATGCACTGCCAATAGAGGGGATACAGTTCAGAAACAACTTAATTAGACAGGGCTAGCATTACCAACAATACCACTAACTGACATAATAATGAGAATATTAATAATCATAATAATCATATCCAAAATGTAATAATACTGTAGGTACATACATACAATTACATTGCAAATAGTAAATTACTGGTCCTGTCCTTCTAACAAAAAAATATAACCTGAAAGCACATTTAAAAACTATATTAAACTGTAATAACAGATTAATTTATATTTAAAAGACAAACGAGATTAAAAAATTCAAGGAGAGAAAACACTTGTTTTTTACATCCACTGTGAAGGAGAAGTTATTCAGCTATACCATAATACCTTCACTACACATCGCTCAGCGACAATGCCTAGATCTCGCCATAGAGTTCCTGTGCCAGGGTTGCCACACACCGGTCGTTCACCGCCAATCTTAGCCGCCACAAGACCACTGTTAAAATGTGCAGCTAAAAGATCTGCCATACCATGTCCTATCTCTCCTGCTGCCATGCAAAAGAAGTCTAACCAGACTCACATTTCAACAACAAAATGAGAGCGGACAGAAATCACCACATAAACACACAGCAAGAGGAAGACAGACGGTCTGGTAGTTACCATTTTGCACTCTCATCATAAATTTGGCACAACGTTCAAAATGAAAAAGAATTCTCCAACACCACTTTTTTTCTCGCACTCACAAATGTACAGCAAGTGCTGGTTTGACAGGGTGTAAAAAATGTGCAAAAGATCACTGGTTAAATCTGGGACGGAAAGACAAAATACCCAAATTTAAAGAGAAGAAAACTAACATTGAGAAATAATGGAAATATGGTAAAAATAGAAATGGTGAATGGTATTTAAGAACAAAAATGATCTAAATATAACAACTGGAATAGACACATTTAAAATAAACAAACACTCTTCTTTTGCGCTTCCCCCCCCCAAAAAAAGAAGGAAATAAAGCAACAAAAAAAATCCTTGGCAAAGCGTAATTTGTAGTGGTGTTTGCTCAGATCTGTGGGCCCCGTACGACTCAGAGAGACACACACAGGCGGGGGGGCTGGGGGGGCTGGGGAGTGCAGAGCACAGAATAGGAAAAAAAGGAGAGAACCGAATCAATGTTGGACAAGCGCGTACGACCGCTGGCAAAGCCGAGTGCTGCTTCTTTTTTCCCCTTTTCTCTCAAACTCTCTCTCTTTCTCTCTCTGTTTCTCTCTCGCCGTCTCTCGTCCTCTCCGCGTTCTTTCCCTAACCATTGCTTGAGCCTTTGCCAACACGAGAAGGGCCCACCTATTTGGCAGCAAGATGCCTGTAGCCCAGCCAATACGTTAGCTTCAAGAGCTGAAAGGGAGGGAAAGGAGAAAGGAGGGGGGGGGGGGGGGGTTAGTGGCAAAGAGAGGGAGAGAGCCGGAGAGAGAATGAGAGAGGGAGAGCAAGAGAGGGAGAGCGGGAGAGAGAGTGTACGTAGTCCTGTCCGACAGTGCACAATTTGCCAAATCGACAAGTTCCTATCTGACACATAGGCAAAGTTCAGGAGACATGTATTTCTCGTACACCAATCCTAGCTACCCTCAGTCTGCTTCCATCTCCAGTATGGCCGCCATTGCCTCATCTCACTACCCCCACCCTCTCTTTTTGCTTCCATGACGCCACCTTGGCACAGGATGGCAAGAGAAAACACACAGCTCCAAAATCCCACCAGACCCCACAACCAGCAGCTGGTCTTGGATTTACCACAGGAACAAAGAGGGGGAAACAAACCCACCCTTTTTTCCCACCCTGAGAGAAGATGCATCAATGTATCGCCGAGTGCTTTAAAACCAAAGACACTGCATGTCTATTACGGAGGGTAAAAGGAGGAACACCAAATGGGTACTGCTCCGGTACAACTGTCGCTATGGCGCATTCAGCCCAATCTCATCAACACCAATCCAAAATCAGCAGATAAATCATTGAGCTTTATTTCTCAAAAGCCTCCAATGGCTGTGTCGTCCATGTTGGTGACTAATAATGTTATGGTGAGTGAATGAGGACCCAAAAGCGAACTAACTTAAACAGAGCTTCTTTAATGACCAAACATAGGTAGGCTCAGATAGACCGGCAGATTCCGACAGGACAGGACAAGGTTACAGCAAACATGACGATAGTCTGGCTCAGGCATGAAACACAAACAAGAATCCGACAAGGACAGGAACAGAAACAGAGAGAGATATAGGGACCTAATCAGAGGGAAAAAGGGAACAGGTGGGAAACGGGGTGAATGGGTAGTTAGAGGAGACAAGGAACAGCTGGGAGAAAGCGGGGGAGAAAAGGTAACCTAACAACGACCAGCAGAGGGAGACAGGGTGAAGGGAAAGGACAGAGACAAGACACAACATGACAGTACCCCCCCACTCACCGAGCGCCTCCTGGCGCACTCGAGGAGGAAACCTGGCGGCAACGGAGGAAATCCTCGATCAGCGCACGGTCCAGCACGTCCCGAGAGGGAACCCAACTCCTCTCCTCAGGACCGTACCCCTCCCAATCGACAAGGTACTGGTGACCACGGCCCCGAGGACGCATGTCCAAAATCCTGCGGACCCTGTAGATGGGTGCGCCCTCGACAAGGATGGGGGGGGGGGGGGGGGAAGACGAGCGGGGGCGCGAAGAACGGGCTTAATACAGGAGACATGGAAGACCGGGTGGACGCGACGAAGGTATCGCGGAAGAAGAAGTCGAACTGCGACAGGATTGATGACCCGAGAAATACGGAACGGACCAATGAACCGCGGGGTCAACTTGCGAGAAGCCGTCTTAAGGGGAAGGTTCTGAGTGGAGAGCCAAACTCTCTGACCGCGACAATATCTAGGACTCTTAGTTCTACGCTTATTAGCAGCCCTCACAGTCTGCGCCCTATAACGGCAAAGTGCAGACCTGACCCTCTTCCAGGTGCGCTCGCAACGTTGGACAAAAGCCTGAGCGGAGGGGACGCTGGACTCGGCGAACTGAGATGAGAACAGCGGAGGCTGGTACCCGAGGCTACTCTGAAAAGGAGATAGCCCGGTCGCAGACGAAGGAAGCGAGTTGTGGGCGTATTCTGCCCAGGGGAGCTGTTCTGACCAAGACGCAGGGTTGCGAAAAGAAAGACTGCGTAAGATGCGACCAATAGTCTGATTGGCCCGTTCTGCTTGACCGTTAGACTGGGGGTGAAAGCCGGAAGAGAGACTGACGGAAGCCCCAATCAAACGGCAAAACTCCCTCCAAAATTGAGACGTGAATTGCGGACCTCTGTCCGAAACGACGTCTGACGGAAGGCCATGAATTCTGAAAACATTCTCGATGATGATTTGTGCCGTCTCTTTAGCAGAAGGAAGCTTAGCAAGGGGAATGAAATGAGCCGCCTTAGAGAACCTATCGACAACCGTAAGAATAACAGTCTTCCCCGCTGACGAAGGCAGTCCGGTGACAAAATCTAAGGCGATGTGAGACCACGGTCGAGAGGGAATGGGAAGCGGCCTGAGACGGCCGGCAGGAGGGGAGTTACCGGACTTAGTCTGCGCGCAGACCGAACAAGCAGCCACGAAACGACGCGTGTCATGCTCCCGGGTGGGCCACCAAAAACGCTGGCGAATGGAAGCAAGCGTACCCCGAACGCCAGGGTGGCCGGCTAACTTGGCAGAGTGAGCCCACTGAAGAACGGCCAGACGAGTAGGAACGGGAACGAAAAGAAGGTTCCTAGGACAAGCGCGCGGCGACGGAGTGTGAGTGAGCGCTTGCTTTACCTGCCTCTCAATTCCCCAGACAGTCAACCCGACAACACGCCCCTCAGGGAGAATCCCCTCGGGGTCAGTGGAGGCTACTGAAGAACTGAAGAGACGAGATAAAGCATCAGGCTTGGTGTTCTTAGAGCCCGGACGATAAGAAATCACGAACTCGAAACGAGCGAAAAACAGCGCCCAACGCGCCTGACGCGCATTAAGTCGTTTGGCAGAACGGATGTACTCAAGGTTCCTATGGTCAGTCCAAACGACAAAAGGAACGGTCGCCCCCTCCAACCACTGTCGCCATTCGCCTAGGGCTAACCGGATGGCGAGCAGTTCGCGGTTACCCACATCATAGTTACGTTCCGACGGCGACAGGCGATGAGAAAAATACGCGCATGGGTGGACCTTGTCGTCAGAGAGGGAGCGCTGAGAAAGAATGGCTCCCACGCCCACCTCTGACGCGTCAACCTCGACAACGAACTGTCTAGAGACGTCAGGTGTAACAAGGATAGGAGCGGATGTAAAACGATTCTTGAGGAGATCAAAAGCTCCCTGGGCGGAAACGGACCACTTAAAGCACGTCTTGACAGAAGTAAGGGCTGTGAGAGGAGCGGCCACCTGACCGAAATTACGGATGAAACGACGATAGAAGTTCGCGAAGCCGAGAAAGCGCTGCAGCTCGACGCGTGACTTAGGGACGGGCCAATCAATGACAGCTTGGACTTTAGCGGGATCCATCTTAATGCCTTCAGCGGAAATAACAGAACCGAGAAATGTGACGGAGGAGGCATGAAAAGTGCACTTCTCAGCCTTCACAAAAAGACAATTCTCTAAAAGGCGCTGGAGGACACGTCGAACGTGCTGAACATGAATCTGGAGTGACGGTGAAAAAATCAGGATATCGTCAAGGTAAACGAAAACAAAGATGTTCAGCATGTCTCTCAGGACATCATTGACTAATGCCTGAAAGACAGCTGGAGCGTTAGCGAGGCCGAAAGGAAGAACCCGGTATTCAAAGTGCCCTAACGGAGTGTTAAACGCCGTCTTCCACTCGTCCCCCTCCCTGATGCGCACGAGATGGTAAGCGTTACGAAGGTCCAACTTAGTGAAAAACCTGGCTCCCTGCAGGATCTCGAAGGCTGAAGACATAAGAGGAAGCGGATAACGATTCTTAACTGTTATGTCATTCAGCCCTCGATAATCTATGCAGGGGCGCAGAGACCCGTCCTTCTTCTTGACAAAAAAAAACCCCGCTCCGGCGGGAGAGGAGGAGGGGACTATGGTACCGGCGTCAAGAGCTACAGACAAATAATCCTCGAGAGCCTTACGTTCGGGAGCCGACAGAGAGTATAGTCTACCCCGGGGGGGAGTGGTTCCCGGAAGGAGATCAATACTACAATCATACGACCGGTGTGGAGGAAGAGAGGTGGCCCTGGACCGACTGAACACCGTGCGCAGATCGTGATATTCCTCCGGCACCCCTGTCAAATCACCAGGCTCCTCCTGTGAAGAAGAGACAGAGGAAACAGGAGGGATAGCAGACATTAAACATTTCACATGACAAGAGACGTTCCAGGAGAGGATAGAATTACTAGACCAATTAATGGAAGGATTATGACAAACTAGCCAGGGATGGCCCAAAACAACAGGTGTAAAAGGTGAACGAAAAATCAAAAAAGAAATGGTTTCGCTATGATTACCAGAAACAGTGAGGGTTAAAGGTAGCGTCTCACGCTGAATCCTGGGGAGAGGACTACCATCCAGGGCGAACAAGGCCGTGGACTCCCTTAACTGTCTGAGAGGAATGTCATGTTCCCGAGCCCAGGTCTCGTCCATAAAACAGCCCTCCGCCCCAGAGTCTATTAAGGCACTGCAGGAAGCTGACGAACCGGTCCAGCGTAGATGGACCGACAAGGTAGTGCAGGATCTTGAAGGAGAGACAGGAGTAGTAGCGCTCACCAGTAGCCCTCCGCTTACTGATGAGCTCTGGCTTTTACTGGACATGAAGTGACAAAATGACCAGCAGAACCGCAATAGAGACAGAGGCGGTTGGTGATTCTCCGTTCCCTCTCCTTAGTCGAGATGCGGATACCTCCCAGCTGCATAGGCTCAGCTCCCGAGCCGGCAGAGGAAGATGGTAGTGATGCGGAGAGGGGGGCAACGGAGAACGCGAGCTCCTTTCCACGAGCTCGGTGACGCAGATCAACCCGTCGCTCAATGCGAATAGCGAGTTCAATCAGTGAATCCACGCTGGAAGGGACCTCCCGGGAGAGAATCTCATCCTTTACCTCTGCGCGGAGACCCTCCAGAAAACGAGCGAGCAAAGCCGGCTCGTTCCAGCCACTGGAGGCAGCAAGAGTGCGAAACTCAATAGAGTAGTCTGTTATGGATCGATTACCTTGACATAGGGAAGACAGGGCCCTGGAAGCCTCCTCCCCAAAAACAGATCGATCAAAAACCCGTATCATCTCCTCCTTAAAGTCCTGATACTGGTTAGTACACTCAGCCCTTGCCTCCCAGATTGCCGTGCCCCACTCACGAGCCCGTCCAATAAGGAGAGATATGACGTAGGCGACACGAGCAGTGCTCCTGGAGTAAGTGTTGGGCTGGAGAGAAAACACAATATCACACTGGGTGAGGAACGAGCGGCATTCAGTGGGCTCCCCAGAGTAACACGGCGGGTTATTGATTCTGGGCTCCGGAGATTCGAAAGCCCTGGAAGTGGCCGGTGGATCGAGGCGGAGATGGTGAACCTGTTCTGTGAGGTTGGAGACTTGGGTGGCCAGGGTCTCAACGGCATGTCGAGCAGCAGACACTTCCTGCTCGTGTCTGCCTAGCATCGCTCCCTGGATCCCGACGGCTGAGTGGAGAGGATCCGAAGTCGCTGGGTCCATTCTTGGTCGGATTCTTCTGTTATGGTGAGTGAATGAGGACCCAAAAGCGAACTAACTTAAACAGAGCTTCTTTAATGACCAAACATAGGTAGGCTCAGATAGACCGGCAGATTCCGACAGGACAGGACAAGGTTACAGCAAACATGACGATAGTCTGGCTCAGGCATGAAACACAAACAAGAATCCGACAAGGACAGGAACAGAAACAGAGAGAGATATAGGGACCTAATCAGAGGGAAAAAGGGAACAGGTGGGAAACGGGGTGAATGGGTAGTTAGAGGAGACAAGGAACAGCTGGGAGAAAGCGGGGGAGAAAAGGTAACCTAACAACGACCAGCAGAGGGAGACAGGGTGAAGGGAAAGGACAGAGACAAGACACAACATGACAAATAATGAGAGCCTTGCCTCCATGATGCATCTCTTTCTTCTACAACTGCTGGACAGTTTGCAGAGGCATCTGTAACGGTCTGAATAAGTGGATGTCTTATTGTTCTTTGGGTTGGGTTTGCAGGGTTCGTAATTGCCGTAAAATGGAAGAACGTCTCTATTTCTGGTCCACCATTTGCAACAAAGATGATGTAAAACACATTTGTATTAGTGCACGCTCACTCTGTACTACCGATATAATCTAATCTTTAGTTAATATGCTGCAGTATCATGCACTATTTCTGCTTAATCTTAGAATGATGAAGACAGCATCACACCAGCATTTAGTAGTTTACTTCAAGATGGTCTGGCTCACACCCATCAACATTCACAATGCACAATAAAGGACAATATATCCCTGGGTTTGGGTTCAATTTCTGTTGCTTTCTCTAATACCCATTTTTGCAGGACACGATGAGCATCTAACAAAAGACAGACAAAACTGACATTAAAATAAGAGGAACATCCCAATTGAAGATACACATACTTCATAGGGTGAGTGTGTGTGAGTCTGTATGTGAGTCTGTGTGCGAGTCTGTGTGCGAGTCTGTGTGCGAGTCTGTGTGCGAGTCTGTGTGCGAGTCTGTGTGTGAGTCTGTGTGCGAGTCTGTGCGAGTCTGTGTGCGAGTCTGTGTGCGAGAGAGAGAGAGAGACAGAGAGAGAAAGCGAGAGAGAGAGGGACAGAGAGAGAGTGCTGAGCAAATATACCTGTACACGTGCATAAAATACAAAGACACACAAAAATAACAGGATATTGATACAGGGAGAACAAAAGATGAGACACTATCTGGAAATCAAGACAATAACGGTTTAGGCCTTCGTGAAAGAAAGGAGTGGTTTCCAGTACATGGACCTAAGCAAAGTAGACTACCAGTGTGGTGGTTAAGAATTTATAGATGCTACCACTGTGCAACGCTTTGCGGTTCAAAGTTCTTGCAAGTGCAATTTTTTGTTAAAACCATAATCATCCTGTGAAGCACTACAGCAGATACAATTCAATCAAATATCCCACATTCAAAACTGTGATGTGGTTTTCAAGGGCCAATGAAGCCGTTTTTATCTCAATATTATATAAAGTACATTACTGTGATTGTTTTCAATTAAAATGGTACAAAAATAACAATAAATTGCTTCTTAGCAAAGAGCAAGGGGAAGGAGGGAAAAACTCAAAACTAGCTGTTATTGGCAGAGAGCTGTTATTGGAAACGTCTTCACACTGGGCACACACTGATTGAATCAACATTGTTGCCATTCCATTTGAATGAAATTATGTTGAACCAACGTGGAATAGATGTTGAATTGACGTCTGTGCCTAGTGGGTTTGTTATTGGTCTATTAACTAATTTACCGCCAGGTGATGTCACATTGCAGGCCAAAACTCCATCCCACCAAAACAGGCTGAAATTTCAAAAAAAAATTCAGTATTTTCAAACAGCTCTTACACTTAAAAGGGCAATATCATTATTTTCACAATTTCACAGTATTATTCCACATAGTGTGTAAATATATATAAAACTGCACTTGTCCTTTAAGGTGTACAACCTTCATCATCAGCAGTGCTCTGTTTCAATGATGATCTCCTACCTACCCACACACAACAACAAATAAACCCTCAGTAATTAGCCATATTTCTTTCCTACACATCTTCAGTATCTCCATCTCTTGTTTTGTTATTCAATAATCAATTACGTCAGCCGGCCACTGCTCCCAATGCATTTCTCTCTTTAGTAGCGCAATTTTGAAAACTGCAGCCTACCTCACCTCTCTATAAAAAATAAGCAAGTCCTATTAATAAAGTAGGCAGCGCAAATCTGTGTTGGTGATTTATGGTATATCATCAAAATAAATCAATCACAGCACGTAGGGGGCCCACATGGGTAACTGGGGGGCCCTGACTTGATTGGGTAACTGATGAATAAAACAATTACAAATAAAATGTATAATAAATAAATGTGACTGGTCAAGTGTATGAGTCAGGGTCTGGGTCCACTCTCAATATTCAAAATACACCAGAGAGCATAATTTAGCCACAGAGGATGAATAGTTTCTAAAACAATAACAGTGGATTAAGTGTTATCACAAGCGTATACTGGTAACTGCATGAGATAGGGATAGGCTATTGTCACGACCATCACCGCGACTAGCCTAGGCTTCCCTAGATGTCAACAGTCTTTAGAACCTTGTTTGATGCTTCTACTGTGAAGGAGGGGGGAATGAGAGGGGATTGAGTCAGTGGTCTGTCAGAGTGCCACAAGCTGGTCACGCGCATTCATGTGAGAGTTAGCTTGAGTTCCATTGCATTTCTGAAGACAAAAGAATTCTCTGGTTGGAACATTATTGAAGATTTATGATAAAAACATCCTAAAGATTGATTCTATACTTCGTTTGACATGTTTCTACAAACTGTAATATAACTTTTTGGACTTTTCGTCTGAACTAAGCAATCGCGCATTGAGCATTTGGATTACTGGGCTAAACGCGAGAACAAAAAGGAGGTATTTGGACATAAAGATGAACTTTATTGAACAAATCAAACATTTATTGTGGAACTAGGATTCCTGGGAGTGCATTCTGATGAAGATCATCAAAGGTAAGTGAATATTTATAATGTTATTTCTGACTTCTGTTGACTACAACGTGGCGGATATCTGTATGGCTTGAATTGTTGTCTGAGCGCCGTACTCAGATTATTGCATGGTTTGCTTTATCCGTAAAGTTTTTTTGAATTCTGACACAGTGGTTGCATTAAGGAGAAGTATATCTCTAATTCTGTGAATAACACTTGTATCTTATATTAAAGTTTAAGATGACTATTTCTGTAAATTGATGTGGCTCTCTGCAAAATCACTGGATGTTTTGGAAGCAAAACATTACTGAACGTAACGCGTCAATGTAAACTGAGATTTTTGGATATAAATATGCACTTTATTGAACAATACATACATGCATTGTGTAACATAAAGTCCTATGGGTGTCATCTGATGAAGATCATCAAAGGTTAGTGATTAATTTTATCTCTATTTCTGCTTTTTGTGACTCCTCTCTTTGGCTGGAAAATGGCTGTGTGTGTTTTTGTGACTAGGCTCTGACCTAACATAATCACATGTTGTGCTTTCGCTGTAAAGCCTTTTTGAAATCGGACACTATGGGTAGATTAACAAGAAGGTTATCTTTAATTTGTTGTATTGCACTTGTTAATGTATGAAAGTTACATATTTCTAAAAACTATTTTTGAATTTCGAGCGCTGCCTTTTCAGCAGAATGTTGTCGAGGGATTCAGCTAGCCATAAGAATGAACTAACCACATCACGATGCCTTGTGTTACAACAAGCCGACAGGCCATGGTATGATATAGGCCAAATGCCCCTATAGTGATTTCACATAGTCACAGTAGACTACATTTCAAAATATGATGATCTAGCCTATTGAAAAACATTTCAAACTCATTCAAAATAGTGAAGTTAAGACTTTGGCCAAGACAATTAAACATGCTGACACTGTTTTCTTCCCTCACTTACGATATTAATGCTTAAAGAGTGAAGACATCATCATAGGAGTCTGCCAAGAGGACGATGGAAATGAAGGAGCTGGAAAGACTGGTTGGCACTCCCGCCAGCGAGCCATTTGTGCCACTTTGTCACTGTCAGTAAAATCCAGTTTCAATTAATATTAGTAGAATAAACCCAAGCACCTACAAATAAATGCAGCGAAAAATTCAGGCTGGCAGGCTAAAATCGACACATTTTTACAATACAATTCGTTGCATAAATATGTGTAGGCCTAGCATAGGCTGTATAGAAAGTGATTCATTCACAGATGGAAAATCTATTGAATGGCAAAACGCATTAGTAAACTATCTTTATCCCTGTAAGTGTTGGGAATAGTGCTTGCAAATACTTCAGTGTGCTTATAGGCCAGTTGAAATGTGTTGATTTGTTAATTCAAGAGAATATTGATTGGGATATGTGCCCTTTCATGGGAGAGCAATTGCCTATATATTTAGGCCTATTCAAAAACATGACATAAAACGTGTTAATCAATAGCATAGACACCAAATGTAGCCCACTAACCTACTCAAAAACTTCAGTTCCAAGTTCTATAATATTTTAGCATAGAAGCGAATAGTCTGCACTCACATGGCACGTGTTATAGGCAACTCTACCTGTTGCCCCATACAAGTTAAACATGCAATTTATACAAAAATAAAGTGTTTCAATTAAACAAATAAAACAATGTGTATTATTTAATCCAGAAAGTTGTTTCAAAGTGTGTTACTTGTACATTTCACTTATTTAGAGGAACGCCAGCACATGCATGCTACTGGTCACTTTTATAATGGAACACTGGCCACTTTAATAATGTTTACATACTGTTTTACACATTTCATATGTAAATACTGTATTCTCGTCAATGCCACTCCAATATTGCTCATCCTAATATTTATATATTTCCTAATTCCATTATTTTACTTTTCGACTTGTGTGTATTGTGAATTGTTAGATACTACTGCACTGTTGGAGCTAGGAACACAAGCATTTCGCTACACTTGCAATACATCTGCTAAATATGTCTATGTGATCAATAACATTTCATTTGATTTTGATACGGAAATTCATAAGTATAAATGCTTAGGAAATGTATAGGCCTATGTCTAGGCTAAGTGTGCAACTTTCGTTGATATGAACATATTCAGCAAATTCACTGGCAGATAAAAAACCTTTAGGTTTAGGGAGATATGGAGGTAAGGAAATCATTTGTTGTAAAATAATTAAAAGAGTCCTTATGTTTTCGATTTTGATTGCTTCATACAGCGAGAAATTGAAAATATAAAGGCTAATTATTGAAAAACCAACTAATACCTATAAAATCCCAGAATGTGCTCCTTTATAGGCTAACTAAAATATATCATTTATACTCATACCACTTTTAAAATCTAAAGCTTTTTTTTTCGTTATCTTCAAATCCGATTTTTTTTTAAAGAGTTAAGCATAATCTATGGTGGCAAAATATTAACAATAACAGAACTTCAATAAAAATGTAAATGGCGTTTACACCCGATTTCCACCCAATTTTGAACGAACCTGAAGAGAAATTTCATTAGTATAAACATTTAAAGAATTTGTTCAGCGACATAATGTGAAATGTGCTTTTGTATAATCATTATCTGCAGTGAACTTCTTGTAAATGTTCTTAAAACAATATATCCAAGACTAGGGGAAGGGGAGTAAAACACTCACATCTCGTCTAAGCACTCCTTTCCAACTAACTACAACAAAATCTGTCAATTGAACAAGTTTCAAATAGTCCTTTATTAAGCCGTTAAGACGTTTTTTTTTATTGTCTGATTTAGTGCCAACCTACACCAAGACAGCAATGAAACGTTCTTTGAAAAAGAATAGGCAATGAGCGCAGGCAGCACAACGTTGAGTAAACTACAGTAAATTAAACCTTTGCTAATTTACGCGTTTGACAACAATCCATTTTTCTTTTAAAACATTTAGTAGGCCTACTTGGATGTCATTTGTGTGCATCGGATACAGAAGGGGTTTTATTCGTTAGCTTTAGGGAAACATGGACAGCGATGTCAGGGTGTGATTTGTTCCACAGAGCGTGCGAGTCCCTGTACGCAGAGCAGAGGTGAGCGCAAGAAGTTTGCAGCCTATTCTCTAACTTTGAGAACAGACGGGTGGTGTAATTGTCATTACTTGCTGGATACCTATATTGTGAATCATCCACTTGAAACATAAAGTTTGTTTTTCTCTCACAACGTGAGAGTGGTGTGGAGAGGTCTCCAATGAACACCTCTGCTACTTTAGAGATAGATGGCCATTAGCAGAGTAGACGACGGGGAGGGACTCTACATTAAAAGCATTTACAGAAGGGGCAGGTAGCCTATCAGTGATCCTGCGTTAGCGACATGTGAATAATACAAATTCATAAAGGTAATCAAACAATGAAATTAAACAGTGTATCTGTGTTTTCAAAAGCAATATCGGGCTCATTATCCGACATTTTAAATGGACACTTGACTAAGGTCAAGGCCAGATAAGATATGCGGTTGTCTCATACTTCAGGCAGGCCCATCCCACTGGCCACAGACGTCAGTTCAACGTCTAATTTTAAATTACATTTGGTTGAGTACGTGAATTCACTATTAAATCAACAAAAAATATAGGGTAATTATAGGGTGAAAAAAATACTAAATTCCCTTACGTTGATTACTTTTTGCTAATCCAATCAGTTTTCCACGTTGATTCAACGTCATCACATTTAATGAATTATTTTATTGAAATGACGTGGAAACAACGTTGATTCAAACAGATTTTGCCCAGTGGGATAGGTCTATTTAGCAGAGTAAAGGAAATCAACTGCAGTCTCTATAAAACATTGTGGTAAAAATGCAATCATCAACTTTCCGTTACTGTGTTCTATGTAATAATTTCACAATAGCCTTGCTTACAATTAATAGGCTCTCCTAGTAGAATTGCGTCTGACGAAGGAGTGGCGGACCTTAAAATACCGCCCAAAATGCATTTTTTATATGACATTTCTAAATAATTTTCAAAAATGTAAAATTCAACTGAATACATTAACAACATTGGGTTATAGGTCTATATTTTGATAATAGATGCATTGCAGTATTACACATGTTTTACAACAGAATACAATTTTCAAAAATACAATACAAAGGATGATGCATAAAAATGTATCAAATGTTTTTGCCAAATATAACAATCTGAAATGTTTCTGACCATACACACAACAACATAGTCTTCTGTCAGACAACCCATTAACCATGGTAGAAAGATACCTGAGCAGCACAGGACTCATTCTCATCTCATTAGACCAATTATGCCACGGTCTGTCTGGATAACCTGAGCGCCTGTCTCTTCATTAGAGAGATGTGGGCCTGGTGTGGCTCACTGCTGTCCTCCCCTGACCAGCTGAGTGTCCCTGACCCTGGATGCTGGCAGACCCTGACCCTGGATGCTGGCAGACCCTGACCCTGGATGCTGGCAGACCCTGACCCTGGATGCTGGCAGACCCTGACCCTGGATGCTAGCAGACCCTGACCCTGGATGCTGGCAGACCCTGACCCTGGAAGCTGGCAGACCCTGACCCTGGATGCTGGCAGACCCTGACCCTGGATGCTGGCAGACCCTGACCCTGCCGGGCCACACAGAGGAGAGGAGGTAGGGTGGGCGGCAGTGGAGGCTTAGTCAGCCAGGCCAGACAGACACATGCAGACACATGCAGCTCCTGGGTGAGTGAGAGACACATGGCCGCAGGGGGGTGCCATGCCAGCCCAGGCACGTAGGCATGCCAGTGTACTAACACACCATCACTTCAGGGACATCCAAATTATATGCACAGACTTATGTGCAAACATGTACATGTAACCTAAGTAGTAAGTAAGTAAGAGCCAGAACGGCCCATTAGGGCCGTTACGTACATGTAACATATAGACCCTAAATGACCAACACATCCACAGACATGAACGTCATATTAATAAAGTGGCATATACACTCAAGTTGCCATTCATACATGCTTTGCCATTCACAGAGGGTAGTAGGTGTGTGTCCTTGCCTGGCTTCTGCCACAGGTAAGCATGTCAGTCTGGTCTGCCCCTTCCCCCGTTGGCATGCCCTCCTTGGGTTCGGTCTCTACACGGCTCTGAGGGTGCAGGTCAGTCAGGGACAAAGGCTGCAAATGCCAACACTGACACTGGCCCACTGATGTCAGTCAGCACGTTCTCCCACGCACCAACACCCATAATTTCCTATTGATCTCTTCCGAAATCCTGTCAATCCTCTGTTTTAACACATTCATGTCTGTAAGTACCAGTGCCATTCATTCACCTCCCAATACCTCACTATCAGCTGTCGCATCTGGGTTAAAATTAATTTCTGTCGGGATTGAGGACATAGGCTAAAGCTCTACTGAGCCCCCCATTTACCTCCAGTGTTTTCCATTGTGATTGGTGTAGGCTACAGTGAGAGTACAGTGCCAGCCTTGTAACTCTCCATTGTGATTAGTGTAGGCTACAGTGAGAGTACAGTGCCAGCCTCGTAACTCCATTGTGATTAGTGTAGGCTACAGTGAGAGTGCAGTGCCAGCCTCGTAACTCTCCATTGTGATTAGTGTAGGCTACAGTGAGAGTGCAGTGCCAGCCTCGTAACTCTCCATTGTGATTAGTGTAGGCTACAGTGAGAGTGCAGTGCCAGCCTCGTAACTCTGCATTGTGATTAGTGTAGGCTACAGTGAGAGTACAGTGCCAGCCTCGTAACTCTCCATTGTGATTAGTGTAGGCTACAGTGAGAGTACAGTGCCAGCCTCGTAACTCTCCATTGTGATTAGTGTAGGCTACAGTGAGAGTACAGTGCCAGCCTCGTAACTCTCCATTGTGATTAGTGTAGGCTACAGTGAGAGTACAGTGCCAGCCTCGTAACTCTCCATTGTGATTAGTGTAGGCTACAGTGAGAGTACAGTGCCAGCCTCGTAACTCTGCATTGTAATCAGCGTATTTCATTTCTGTTAATCATGAAACTAGAAAAATAAGGAGAGAGTGAAAATTCGACCTAAAGGGAAAAAAAGCTAAAACCCTCCCCACAATCTTACTCTCTCTGTGGGCAAGCAAGTGATGTGTAAAGGCTTTTGAAGCGCAGCGCTAGCGTTCGTTGTAATTATCTCAGTTTACAAACCAGCGCGTTACTATGTGTGAAAAATCTGCAGGCAATTTGTGGTGGATGCGTGTGTTATGCTCACAGGCCCAGGATTGGCCTGGGAGCCATCAGAGGGAGGCACGCACGGCACATTCCAGCCCCACGCAGGGTCGTCACCTTACAGCCACGCCATGCTACTGCAGGGGCTAGTACTACCACCACCTCTCCTCAGCCCACTCTACAGTACCACTGACATCTATATCACACTGCACATAGTTGACTGGAGTACTCATGAAGCTGTGTTAGATATCGAGGTATGGTTCCAATAGACTCCCCAGAAGATTTATCTTGAGCTTTAAAGAACAAATCAAGCCAAGGATCATTAAGCAAACAGCACCGGCCTGAATTAACATTAAAACATTTTGGTGTGACTTGAAGACTTGAAACCTTTCTGAAAACATTGAGATCCAGGTGAACCCACTGATCTAAACCATTTTGTTTTTGTAATCGTGTACAGAGATATCAAATTGATATTCTGCCTTTAGTTATAACACAGGCTGAAACTTGTTTCGTGTTCCAGAGAAACGATGGGATATTATTGACAGGGTGTGCAGGAAAATATACTAAACAAATTTAGCAGTACATGAGTATGTTTACATAGAGAACAATACTGATGATGGCTAATGATGTCATACTAGTGAGTAGGCCCTTTAAAACAGGTGAGGCGCCTACTGTACAGAGGACAAGGCATGTCACCACAAGGTCTGACTTCATGGCGGGACTGTAGTAGCACTTGAGGTTTCCACTTGAACCTCACCCTCCCCCCCTCCTCTTCCCCCTAGCCCCACGCCGCTGTCTAGAAAGAATGTTTAGTTGAATAGGGAAACCACCGCCCTGCTTTCAGTGACGGTGCTGGCGGCTCGCCGTGCTGTGACAGGCTGGCTGACTCTGCACCAGACAACATGTTTATCTCCTCAGAGAGCCGTCGATGGGCCGCAGCTACCCAGCGTCTGTCGACCTCCATTAAGAAACACTGAACCTCTGGAGGACATGATTACACTAAAGGAAGGACTGTTTAGCAATCAGTTCTGGCGTTGTGAATTGAAATTGAAATGTATTCATCACAGAAAATAACGTCCACAGTTCCATTCACCAATTAAATCTCAATTCATCTCCTTAAACCCTGGTAACAATCCCACAAACGATGGTCTGCGAGGCTAAAATATATGGCTGATGACAATTTACTTGGCAGCTCACTGAACATGTCCGTCACAAGAAGCAAAGTTGTTTTCAGAAATCTAAAGTATTTTTTAACTTGATAGGGCCTGATTTAATTCATAGCACATTGCCTAGTCTGTTATCTCTATGGCCCAATTCATGTAGTTGGGAGAACTTTAATTTGTATGAGCATTGTGACTCATTCCAGAGCTCAGAGATCTGAACAACGTTCCGCAGTCTAAATAGAACTCACTACATGTCCTTTTGATTCAGAATCTCAACACTACATGTCCTTTTGGATCAGAATCTCAACACTACATGTCCTTTTGGATCAGAATCTCAACACTACATGTCCTTTTGGTTCATAATCTCAACACTACATGTCCTTTTGATTCAGAATCTCAACACTACATGTCCTTTTGGTTCAGAATCTCAACACTACATGTCCTTTTGATTCAGAATCTCAACACTACATGTCCTTTTGGTTCAGAATCTCAACACTACATGTCCTTTTGATTCAGAATCTCAACACTACATGTCCTTTTGGTTCAGAATCTCAACACTACATGTCCTTTTGATTCAGAATCTCAACACTACATGAAAAGAGGGATCTCACGTTCATGTGTTAACTTGCTGCTTAACTAAGCTAAAGGGCTTTATTCCACTTTCAAACAGTGCAGGATAAGAAATCAAAGGGATGTCTAGTAATTAAAAAACACATATGCCCCAAGAGTACAGAATGACGCATCATTACAGTCTCCGTCGTAACTACAGGCTTTATGGGTAACAAGCTAGTCATACCCAGGGACAGAAATAACAAACCCATGCTAGACAATTGTCCCTTTCACTCTCTACTACTATGACATCATCAGTAGTGCAGCCAGTGCGGCTGCAGCATTGTGACTCTGGGGTCCTCTCTGATTGAGCCAGACCCGTGAAATGATGTCTGTGGGGGCGGAGCCCACTTTGGACTGGGCGTATTTTGATTGGAGGGCAGGGAGAGGCCACCAGCAAATGGCTCGGTCTCCTTGTCTGTTTTGTGGTCCATTTGTCTTGAAGATATATTTTTGCCTATGCAGTAAATTAGAATTTAGTATTGCATTGGCTAGGTTACTAGTGTGCTTTAGGCTTGGGAACAGTTAGCATTTTACAAGCCACTCTAAATTGCAAGCTGTACTGATTACATATAAATATAGACTGAGAAACATGTGAGGAGACAATCATGGCTTGCACAAAAAACTCACACATGCACAAACAGGGAAGCACACTACTCTTGCAGAGTGTTGAACGCTTTGCAATCAAATAAATAAAGGGGCAATCTAGCACACAATCAAACTAGAGATTTATCCAGCTCTCCTGCCAACAGCCAGGGCCCTCCTCTTTCTGAACAAGGGATGCACTATTGACTAAATTTACCCCCCCCCCCCCCTCTGTCTTTCTCCATCTCTCATTTTTTTCTCTCTCTCTTCAGTCTTCCCTCTGCCAGTCGGTGAGGCGTGATGCCAACCCTTTCCACAGCCGGGCACACTGCCCTGTCCTTTATGCAAATGCTTTGCCACCATCCCAAACTCACAACCCCCACTGTCTCACCCTCCATGTCTGTGCCCTTCTCTCCCCCCTCTGTCTCTATGTTTCTATCTCTCTACCATTCTCTCTCACATGAGGAAACTGAGAACCAGCTATTAGACTCTTGCTTCCGAGTCCTCCATGAGGCCTGCTGATCTGCAGTCAGTCACACCTGCACGGTTCTTGAGTAAGGCCAAAACACCCTGTACTTTGTTTTACTACTGCTGAGGGCAAATTACACAAATGGGGGTATGTTTAATAGAGAGGTGTGGCTCATGGACACTCCTGTAGGTGTGTCTGCAATTGGTCTGATAAAGGACTGCCTCTGCTAAGACAGAGAAAGAGAGAAAGTGTGTGTGTGAGAGAGGTTAAAAGGGGTGGGGGGAGAGAGAGAGAGGGAGAGGTTAAAAGGGAGGAGAGACAGAGGGAGAGAAGAGTTGAAAATGATTCATGTGATGATATTAAATAGAGCCGCTTCACATAACCCACAGGTACCATTATCTAGCAGTCATTGACGTGATAATGACTCAATTCCCTTTCATCATCCAGGGGAAAGTATGGAAGGTATTTTAATAGACAAGACAGGTACTTGTTTGTTTCTTGTTTCATAGATGTAAAACAATAAATAAAATAATGTTCTCTTTGAGATTCGAGAAAGTGCATTAATGCGATTTACATTCAAGCATAATGTCTATATATCTGAAATAAAATCATAACTGTGTAATAATGGTACTATCGTCATCTTTGTCGTTGTTGCAGTGAACCAAACATGAGATTAGAATCCCAGACGTGCTTCATGGTTAGTCCCAGTGGTTAGTCCCAGACAGGTAGACAGAGAGGGTTAATCAACCAGTAGAGAGACTGAAGGAAGAGCCTCCTTCATGTCAGCAAAGTTAAGCTTCCTCTGCTGCCGTCCCCTCTAGGGCGGAAGAACGTTGAGGATGCCGACAATGAGGGCCGGGGTCCACACACGCCGGACACAGCCACACAGAGCACAGGAAAGCAACTCAAACACTCACAGAGACACACCACTGTCTGATCTCCTTGTGTGGCCTGTTCATAGAGTAAGCCTACATGGACATACTGTATAGGCACTAACTGTATCAGAGCATACCCCTTATATTTACATGAACCAACTGACAACAAAGAAAACTTACACTTAAAAGCTAATGTTACCAAACTGAATTTGTGTGGGGCTGAACTAATACACAGATGAATTGTATTCATGCCAAAGTCAACCAAAGAAATCCTCATAAAGTCTTCTGGTCAATGAATGTGAAGATCATGACTCATTTATTCTGTGTTTATAAGCCTGTGCCACATAATAGAAGGAAAAGCCCCAGATAACCAAATGCAGATACTTCTTTAAGCAGACTGAGTTGAGAAAAAAGGCTATCCAATGGTAAACTTGCCTTGTTTCATACAATGGCAGCTCTGATTTTCTGAGTCTGCATAAACAAATAAATAAAACCAATGAAATAGGAGGTGTGTGATGTTCTGGGGAGTGAGAGACATGAACACTGTTGTCCTATTGGTAAACGCTACTGCCCACGTCCCTTTCCCTTCTTCCTGTAGCGACTTCCTTGTGTTCAATTACTGTAATAACGTTTCAGCAACCTTCCAGTGGTAGTACATGATGGAGGTGATGAAAAACAAAGAGGGAACAATGTTTTATTTTTTTCCCTAGCCTGCTGTACAGAAAAGTTGCACCTGAAAGACATGTTAGTTCTGTGTGCCTTTACAGTATCTGTCTGCCTGTATCAACAAGAGCATGACAACAGTGATATCCTGATTAGTCTCCAGCTCCAACACATTATGGGCATAGGACAAGAGGTCAGATATGTTCAAATGACCTCAATCAAAACCCCAACTAGTTTTACCAGGCGTAATACAGAAAGTGCTCCTCATTCTCATAAGAGATCACGGAGCAGACTCCAAATAAAACAGAGCTTTTATACTCCAATATCATGATAGTTTGTAATTAAACGATTAAACTCAACCCAATCCTAGACCAATGAAAAACAGACCGTCTGTGTGGTGGAGGGAAATGAATGAGGCCTTTTCTTTCAGAGTGGAGATCAGAACCCCTAACTCTGGGATTTTGTGCTGTTGCCTTTCTCCCCCTGGAGGGAGTAATTAGGTTATGGAAGACAACTGCAGCATTGTTTTAACAGTGGAGGGATTGTACCGGCCAAAGTCCCACCAGCGACATGCTTCTCTCTCTCACAACAAAAAAATGTCAAATGGTTCGGAGGAGGCAAACTTCTTTCTGTGGGCTGTTTTTGGTTGGAGTTGGGTTGGGTTCTGTCTGTTTGTGCAGAGCCACTGTTAGGGAGGGTATCCCATGTATCCACTGACTTGGCAACAGAAACAGTTCCTAACTAGAGTAATATGGTTATGATGCATTCACATTCCTTCCTGTCCCCTAGGAAATACAATACGCTTATATTGTCTGTTTTAATCACACTCCGCTTCCAAGGAGAGAATACAACCAGCCATGGCTATAAAGAGTCTTTCTCAAATATACATAGAGCTCAGTTACAGTAAATATGCACCGTGTTGATTGATGGGGGGAAGAAAATCGAACAAATCACATTAGTTAAAAGAATTGCTTGGAGCGCTAACCAAACTACTGTATTGCCCAAACACAGACTCTCTTCTCCTTGATTGTTTTTACTTTGAGCAGTTGCTGCTGCAAATGTTTTAGATTTTAAAGATGGATGCACATTGCCCTTGAATGCTCACTGAAACATCTACTTTAAATCCCTCAGGCTCAAACATGTCCTATGCAATTGTAACGGCTTTAAGGACGTGCCGTAAGCTCACTCCACGGCTAGCTTGAAATGTCGCGGAAGGAGCCATTAAATTGGAAACTTTTGAGTGGCTCAACCCTTTGGAGCATTGTCAATGGCGGTCACGTGGAGGGAAGGAGTTTTCTTGTCTTCGGGACGGGTGGAGGAGCATTGACGTTTGGATGCTAACAACCCCTCAAGTAAAGCTGTAACAAAAGGGCTTGTAACCTTATTTCAAGAGCTGCAAAAAAACACCTTCCGCGACACAGCGCGCATCCAACCCGGAAGCCAGCCGCACCAATGTGTCGGAGGAAACACCGTGCACCTGGCAACCTTGGTTAGCGCGCACTGCGCCCGGCCCGCCAACCCAGAGTCTCTGGTGGCGCAGCTAGCGCTGCAGTACAGCACCCTTAACCACTGCGCCACCCGGGAGGCCCCTGTACATAAATCTTTCACTTAAAACCCCACTATAATGTACACCTCTGCAACCGCCTAAGCCATTCCTACTCACATTTATCATACATTTTAGTAGCATGACTGGGACATACAGGGAATTGCGGTCCCCACAAGAGTCCTAACTCCAAGTCGGGAACTATCCTTATTTGGGTAATGGAAAAGACATGACATGACAAATGAAAACAAACGTGTAGGGATTTGATGTAGATATTCAATACTATTGGATGGTCCATCATGTCTAGATTTGACAGTCCCTATAATATGCTGCAGATGGAAAAAAAGTAACTTAACTGATGACGATAATGATATGTGTTTGGGTTGTACAAGGTTATTCTCAAGACATCCTGTGCCAAAAAGACTAACATAAACTTGACACTTTAGACAGGAGTTGTAGTTTTTTCCTCATTCTCTTTTCAACAAAGCACTAAAAACTAAGACCATGACAAAAGCACATTGTTTCTCCATTCAGATCGTGAGTGGTCACATGAGAAAGTGCTTTAAAAGAAATTATACCTCAAACAAGCAGACGTCTTATTAAGTATGGGAAAGGGCTAAACAAGGAGCAAAGCAACGCTGGTGTTCTAAACTCCTGCATATGTTTGAAGGAGAAGCTTTTTCCCACTTTGTGAAAACATTGTTCGAGTTGGGACACAGTTCCTTGAGCTACAACAGTGATGTCATGACGTCCCCCATTGAACCTGGTGAGTGGTGACATATAACATTTTCCACTCACATTGAAAAGTTTCCATGTCAAAAGCAACACTCTGGCTTGAAGTAATTTTCAAAGCCCCAAAAGTGAAGTTCAATTCAGAGTACAGTGGATACCTTTTCCACATAGAGGAGTACCAGCAGTTATTTGTGTTCGACTACTACCAAGGGCCCTGACCTGCTCTCCACACTACTCTCAGTATGTCCTACAGCCACAGCCAGCAGAACCTCACAAGAATCTCAGGACACACACACACACACGCTGTGTTTGCTCATAGCTGCTAGTCCTCCTCAGAGTTCATGTTATATTATGCGTATTGATTTTCCACCACTGGCCAGGGCCCAACTTCCTGCTCTGAGGAGAGAGCTGCAGTGCTTTGTTCCCAGGGTGACAGCAATTCCTCGCTGGACCAGGTGGCCAAACAGCACAGACAGAGTGACAGAGAGAGCTAGAGAGCTAGAGAGCTAGAGAGCTAGAAAGAAAGAAAGAAAGAAAGAAAGAAAGAAAGAAAGAAAGAAACTGAGACCTACAGATGTGCAGCCATGCCAGCCTAAGATACTGATATTGTTGTTTATGATCCCCTGTCTCTCTAACTTTTTTTCCTTTTAACTTGTGTTTTTTTGCAGCTCTTGAAATAAGGTTACAAGCCCTTTTGTTACAGCTTCACTTGAGGGGTTGTTAGCATCCAAACGTCAATGCTCCTCCACCCGTCCCGAAGACAGGAAAACTCCTTCCCTCCAAGTTTAACCCATTAAATGCTCCATTTAACCCGATGAAGATCATTCTCATTCCTGATGAAAATATGTAAGCAAAACATATTGTTTACTCCGATGTTCATTTTTCATCTTTAAGTGATCATTTTCAGATTGGTAATCTTATTGAGGATCGGAGTAATCAGGTTCCAACTCACGGCTGCATTCATCACACCCTAGGCTAGAAAAACAAAACTGATTCTATTTCAACACACGAACTCAATGAGGTTTTACAAACAGCAAACAAGATTAAAGTAGTGTCATTAATTGAGCCAAAACCCACAAATGAACGTTCACCTTGATTCACCTGCTCATCGGAAAGAGTTGCAAAATGGCAACATTACATGAGAACAATGTGACGTCATTGGGTGACGTCTTCACTTTACAACTACCCTAACCTAAACTACCCCCCCCACCCCCCACCCCACCCATTGGTTGTTGTGAGATGAGGTATTTTGCAGTTGTCCGCTAATGTACATAATTGTCTCTTCAGCCACAGCCAGGTGCAGGGAGAAGTGCTAATGCAGTATGTTTCCACAGTCAGATTTGGGGGAGGTTAGGGAGTGAAGTGCCATATGGGTTAGGAGTCAGTCGAGGAGCTGGCACACATGGTACGCTGGCAACACAACAGCCCCCCTCCTCCCCCACCAACACCACCTCCCCAATCATCACTCTGGTCTAGTGGTGCTGGCCGAGATTTTGACGGTCGGCACCAGACTGACAAGGGAGAGTCGAGAATGCACACCTGCGCCTCGTGCTTAAGTGTGTGCAGGTGTGGGAAGTGTTTGAGCGTGTGTGTTTGCCAGTGTATGTGTCCATTAATGCATAATGCATAAAGCCTGAGAGGGTTTGAATGTGCATGTACGTGTGTCTGTTTTCACTCACATACTGTGTGTGTTTTGGATGGGTGTGTTAAAATAGATGTGGAGATATTACCGATTTATAGGTAAGTTTGCAACATATTTGTGTGAGCTTGTGCATGCTTGGTTATGAGTGTGTTTGTGTCTGGTAGGGAGAGAGAGAGAGCGAGAGGGAGGCAGAGGGGTAGATAGATCTCAGATTTCATACAGATGAATCCAGCAGCAATGTAATGAGGGGTCTATATATTTAGATCAGTGGGAGTTGAGGTCAGAGACCAGACTGCTGTCCCCACCTCCATAACAAACAACAGCCCCCTACTGTAGTGACCTTCAGTGGGGTGTCAATGAGCAGCAGCAGCTCTCTGCTGCTGACCTGTGACATGCCAAAACAATGGGTCTCCATGCTTTTTCTCATATTACCAATCACACACTTTATGTGAAGTTTATGCTCCGTGTGAGAGAAACAAATCCAAAACATTTTGAGGTATTTGATATTAAAAGCACATCCACCTGCTTTTATAAATCACTTATAAATCAAATACAACACCACTACTGATAGACTTGGGACACAGGAGTCTACATTTATGTCTAGAACAGACTCCCTCAGTGTTATTAAACTCCATACAATCCCCTCAATTCTGAATTGTGTGGCACTTTGCAATTCAAACTGCCATTACACCCCACTACAAACCTAGTAGTGTGACAGAGTGCTAGTGGGTGAGGTCTGCATATCTCACCGATGCCCTCTGAGATAGGGCCCATCAGGCAAAAACACTAGGACGTATCATCTCCCTCACACTAACACTCCACAGGGGATGGGTAGAGAACAGAGAGAATGCTGCATGGTGAGAAATAAATGGCAAAGGAAATAAGAACAAAATACTGTAGACCTTTTCAACTGTCAAAATAACAACGTGTTCTAGCTACCACACCAAGGCATGCCTATCTCTGCAAACCCAAGCTGCAACGCCCTCTCTTACACAAATACCAACAACCTCACCATATCCTCTCACTCCCAGACAAACTAGTTGTCGACAGTCAGTGGTCTAAATATTAGATAATAGGTGATAATAGGTGCTCCACTCTTTAGATTCATGACTAATCATGGAAAGCACATACTGTACCAACGTGTCAGTCCATCCCATGCAGCTGCCTTATTGCCCACAGCTCCGACAGAGCTGGGATCCTTCCCTCTGTTGATTTGTAGGGGAAAGACACATTTTCACTTGAGCCCCTTCTCTCTCCCATATTGTACAAAAGTATTTGTGTGTGCCTATGTATATTCTAGCTCAATTATGTGATTTGCGCTTGTGTGTGTGTGTGTTCTGTAGCCATGGCAACAGCACAACATATCAGCGACCACAGAACCACACTGGGGCTGAAGGCATTGCCAGGGTTCTGCCAAAGCATAATCCATTCCAGGGTTGACATGAGCGAAGGGAAAGGCAGGAGGGTGGAGACGGCAGTGTGGCGCATGCATGCGCGCACACACACACACACACACACACACCCCACTCTCTCTGCACACACACTGGATATCCTCCTATTCTTCTTGGCTGGAGACTCCCATGGCAATAGCAATAGGAATCCATTCTCCACGGATGCTAGGACAGCTGTGCAGATACTGAATGAGACTCAGTTGGTTTGGGCTTTTCTGCATGCAGCTTGAGATAAAAACTACATGGTACTTAATTCAAATCTATATTCCCTCTTGCCAAAATACATCCAATTCATCCAGTCTTTGTCTTCCCCATCACACAGTGTACTGAATTCTACATAAAATAGACAGAATTTTTTGGGAGATACAACAGTGCCCCCATCTTGGACTTACAAAGTCTGATGGAAAATGTTCAAAAACATTTATCAACAAAACCTTGATATGTCCTTTAAATATTATTGATATGTTCATTAAATGTTAACACGTCGGGGCATCTCTAGGTCCAGGACACAGTACCTCCTCCCTGAGGAATAGATAACAGCACCAGCCACCAGCCAGCCCAAATCTGTGATTACAGAGACTAGGGCTTTGCCACCTCATTGTTTATGGCTGTTTGAATTTGCCAACTCCACCAACCACCAACCAACCACCAAAGGAGACTTGAGGCCGCCGGTGGTGGTGGTGGCCTGGTAGGAATGAATAAGTAAAGGGAACACAATGTCCCTGTGAACTTCTGGCATTCTGGCCTGCCGGTGTCCCCTTTACATGATGGGGAAAAGAGCCACCCGCTGCCACGACACCTACAGGGCCAATAGGGGACTCCGGTTTCACCGTAACTCCAACCTTCAACTAGGGATAGAGGAGGAGAACATAATAATGTTCACATATCCATTAAATTCATTACTGACTTGGGCTGTCTGGAACACAGGGGTTATTTTTCTACTGGCTCACGCCAATGGCTATATTCCACACCAATCAGAAAAGCACTATCAGACTACATACATTCTTTGCATCCTTCTGATTGGCTTTACTGCAGGGCAGGGGGCTTGCTCTCCGCACAACTGAACTCAAGTATAGTAATATTATAATTCAATATGTCCGCCATAGAAATTCTATAAAAGGCATGAAGGCCTAATTTTCTTCCCACTGCAATTCTGTGTTTTGGAGCACTACACTTTGGGTATTTGTTTTTGCCCCATAGATTAACCACAGTCAGTGCTGTCCGAATGCCTCTTAAAAATCAGTATAAAACATAATTGCCATTCAGCCTAAAAACTGTGGATCCTGTAACATAGGCTAATCCAGTGATAACCACACAGCTGCCTAATCACATTCAGACATAGGACAGAAGGTTCTGGTGTGTGTGTGTGTGTATGTGTGTGTGTGTGTGTGTGTGTGTGTGTGTGTGTGTGTGTGTGTGTGTGTGTGTGTGTGTGTGTGTGTGTGTGTGTGTGTGTGTGTGTCTTTAATTCAAAAAATCCAACATTTCTGTTTATTCAGACTGTGGTTCCATCAGATTTTAATCCCCTGAACAGCTGTTCCAATTCATTTTCCAGGCCTGGGGAGAGAGAGGGGAGAGGACAGGAGGAGGGGGGAGAGGAGGAGGTGGAGGAGAGGTTAGAGTAGGGGAGGGGTGAGGTGGAGGAGAGGTTGGAGTGGGTGAGGGGAGGGGTGAGGAGAGGGAGGGAGTGGAGGAGGGGAGGAGGAGGGAGTGGAGGAGGGAGAGGGGTGGAGGAGGGGGAGGGAGGAGGAGGAGGGGGATGGGTGAGGAGAGGTTGTAAGGAGAGGGGTGAGGAGAGGAGGAGGAGGGAGTGGAGGAGGGGAGGAGGAGGGAGTGGAGGAGGGGAGAGGAGAGGAGGGGTATGGGTGAGGAGAGGTTGTAAGGAGAGGGGTGAGGAGAGGAGGAGGAGGGAGTGGAGGAGGGGAGAGGAGAAGAGGAGGGGTAGGGGTGAGGAGAGATCGGAAGGCCGCCTCACAAAATGTCTACAAGAAGGTTTCAGTGGAATATGTTTTTATTCAAAACACCATGCCTGTTAACAACTGATAATGACATAGATTATATTTGTCTATATTCATGCAGCAACACACAGTAATACATACTCACTTAGGCCTAACATAATTTAGGATAATTTAGGCACGTGATTAAGCCACAAATGTATCCATGGAGGTAATTAAGACAAAGATGAATTATTTAATGATCTGCAATACAAAGATGACTTGCAACAAGAAATATGTTCCTTAGGACTAAATTGTTTCTAAAATCTACAAATATATGTTTAGTCTTTCTGTCTCAAATATGCATGCAAATAATGGGTTTATGGTAAAACATTTTGGGTTTGCCACTCAAGGGTTAATTGCATGAAAATGGGAAAAGCAAGATACATTTCCAGGGCAACAAGTTAGCAAATTTTAGATGACATCATGAAATTATGTGACTTACTTTTGCTAAACATTAGGCCTATCTGCTTGAATAGACGGCTAGTAGGCTACTTTCGGGCCAATCGGTGCTGCTGGGCTACAAACTGCAGAAATTAGGCCCATAACAAAACTGTATTAAATAGCCATCTTGCTCTTTCTCCGCAGTTAACCTTTGGTTTATGTATGTTAAGCTTTTTAAATAACTTAGTAGGACTTCAGGCCGACAGCAAAAGTGATTTGACTAGCAGTGAGTTGTCTAGAAAAAACGGGCCTTGACTGCTTTTCAAGAAAGTATGAACGTGTGGGAAATGCATTTAGCAAATTATGCTTCCTTTCAATAAGATTAAGGTTTTTAAAATTTTGAGTAAAAAAAAAAAGAAAGAAATATGGGCTTCAACAAACTATGATAACAATGCCTAATAAAATGTATATAACACACATTAAAATATAATAGGGCAACACTTACCACTAATGGATTGTTTAGAAGGTGAGTAGTGCAATACTTTAGTGTCGCGAGGGTGTTAAGAGGTGTGAAAAGCATTCCCGCGCAGGGGTCACCGTCCCGCGAGCAGAAGAGCAAAGAGAAGAGGATGTTAAACTGTAGTACGAGTAAGAATAATGTAGGGTGATCACATTTTATTAATTGTATAAACTTTTGAGCATACACAAAGTCATTAGCATGAAGTGGCTTAGGCAAATGCGAAAAGAAAATGGTTATGACCTGGTGCGCTTTATGGGAACAAGCCAAGCATGCCATGCTTCCGTGTTATAGCCTAACAATAGTCTATGCCTAACAATGACTATAACAACAATAACAATGTCATTTTTATTTTTCAATATCACGGATACTCCACTGTGTAGAGAAGAAAAGTGTTGAATTCTGCTTTACTGATCTAATCTGGCTTGATTATACGTCCCTATGACGTAAATGAAAAACGCCTACACTCTTACAAAAAAAAGGGTTATTCGGGTGTCCCCATAGGATAATCTTTTTTGTTCCAGGTAAAACTATTCTGGGTTCCATGTAGAATCCTCTGTGGAAAGGGTTCTAAATGCAACTCAAAAGGTACCTGGAACCAGAAGGGTTCTTCAAAGGGTTCTCGACAGCCGAATAACCCTTTTAGGTTCTAGATAGCACCTTTTCTTCTAAGAGTGTAGTGCTGCAAGACTGGAAAAGGCAACGCTATTCTGATAATGGTGTCTAATAGCTCAGTCAATAGCCTATATCAGCCAGCCACACAACACGGTGAATTTGGTATAGTCTATTTCCATACCTGCTGTGGATACTTTTGGTATGGGCTTACATTGTAATGTTTATAACATCATAAAACATGTATAAAGTAACACACGAATAAAGTATATCCGAACCTCTGAATGCTTTCCATAATTTGCCTCCATTCCACCCCATCCATCTCGCCAGTCTCCAGAAAGGCTTTTACCACTGTTAATCATTTATTCGATTGTTTATATTGTGTTGCCATATCCGAGGTCCAAACTCGTTTTTAAAAATGATTAACCTTAATTAAATAAACAAAAATGTGAGTCTACATCTGCAGACAAGAGGCACATCAGAAGTGACGGGAATGCAGGAGTCTTGGGCTGGGCTGAGAGGCGCAAGCTCCACGCACGCTGGACGAGTGCAATGCACAAAGCTGTTATCTTGTTGAATATCTCCCTAAAATGCATGAACATACCAAACTCTATGTAGTCAATGTATAGCTTTAAATAATATATTTATATAGTTTATCCAGTCCTAATGATTTAGCCTATGGGCTTTATTCTGCATATGTGCAGCACGTGCGGAATGTGCAGTCAGTTCTGTTGTCAAAAATTCTGGCTCTATCAAGCTTTATTTTCTTTTCATACTGCCGTATAACCGCTTTAGTAAAATAATTACAACATGTATCAATTCCAGAAACACTGTAAATAAATATGCATTAACAAATTAAGCTAGATGTGTAAACTGCTTAACTGTTGGAGAGAAAAGTTCGAGTCTATATAGAGATTCCTCTCTGTGCATCTGATAAAGTCCCATATTCCATAATTTCTAAATATGTGGGCCTATTTTCTTTCTCAGTTGCATTTAATTAATTTAGACCCGTGTGGCCTAAAAAGTACAAGACCCTCTCTTCCAATATATATCCACTTCTAAAAAAAGTATTCAAATCAGATTTGTCTTTTTCTGTCAATCTGGGAGTAGAATAGAGAACAACATATGATCATTCTACAGTTTTAAATGGAAACAGACTACTGGCCGTGCCCGCAACTGAGAAAAACACCCTCTCTGCCTCTGTAACAGGAGTCAGAGGCATGGAAGTAAAATTGTTTTAATACAACACTGTAAAATCAGGAATAAACTACGCATCACACAGGCCTTGGCAGTCTACTGTCCAGTGAAACCAAGGGCTAAACAAGTTTGCTTTATAGGAATAGATTTCCAACAGTTATGCCACCGGTTAGGAGAGTCATAGAATTGCAGATAATATCAACAACCATTCTATTTTGGACGCAGAAAAAGGCATGGCTTTCTAAAGAATCCATAAAGAACAAACAATCTACACAGAAATGCATAGAAAGAAGAGCAGCAGACCACTACAATGTTTTTGCAGAACCAGGTATATATTGATGCAGAGTTAAATGATGGGTGCCTCGCGATTCAGTTTAGGCCAAGGAACTTTGTAGGTTTATATTATGAGGGTTTGTATTGCTAAAATATAAAATATTTTCAGTCAGTGGGCTCAAAAACCCCTGTTGTATGTCACATTTATCTGTGAACATATACTGTTGACAGTACAACTTCAAGCAGAGCTTTCTCTGGTGCTTCCCTCCAAGTTACTTTGTCAAGCTAAGGAAAATTCCAGTTCCAAGAGTAATGATATTGCACATAAGTCATAAATGAATAGTTACTGAACCTCATATATTTAGGGTTCTTGGTGAGTCCAAAAAAGTTAAGCAATGATGTGTGATATTTGGCCATTTTAGAATCGAGCCTGACCTTAAATCACTGTTCATATAGGACGATTACTAATACACATGATGCTTTCAAAGTAAACACATCCATAAACTAAATAACTAACTGTTTAAGTTCTTATGACTGTGCAATGCACCTTTTTGTTACAATCCATTGACCACATCTCTGAAAAAGTTACAACAGGCATACATGTACTCTACACGTTGTATTGATAAACATGTTAACACTCTCTTTCCTCCAGGACAAATAGACTATTATTTCATAAAATAGAAAAAGAGAAGCTTTCCAAAAACATGTCTTGAATTCTTGATTTAAAAAAAGATCATGTAGATTTTGAAACGGTTACCTGATCAACTCTCCAGTTTTAACACAATATATCAAAACAGATTTTTACCATTAATGAGCATATTGAACAATAATTTATTTAGTTATATTATATAGCAAGAGATTCTATATTGCTTAACAAAAGTACATTTTATTTGGGTAGAACCTTATCAATTACCAATTAGTGCCAATAAGCTGTTCAACTCATAAGCTATTCTTAGCTGCCCAACTGTCCTCAGAAATGTGGAATATTGCATGTGGAAGTACAATAGTAATTCCCTATTAAATATGAGTGAACTTTACAATGCATGGTGTATGTATACCAAATATACCAGGTTGTGGGGTCTGGACATCCACTGTATAGTTGAAAGTAGGTTATACATTTAGGGGAAAGCAGCACAGAGTAAAACATCAGAGGTAGGTTTCATATTCAAAGTTATGGAATATTTATTGGCTGTACATTTTGGGATGGTTGTTTTACTATGAACAGAAATGGTCAAGAGTTTATAATAGCAGATTAAATACAGCATTTGTGCTAGGTACAGTGGACCAGAGTCACTAAAATAAGATAACATCAACTGGGCATGACCAGAACCTTGAAAATAATCCTTATGGCGCATATTGCGGTGAGATACTCGTGCGTAAAATAGTCTATACATTATATTCCCGAACATTTACTTTCACTAAATACGTACGTTATATTAATCAGAATCGAGCAGTAGGCTACTGTAGAACTGGCGGCAGCACACACCGACCTAAAGCCCTCGACTGTCACAGATTCAACCTTTAGCGGATAAAGCTTTTTGACGGCCACGCTTCCACGTGTAGCCTCTCTCACTGCCAAGCGTTTGCGAGATCAACATTTTGGAACATGTCAATGTAAGACCATCACATGTAACACTAAACTTCAGTCCAGTTTCTACACTCACTCCTTTCTCCTCCTCCACTTCTCCCCTCCTCCACTCCTTTTATATTAAATAGATTCGGGAGGAGCGCCATTTTCTCTACAAAACCATGTGTAATGAAAGCCATGCGAAGAAATGCCATCTAAGAAGAAAAAGTGTTAGCGATACAAGGTAAATACTATCAGAAAGGAACAAAGAGTAACAAATAAACTCAAATTCAACTATTACATAGTTGCAAATGGTGGGAGCACTAATCTAACCCGCAACACCGACTGTATACTAAGCATAACAATTAAATAATGGCATTTACCTGTGTCAAGCAGTACGGGGAGTACATGGTTATTTTTAGAAATGAAAATTGGAGAGCTTATTTAAATTGGATGGAAGTTCGCTGTAGTGCTGCATTGCAATCGCTCGCCGTCCTGTTTCGCTCACTCCATGCTGTACTGTAACCCCGCCTAGAAGGCTGAAAGTGAAAGCTTACACAAACTTTTTGGGAAAAAAAGTTGTCTCCCACCCTCTTCCATGGATTCTCCTGTCGTGCGCACGGATATTTTTTTGGGGGGGGGGGGGGGGGGGGGGGGGGCGACGGTGTTTGCTATACAACATAATATAATTAACATTACTCTCCCAACTTCGTAAATCATGCTTGGGCAAACTAATGCTTAATCCGGTCGTTTCAGCTCATACTCAGTAAACATGCATAATGACAATACACCGTTCTCTTTCTTTAGGGTAACAAGTATGTTATTACAAGGGTTAAATGAATAGGAACGCCGAATGCGTACTATCCAGCGTTTTATCAATACAACGTGTAGAGTAGCCTATATCCCAAACGAGAAGGTAACATGCTTTACAGAAGGTCCGCCAGTCTGAACATTGTATTTTGCAATGAGCTAGACATTTGCTATAGCTACGATGTGATTTTGTTTTGATATGTTTTCTATGAAATATGTTTATAGGCTTATTAACCTACCAATTAGTAAAGTCCATACAAGCATGAGAATGTGATTGCTGTAAGGTCAAAGGTGATGCTTCATATGGGGCCTATGGCCGAAAATAAAGACATACTGTTGATAAATAAAGACTTGATATTAAGAGATTGACTTAAAATATTGTAAATGTCATTTGTTTTCCATCTGAGAAACGAGAAGATAGAGGAAACATTTAATGAGATTGGAATAGAACAACACTGGGATCTTGGTTTGGATTAATTTTTATCTAGACCCATGTAAATTTTACTCTAGCTATGTAAATGAATGGGTATACCTACAATAGTATGACATTGTTATTACACTACAGTTACACTGCCTCTGCATAAATTAGTTCGTGAAACAAATGTAAAAAATATTTGTCAGTGTTCTGCACGTTTTGTGTTCTATGTGTTCTATGTGTTACCACTGATACGAAGGCACTTTCAGCATGTTGACTGAATTTCAGTGCACACTTCCAGCCCGATGTACAAGTAAGACATTTCATTGCAGAGTGTATAGAACACTATCAGACATCTGATCCAGACTGAAACCTGTAATGGTGACTGCAGTTGAAACAGCAGAGCCACGCTGTTGCTCTGGCTTGGGGACATTTGCTCAATGAAGTTGACTTGAAAATTAAAAACAGCACAACCTAAGGACTGCTTGATAAGAACATACTGTATGCTACCAAAACAAGATAGTGTCCCAAGGAAGGGGGAGTGTATTAGAAAACACAGAATATTGGTCATACTGAGAACAATTTACAGAGGCATGTACCCTCTCACAGACAAAATCTCTCTCTCTCAATTCAATGGGCTTTATTGGCATGGGAAACATATGTTTACATTATACACACACACACACACTTTTTTACAAAGGAATAAAACAAGTTTTGGACCAGGTCCTAAGTGTGGTATAGGGTTTGGTGGGGGTAAAGTCACTGTGGAGCTGAAATTTTGATCTGACAACTGGAGTCCCTCAGATTTATGAGGCCTACTGCTTGTGCATTTACACCACAAGCCTCTGCAGGAGAAACAAAGAGATCTGAGCTCTGTGTGGCCAATTATACTGCACACAACCAGGGGAGCCAGAGACAGAGGGAGGTCAGAGATAGAGAGAGACAGAGAGGGAGGGATGGAGGGAGGGGAAAGTGTGTGGTCAGGGGGTTGTGCAGACCACATAACTGTAACCTCCCCTTCTCACCACACAAGGTCATGCTCACAGCATTCCATACCGGTTAATTCCATCCGTGAATATGAAATGACTGAAATGACAAACGTTACCTTGATATTTTGAAAATTATATACCAAAATAAATTCTGATAAGCACTAACTTTCAGAGTGACAAACATACACATCATTTGGGCAGTTGTGTAACAGCAGGTGGAATGAATCCTGTTCCCAAGTTGTAGTCTCTGTCTAACTCAGTGTATTCATGGAAGTTCTCTCTCTCTATCTTTCTCTCTCTGAAGTCATAAAAAGCACACAGGACCACAAAAGTGAAAGGTTACAGAGAGTGGGTTCGAAGGGGATCAAAAACTGTTTTCCTCCTTTATAGAGTTGAGTTGACTGCAACACACGCAAACACTCATCCAGCATCGCTCCTTAAATGAGCCCCACATTTAGTGGTCTATGGGAGTAAATCGCTCATTAAGTAACACATGGTAGAGCCATATGCTATGGTTGTTGAGTCTCTCCTTTTCACACGCTGGAATATACATATTTGCTGTGCTACAACACTCATTGTGGTAAAGTCAATCATGGATTTGCGGTTCTAATGAAGTACTGTAGCAGCATCTGCTAGGGTTGTTTTGTATACCACGAACACACAGAATCTATGGAACAACTCAAATGCAAGTTAAGCACAGAAGTCACAGGGTTCAAAGTTTGTGCTCTAAGATTAGGATTCGCAACCAACTACTCCCTCATATATGAAGACAAAATGGATAGACAGAGGATTCTGAGGTAGCTGGAGTGGTGATGTGTGGGGCCTAACCTCCCTATGAGGAGGTGAGTACAGATACCCTTCTCTGGATGGCCTTGAACTCACTGGCCCTGATATCTAATATGGTCATATTAATGCTTCTCCCCTCTCCAACTTCTCCACCAACCATGATACTCAATTACCTCCCATTATGGCTCATTTCTGTACCCCGGGACACACAATACACTGTAGCAACCCAGATTCTCTATAACTTGGCGAAAGGCTTTAGCTGGAAACAAAGAGTAGACAACTGTCTCCCACCTCATTAACAATCACATTTTCAGTCATCCACAGACTCCCACTCCCCCATCCCGCAATTCTCTTTTTATTACCATTTCATTTCAGGCCGATCGCTGTAAATCCAATGCGCTCGCTTTTCATTTTATACAACCTCTGCATGCTGCACATTATCGTTATATTTTTCTTTCCCACGAGGGAAGGGCGCTTCGGCGGAGTTGCAAGGCCCTTTTCTCAAAGTGTGTGTGGAAATAATGATTGTAATGGTTTGCAGCTGAGGAGAGGGAGCTGTGAGTGACATTATGATTGTGGTGCAATTACCAAGAGCATGAAAGCAGACCATCAGTCAGAATAATGACTAATGACTCAAATAACACATTAAATAATCATAATAATAACAATAATAATGCATACCCTGTAGGAATCTGATACTACAAAGCATTCAGGCATCCCAGGACCTCTGGAGGGGTCTTCATTCACCAAAAAGGTTTCGGTGGCCTGAAACGTAACACAACAATCATTCATAGTATCAATGCATTTACCATCCTTTAAACAACTCCTTAACCTATACAACACACAACATCATTTTAAATTGAATAATAACATAATTATAATATTATTGCTATTATGTATTTATGATGTATTAATTATTATTATTATTATTATTATTGTTCTTATAATTCTAACTATTGTTATTAATATTGGTAAAAAAGTATGTGCCAATTACAGTTCAGTCAAGCAACATCAGCATCCTGTACAGAACCTCTAATGGAAAATCCCTACCCCTCTTCTACTCACACACAAAGCATGATTCATAATGTGCACTAGCCAACTCATATATGATGCAGGCATGAACTCCGGTGCTAGAACCAGAATGGAGACCAGACCGTTTCAGCTGCTTTTGGATCACACCACACAATACACACTGACACAATGGCATTTCCTGTCCCTGGTTGTCACCTGGTGACTTCTCCCACAGCGGTGACTGATTCAGCACAAAACATTCACACGGGGCATACATTCACTGATCGATGCAGCAAAGGTATTTTTCTAAGTGTTGTTTCCTTTCAGCACAGTTCATTTGTATGCTGTGGAACACACCAGCTGGGCCTTGAGCGCTGAATGAGCATCCATTCCAATTCTGCCGTCAATTGAGGCAGGCCAGCCCAGACAACATAGCTGGGAGGAAACCTTGGTATGGAGAGCTGGGGAAAAATCCTATTTTCCAGAACCTTAAATCCTGATTTCTCAAGTTTCACAAAACAGGAACAAACACTGTTCGAAGCCAACTCTGAATGCATGCTACTCTTAACTTGTACCTGGTAAACATACACTATATACACTAAAAACAGACATTAACACACACACACACACACACACACACACACCCACACACACACACACACACACACACACACACACACACACAGAGAGAGAGCGAAAACACAGGAACAATACTTGAAGGAATACTTACACACACAGACACATGCATAAACAAACAACACTATAATAAGTCCCAGACTTTGGCTAACCAAGATGTGGCTAGAAACACAGGCTATTCGTATCCCACCCAATGAGAGGTTAGCACTCTTGTCTTTTCCCTTTCCCTTTTAACACTGAAGGGGCATCTGTGCCTGTGTGTGTGTTGGTGTGTTTGTGTACGCTGTATAAACTAATCATTTAATGCAAATCTATTGCTTACTTTTGTATGTTTACTCTTCAAGTTAGATATCCGAATAAGAAATGTGAGTGCAAGTCATCCAAAAGAACCGAAAACTCAAATTAGACGATTCATGACGTTCGGCTTCAACAACCATGTTCATACCGGCCATCATTAATATATATGGAGGAGAACAGAGTGAAACCATAAAAGAGTTGTTCCATTACAAGAAATGCTGTTTCTCAGCTCCTCAAAGGTTGTAAAAGACCAAGGTTCATCTGTAGTATGTCATTTACTCTCCCAATGGACATAGGCATATCGTCCTAACAAAGGCATTTACAGTAGTAGTTCTGCTTGCCACATATTGGCTATTGCTGTGATAATGATACCGGTCTCTTCATCAGAGAAAGAGGCTTATTCTCAGGCCTGAGGGTGTTACAGTACTAAAAGCAGTTGGATTGACCAGTGGTTTGCTGAAAGGAGGGAGGAATGAAGGGATGGAAGGATGAAGGGATAGCAGAGTAAAACCTCTCCCTCTCTGCTGCATGGATTGCCTTCACACTTGAAAAGGGGCATCATTTGTTTGAGGCGGCACTGATTGTTTGATGTAGCTCCCTGAAGCACTGGCCCCCTTTTCCCTTTTCTCTGTGTTTTTATGGAGCATGTTGTCAATTATATATGCCACCCTTTTTCTATATATATGCAACATATGAGCAAAAATAGTATCAAGGCCTCACTTAATTAACACCTAAAACGCTACAAAAAGTGATTTGATGTCTGTGATTGAGTGGCCTAGATGGGCTGTTATACCGAATTCAAATGTTCATCAAAAGCAATTGATTGAGATTTGATTTCTTAACATTCCCATGTTTTGGTGAACAGTGAATGCTCAATGTAACTGTGTGGGTTTGACCAGCAACTAAAACAAAGGCAGAAATACTTTCTGTTCCATGCCGCAGACACACAATCCTTGTCATCAAAATGAAATACAGTCAAGTCCATAATGATAGGCACCCTGATCTATATTGCATGGTAAAATTTTGGGGAAATTAAATTATTATTTTTTAAATTTGACCCCCCTTTTCATGGTATCCAATTGTTAGTAGTTCCTATCTTGTCTCATCGCTACAACTCCCGTACGGGCTCGGGAGAGACAAAGGTCGAAAGCCATGTGTCCTCTGAAACACAACCCAACCAAGCCGCACTGCTTCTTAACACAGCTTGCATCCAACCCGGAAGCCAGCCGCACCAATGTGTCGGAGGAAACACCGTGCACCTGGCGACCTGGTCAGGGTGCACTGCGCCTGGCCCGCCACAGGAGTCGCTAGTGCGCGATGAGACAAAGATATTCATACCGGCCAAACCCTCCCTAACCCGGACAACGCTGGGCCAATTGTGCGTCGCCCCAGAGCCTGGGCTCGAACCCAGAGTCTCTGGAGCCACAGCTAACACTGCGATGCAGTACCTTAGACCACTGCGCCACCCGGAAATTAAATGATTTTATACTAACTCTAATGGACTTGAACCCCACTGAAAACCTGTGGTTTGAATTGAAGAGGGCAGTCCATTGGAGCAGATGAAAAATATCAAGGATCTGGAAAGATTCTGTATGGAGGAATGGTCTAAGATCCCTCCCAACATGTTCTCCGTCTCATAAAACTTTTTAGAAAAAGGCTCAGTGTGGCTATCCTCACAGGGGAAGGGTGCTAGAGTATTGAAAACAGGGGAAGGGTTCTAGAATCTAGAGTATTGAAAACAGGGGAAGGGTTCTAGAATATTGAAAACAGGGGAAGGGTTCTAGAACCTAGAGTATTGAAAACAGGGGAAGGGTTCTAGAACCTAGAGTATTGAAAACATGGGAAGGGTTCTAGAGTATTGAAAACATGGGAAAGGTTCTAGAGTATTGAAAACAGGGGATCCAATCATTTTGATCCCTATCTTTTTCAGAATTGTTTTTAATGACTTTGTTTAAAAAAATATCTTTCTCTGAGCAATTGTATTAGTATATAATAACTTATTTTCCTTTTTTGAGCATACAATATTGCTCAGTATTTGTATTATACAGTCATTTTTGCTCACCTCGACCAATGGAGCAAATAATTATGGACTGTATGTATGGGGGTTGCCCCACTTGGCATATTTTCATGGCAAAGGATAAGTTAAAACATCTCTCTCTGTGCGTTGTGTGAGTCCACGCCAGAGCCACCTCAGGGAACAATGCTGGAAAAATTGGATATTGTACACCTGCATCTCAGGAGGTGAGGGGTAAGGGGGGGGGGGGGTAATAATTAGAAGGGTGTGTGTAGGATTGGAGATTGCTTATTGTTGTAGGGCTGTTTGGGGTTTGCCTTTGATCCTTTCTCTTGCATTCCATTTTAAGTCTGAGGTGTGGATAATGTATTTGATGCAAGTTTATTATGTTTGCTCAACCTGGTTCTAAATACAGAAGACATTTTGAAAAATTAAATATGCAAATACAACTCAACTGATAAATAGCCTGTGAGCTCAATTGAATGAATAATGGTGTTGACTCTAATTCTTCATTGGAGACCCTCAACTGGAGAGAGGCAAAAAGACAAGAAATGATTTCAAATTAAACATGGAGGGCAGAAGAGACTGTAAAACAGTTCCAAACTAAATGGAATGAAATGACTCATTAAGCATTGGTGTGCAGTCTGAATTGGTCATAGCACTATTGTTGAGTCTGGACTATATCAAACATTTGAGGCATTATTTTGAATACCATTTACATGACCTGCTCAGCGTCATCTCAATTTGGTCTGACGCTAAAAATACACTATAATATAATGCACATTTAATGTGTGCCCAATAATGCGGGACAACAGGTTAGTGAGGGGTGGCAGGTAGCCTAGCAGGTTGACTAGCAGTTAAGAGTGTTGGGCCAGTAACCGAAAGGTCGCTGGTTTGAATCCCTAAAATGACTAGGTGAAAAATAGGTGAATAGTCTGTTGATGTGCCCTTGAGCAAGGCACTTAACCCTAATTGCTCCTGTAAATTGCTCTGGATAAGAATATCTACTAAATGACAAAAATGTAAAAATGGGTGTGATGTGGACATCTTCTTCTCTCTGCAGTGGGCCCTGCAAGATGCCTTTAAGGGCTGAGGTTGGCATTCTAAAACAGGGGGCCTCATTCTGAAGAATCAGGATGGCTCAAAATGCAACACAACTTCTGCAGCATATGGACAGCTACCAAAACCTGATCCATGTTCATAGTCTATGTACATAGTCCTCATAGGTTATGGCTTCACTAGCACATACACCTGCAATAACATCTGCTAAACACGTGTACAGTATGTGACCAATAAAATGTGATTTGATTTGAGTCTACCCTAACTGCTAATCTAAGATGACCTTACATGACACCAAACCTATAAAATGAAATGAGAAACTGACCTCGGATCAGAACTGAGAGACATTCTCTGCACCCTTTATAGGATCACAACCAGGGGTTAATATGACATATATGCATGCCATCACCACCTCCCAAGTGTTTATTTAACAAAGACAAACCCTAGCATTCATCTGGATTGCAACGCCAATAAGGATACGGTAGCCTCTACACCACAGATCACAAAAGGGCAAAGGAGGACCCATATACACAGTGAGAGATGACATCACTGGCAGCGGCAGACAAGAGCTGTTGAAAACATATGGCCTGGAAACCGCCTGTTTGATCATCTCGGGGTGAGCTGCTCCCTCTGTACATACACATCAACATCTACAGAGTGGGATATACAATTACCTAACAATTTACACAGCTCCTTGAGATTATGATACAGTACTCCTTCTTATACAAATCACACACATCCTGACCCTGGGCCAGACCATGGAGCACTCTAAAAAAGACAACTTTTAGGGCCTGAAGTCAATAGAGAGAACGGCATTATAAAATACTTAGAAAAGAGAGCATACATTCCTTTGTGAAGCATATAAAGCATATGTTATTCTTTAATATATGCATATATTTATGCACTCCTAAACTACAATATATTTGATAAGTGAAGGACTCAATGAACAGGGTGAGTTTGAAGGATTGCCTTAGCATTCTTAAATACTGATTATGTGTGTTTACATGTCTAGAATATGTTGGGCAGACATTCTGTCTAGCTTTTCATTTAAAAGAGGTGACTTGCTAAGTAGCTGAAAAACAAATAAACATAACCCCATGTGAGGCCTGTCCTGAATATTGTTTTTATATTAAGTTACTGTTGAGCTACTTGGACTAGTGCCATTCCAGTTTGCAAGTAAACACATAATTATTCAGACAAATACTTTTCCATATTCATGTGCAAATAGAATTGTAGGAATCGACATGTCAGTGGTTCCTCAATAGGCAATGTACACAAAATGGCCAACTCAACTGATCCTATGCCAAGAGATCAAGCTGAAGGTCAAGGACCTTCATTAAGTAACACTTTCCATGACTAATGTAGAACCTAATAGCAGTCCACTTCTACCCAATATCACACAACTGGACTACTTTGGGAAAACACACAAAACAAATAAAGGACCAGAATAGATGTCCTTTGTGCTTACATTTAATCCGGAGTCAGATAGTTTGACTTGACAGTCTTAGAGACATGATTCACTCCACTGCTTTACCATGTAAAGATTGTATCAAACTTTGTTTTGGTCTAGGCCTACTTATAGCGCAGCAATATGATCTGTTCTCAATAAACTCATGTTAAATGTTTCAAGGCATAGAGGAAATGAACCTCTACTGAACTAAACTCTCCATTACAATATCATAACATGCCATCCATCACAAGGGCCAGTGCTGTGGACTTGGTGGGCCTAGTTGTTATTAGAATGGCCTTGTGCTCTCCTTACTGCCCTGAATTCAGTGAATAGCCTTTACAGCTATGCGTAAATACGCAGCCGTCGGTAAGACGTTATACCGGTAGATAATATTTAACAACAGAGCACGAGTGGAAAGCAGTCTCGCCAATTATCTTCCACAACTAACATTGATTTCAGCAATAAATTCCAACTCTTAGGGTAACGTCCCCTATAAACTGTAGCCAAAATGCGCTTATAAACCAAAAAGTAAATGCGCTCGTTGACTATTCACATTAGGTGAATTCGGCTTTTATGTTACTGCTTATTCAATTTCTTGACGCATTTGGATTGTGCAACGCTGCCTTGACTTTGTGTGTAATATAGATACATCAAAGTAGATGCTTTATTGGTGGAGAGCCGTGCTCTGCTTTTCAATAAGGGGGCGACAGCATGACCACGAGCTGCAATGACTGGAAGCAGCTCAACTGCCCCGGGAATGTGGTTGAGTGGAGGATAAAGGAAGATAAATGATCCGCGTTATCCTTGTTCAAATATAACCCACTTCTATATATGATTTAACATAAAATCCCATACAGTATCAATATGAGTTTGGGTAGTGCAAAGTTAACTTTAATGTACGGTATTACTCCTTAAACCACTCAAGATAACTTTGGGGGTAATCATTAATCGTTTTTTATGCACTAGCGTGATGTTTTTCCTGTTTAAACAAAACATTAAGATGTTTATAAGCTTTCAGATACATAAAAGAGCAAATTATTGATTTACACAGCACGTACCATTGTGGAGCAGGGGAATGTGCCAACAGTCTCAAATACCCATTTTCAACTCTAAAAAAGTTCAGCTTCCAAAAAAAGTGTGGGAGAGAGAAAACTACTCGTTTCTTCTGATACCGGAAGCAAAATAAGCCTAATACGGGACGGCCTGTGGCCCGGTGAACATTTTTTTAAAATTGTAGTTTTACTGTTCTCCTCCAACAGGGAAAGGGAAGGGAGACGGCTTATCCAAGTCAACCACTTCCCGGCTTCATTCGGGGTGTTTATGTCCGCTATTCACGCGTGGGACTTCCATGAAAACACGGGCGGCGGTTGTCGGAGCTGTGAGGACTTGCTCTGGTCGCCTGTCAGTGCGCCATCCCTTCCGTCCGCTCTGTTCACCGAATACCCAGTGAGGCAAATCCGTGCACGATGCTAGCGTATCGTCAGCTCCCAAGTAACAGAGCAGAGGTCTCTCTTTGCAAGGGACCGACAGTAAGTAGACTTTACTTACGCGCTCACAAATCAGCTGTTGCTTCTGTGTGCCTCAAAGGAACTCTGTGTTATCCTCATCCTCTGGTCCTCCTAATAAAAAAACAATACAAAAATTGAATTCCCTTTGGTTCTTCTTCACTTGTTCTTCAATGCCCATATTTACTCGAGATAAAAAGGAGACCACAACTAGTACCAGATCTGGCACCATAAATGTTGCATATTTCGGAGAGAGGTGATACTTGATCATATCACTATGCCAGGCGACTTCACGAGAACGCGCATATGTATACGCTAATCCCGGTACATATGACGAGTGAATGAAATAGTTGGAGTTAACAGCTGTTAAAGTGTAATAAACCCAGAAAAAAGTGCTGTGGCGGCCCAGAGCGCGCGGAGGCGCAGCAGTGGATCGCGGCCGGAGAAGCGGAGGGCTGGTGAATTATTAATAAACGGAGTGGTTCACAGTCTGTCGTGCTCAGTGAGTAACCAGGACGGCAGCTGGGGGTTAGATGAATTAAATACGGACTCAGAGTAAACCGTGGACGGCAGGGGATTACCACTCACCGGCTACAGTGTAGAGGCAGAGCGGGAACGCAGGGAGGGAGGGAGAGCAGAGGGGGAGGTGGAATGATAAAATCCAAATCATTTTAACATTGGTCAATGATATAAGCTATAAATTACTAACCTCTCTTATCGGTATTAGGCCTAGATAACATTTAATAATTATCCAAAACAAAGATGTAATCAGTGCACACTGCAAGCAGGAATATGTTTCTTAGATTTGTACATGTTTATTTAGGCTAGTCATGACAGATATTTTACGACGATGACAATTTGACAGTAAAGGCCTAGCAGTTATGAGGCCACAGTAAACTATAGGAAAATATTTTGTAGTCTAGATTAATATAAAATGACATTTTTTTTCAACATAATAATATACCCCATGTGTGAACGTCACGGTCCTGTTTGTGCGTTTTAGTAAGAACAGAGCAGGTTTGGAATAACTTTCTCAGACTTGCAGTGAGGACGAGATTAAACGGGGATTTACCACCAGTTTTGTAGGCTGCAGAATTATTTCCACTACATTTTCTACAGAATTCATCCACATCTAGCCAACTATTGTAAGCAAACTATTATTTCTTAATGTAGCCTTAGCCTAGAGCAGGAACGGGACAGGTGCACGGATTGATGAGGCTGATCATTTTTTTGCACTCTGTTCAAATCACTCTGGTGTTATTCATATCAAACAATACTGGGCAATGAAATTCATTTGACATTTAATAGGACTTGACTTTAATAGAATATTCCTTTATTCCAACACATTTCTGCGTTGACCTTTAAGGTAAGAATATGCAAGTGTTGTGATGCCACAAAGTATGAGCGTGCCCAAGGGATTCCAATACGCTAACTGGTTGTTCATCTCCTCTTCCGCAATATAAGTTTATGACCTTATATTTAGAAAGACCCATGAGAAACACAAGCTGTTATTTAGTGTCAGAGCGTATTATGGCTTCTGCAGGTTTAGAACTTCAGGAGAATCTAATAGCTGGAGAAGAGCAGATGTTGATGATGACGATGATGAAGATTATGATGATGATAGAGATACAGCAATAACAGAAAGAAACAACTAATACCAATATTATTGCAATTGCTGTAATATTATTTTTAGGCTAGTATTAGACACTGATTAATATAAATATATACATGAATGAATTTATTGTTATTATCACCGTTAATCACTTGTATTTTTACTAATCATCCTTGGAAGTACCTATTTATTGCCTTCTCAGTCGAAATTCCTGCATTGTAATTTCACAGGCTCAATGATGCTCTGCCATATAATGTCAGAAGCCTGTAATTCTTCGAATACAGTAACTTTTAAAGAAAAAAACTAATAAGATTTCATTCTAACGAGACTGGATATGGCAAAATCAAAATGATACTTTTACCACAATACAATTCTGCTTTAGAAGGAAATGGATTACATTAATAAATGCAGCGCAGCGTATTCCCAATGACACCGTTTGGATATTTTAAAAGTGTATTCATAGATTTAAAAAGTGGTTGATTTGCATGACATTTTAGATACTTAAACAGACAGTTTGCATGTCCAATAATAGGCTGCATCCAATTCAAATTATAATCTAAAATCCTCCAGAATTCAGGTGAGATTAGGTTAGATTTAGTTTTATTAATTCTGGAATGTATGTTGCCCTAGTCTATTTAATGTCATTTAGGCATTGAGGAAAAAACACAAAAATACAAATGTGTTTTATTATTTGAATGTTTTATGTCATAGGTCTACATCTACATATTAGTGTGGTTTGCAACCGAATACGTGTTAAAACATGTCTGTCACATTTAACTAAGCTGTATTGATATTAGGCCGAAATATTTTTTCCCCATTATCTGCTTTAAAATTATTACTTTTAGTAACTTTTTTTTATAAAAAGAAAAACTTTTCTTTAAATTGATGGGTGCTAAAGTTTGTTTCAAAACTTGTGCCAAGTATCAGTTTAGGCAGTTAACTTTAAGACTAATAATTATTTTGTTCTAGGCCTAAAGAATATGAAAAGTTGTATAAGGCAGAAGATATGATACAACTAGACCAATATATACAATCAAATGTGTAAAGAAAAACTAGGCCTGTTTGTGACAATGGCCATTCTCAGCCTTTTGTAATTTTTACCTTTATTTAACTAGGCAAGTCAGTTAAGAACAAATTCTTATTTTCAATGAGGGCCTAGTGTGTTACAGGGGAAGAACGATTTGTACCTTGTCAGCTCGGGGATATGAACCTTTCGGTTACTAGTCCAACGCTCTAACCAAGTGGCTACCCTGCCGCCCCGTCAATATGCGAACATCAAACAAGACGTCAAGCCTATGATCATCATCCTAACCTTGGTATTCGCTTGGACAATTGTATATATTTTATTTCAGCACTTTATTCGTTCATGATATAGCCTATAGGCTAAGCAACTTAGTAAAGCTAAGCATTGTATCATATCTTGATTTCCCACATCTTCCTCATCTATAGTTGTAGTTTCCTGTCACATGTAGGCTCTCAATGCCTCTGCAATCTGAATTCGCGATAAGCCTACTTATCTAAACGATTAGATATAGGCAACAATGTAATAGCACAAAATGATTTATTTCTGTTGAAAACAAACCATTGTGGTCTGATTTCTCATATAGATTCATGTCAATCTTCACTTCCCTGCATGTGAAATTATTCAAAATGTAAAAACAGCATTTTTGCAAACTGATATAGAATAATACAAATAAGATGTATATATTACAAACAACAAATCGACTGTGTTCGCTATATGAAGTGCAGAGCAGATAGACTCATGCACCTGCCGGCACACTAATGAGTGCATAACACAAACTCATCCAGAAGTTCAGTTAATAGAATGATTAAGTCAAAGAGGGCCATTCGATAAAATAAATAAATAGGTAGCCTTCTATTTCTGGAGAAATAAATAGACCTACATCAACTCAAACACGTTTTTAACCAATCCGGAAAAACCCGAAGTAGGGTCTGGGCCTGATGCATCTGCTTCGTTTTATTACTCAACCGTTGGAGTGATAAAACCTGCTCTCCGCACTTTCACCTGCCCCGCGAACCCAAATGTCTGTGTTTAGAAATGAAGAGTTGTGATTTAAGAGTTTTTAAGCATGTTCTACAGTAGTTTATAATTTCTAACAATAATTACAAAAGATTTAGGCCCAAACAAAGGTCACAGCGTGCGTGATGTGTCGTAGTACTGTAGGCATATAGTGAGCATAGGCCAAAAACTAAAGAGCCACTGTTCTCGTTGCACAGCCACGGCCGAGAAATAAAATCGTGCTTCTGATGGAGCCCAAATGCTTCAAACTGTTATTCACAATCCATTCCCGGCCTAAAGTAAAACGAAACAGTGTTGCTCTTGAGGTAGCATGAGCTACAACTATAGGCTATCTGGTTCTCATTCAAATTTAAATGGATTTTCAGGCAGCGTTGTAAAGTGTAAGCCCTTATTTCCCAATTCCATTATTCAATTCCTTCTCGCGCTCTCCTGCACTATCCAGGGACTTTACTTGGATTCCCTTCCGTTTCTCTTCAGTTTGCCCAGTATTCTCGGCTTGAGCTTTACAAAAAACTGGGAAACAAAAGTTCCACTAGACAACGGCGTGTCTAGGAATGCTGACATTGGCATTGCGAACGGGCACTGGCTGAAAGAGCCGCAGACCGGCAGCCTAATTCACCGCCTGTTTCTCCCCCAAAGGTACTGTAGGCCCGTAACTTCCCATACGGAAGGGCCAAAAAGGTCTGTTTACGCACACGCGCTTCACCTATTCCCACACAGTTCTTTAAAACAGCAATGCAACAGTTCTCTCACATGCATACCTTATCCCCAGTCTGTCTGTCATAGCTCACGGCAAAGCAAGCGTAGGCAACCGGACCTATAACCTGTGCTCAATACTGTTTGAAGAGCCTGCTGTTTGCAGACCGTATATCCTCATGTGGGTATAGTTCCTTCATGATCTAAATGTCAGAACATAAATTGGTTATAGCTTCAAAGAGAGCGATTAAGTTGCATCTTGAACATCTAGGTAGGCCTACCATCAATCTCCTGAACAAAATTGCTTTTTCAAAGGATCTTTCATCTTAAAGGTGTACATTTCTGTCCCCGCAGATTGTACATTTCATCTAGAAAAGGACTTTGAAATTAAAAAAGGTGCTTTGAAAGTATGTCAGTTTTAAAGCATTACTGCTTAATTAACTCTGCACCCCTAATGAGTTTCTGTTGGAGTGGGACTATCAAGCCTCTGGAATCACAGAGGAGATAGAGGGAGTTAAAACATCTGTATACGGGAACACACACACACACACACACACACACACACACACACACACACACACACACACACACACACACGATGCATTAGGCCTATTACCACAGCCCTGTATGTAACAAAGGCAGACAGCTAACCAGTCCAGGTATAGAGTCCACCTCCAGGCACCCAGCGGTGAGATAAATAGCATGTGACAGAGGGCTGTGATTGGCTGGCCCTGGAGCCAGGGTGGCTGCTGCAGGTTGTTGGAGTGGAGCTGTCCCTGGTCCCTGGTTATCCCACACTCCCCAGCCTTATCAGGCTCCTACACGGCACCGCTAGAGAAAGGCATGTCTCAGGAGGGCAGGGCTACCAGCACACCGCTTATCATCCACCAGCAAGGAGGGTTTAGAGGTCCTTATTAACTCTGCCTGTGTGTGTGTGCTCATGTGTTTATAAGAAAGGTAAATGTTTGTATGAGTTTTGGATGTGTGTGTATTGTTTGCACATGTGTGCATGAGTGAAGTGCTTGGTGAGATGCTGTTAATCATGACAAAAACAAAGTAAACAATGATACACACTTCTCTCTGTGCCAGCTCCCACTCTTTCAGTTAAAGCTCCAGTTCTTCAAAGCCACTGAATGGGAACACAAAGGCTTTTTCTTAAACAAGGTCAAGTGTTCTGTGTTTATACGTCTAGATCCGCTATAATATCTCTCCACACAAAGGCTTTTTCTTAAACAAGGTCAAGTGTTCTGTGTTTATACGTCTAGATCCGCTAGAATATCTCTCCACACAAAGGCTTTTTCTTAAACAAGGTCAAGTGTTCAGTGTGTATACGTCTAGATCCGCTAGAATATCTCTCCACACAAAGCGGGAAACAATGCAGTGTTTTCTCAGGCTGATGAACTGCAATCAAAACCAAACCACCAATATTTTGTTCCTGTGTGGAAAGACATAAAATTATCTATTTGTTTTGTCCTTTGAGTACATGTGTGGCTCCACATCTCAGAGCCCCATTGGAAATACACTTCTTCATCTCTGTGATTTACTCAGGTCTGGCTCCAGCCAGTACCATGGAGAGGGGTATCTGCAAGGGGGTTTAAAGGAAGGGGGTTCTGGGAGAGTAGGGTTGTCCTCCCCCAGAGAGACCAGCACTGATATAATCTGTTTTCCTGGCTCTCCATGAAAGAGAGAGTGAGACCCACTAGAGACTGGCCCTCTCAGATCGGCTGCCCTCCACCCTTACTGTCTATCTTCATCTGCTATCTCTCCATACCTCTCTCCAGCCCTCCATTTCTCGCTATATTCTCCAAAGCTTATTTTTGTTCCCTCTCTCTATTCATCCACTTCATCTGCTATTCTGTCCATCCCTTGGTTTGCAATTGATTTATTGATTTAACTCTCCATTCCAGTCCACCCTCTGCTTGCACAAGCATCCATTTGCTTTTCCTAGCGGATGTCGTTGTGTCAATGTTTCCTTATACTTATCTAAACGTATCTCTTGGTATCTACGTTTGTATTAAACATGATTTCAAATATGGATTCATATTATTAATAAAAGATGAGGAAATCATTGTCATTTTGTACATCCATTCACTTGAGAACAGCAGCTGCCAATATTCTAGTCTTTTTAGATCAGGGTGGGATTTAGCTACTACATGAAAACAATGATGTAGCTACAATTCTATCCTAGAACTGTACAGTAAGGATGACTTGGAAGCACAATTCATATTTGACCACAATTGAACAAAAAAAAGTAATATTTCATATTATTCATAAAATCTCTAACTTTTTTCTTTCTCCATATTGTGATTTTTTTTTAATGCATTAGCAGATGGATCAGCTATAATACTGCAAATAGATTGTGGCTTCTACCAATGTAATTGTCTGCATCCTTCTCCATATTGTGATTCCCATTCCCCCCTCTCTTCTTGCCCCCATCCCACGCTCCATCCCTCTGCTTCCTGTGTTCACTCTTTCACACCTCTGAGAGGAAAGCATTGTTTTATGGAACCGGGCCATACAGACTGGTCTGGTCCGGTACCCTCTCCATCTCAATTCCTCCTTCTTTTCTCACTGCAGTTTCCCCCATCTTCCTCCCTCTTTTCCCACCCATCGATGGGTAGAGCCTCCTTAGCAGTGGCAGACTCTGTTTGGTAGAGTGGATCCAAGAGAATATGAATATTCATGACTCACCCCCCACCCCCCACTGTCGGCGGCAACACTTGGTAGCAGCACATGGCGAGACAGCTGTTGCAGGCCAAGCCAGGCATCTGTGCAGTGGGAGAGGGAGACACAGAGAACGCCAGGCAGTGGCCGGGGCATCTGGGTAGAGAGCCAGACAGACAGACAGAAGGAAAGGGGCAGAGGCAGGGTCATCTGGGTGAAAAGAAAGTGGAAGAGACAGACAGAGGGATAAGGGCACCGGTGGGGGAGTTGTCTGGAGAGGAAGAGGACAGACAGCTTGAGGAGCAGGGGAGAAAGTGAGACAGACAGACAGGTTGAGGAACAGGGGAGAAAGTGAGACAGTCAGACAGACAGGTTGAGGAACAGGGGAGAAAGTGAGACAGTCAGACAGACAGGTTGAGGAACAGGGGAGAAAGTGAGACAGTCAGACAGACAGGTTGAGGAACAGGGGAGAAAGTGAGACAGACAGACAGGTTGAGGAGCAGGGGAGAAAGCGAGGCAGACAGACAGGTTGAGGAACAGGGGAGAAAGTGAGACAGACAGACAGACAGGTTGAGGAACAGGGGAGAAAGTGAGACAGACAGACAGACAGGTTGAGGAACAGGGGAGAAAGTGAGACAGCCAAACAGACAGGTTGAGGAACAGGGGAGAAAGTGAGACAGTCAGACAGACAGGCTGAGGAACAGCAGAGAAAGTGAGACAGAAAGGTAGGGATAATGGCAGGAGGGTCTGCAGACAGACAGATAGACGTTCAGTTTTGGTAGGAGTGGTCTCCTGGACAGGAGGGACATAGGATAAAGATACATTGAAATGTGTTTAAGCACATTTGAGTGTGAGGTTTCAATGGAATGATACAGTAAGGAACAGTCTATTACAGACTTACATACATATGTATGAGCAGTCATAAAACACAACCAATGAAGACACAGAATCAGGCCCTAGCAATGACAGTAAGAGTGCTAGAACAATACTAGATCTGCTGACATGTACGTTCCGGTTAGCAGGGCCTGCTGATTCTCCACAGGGTGAGAGAACGTTCCTTTGCCAGCCATAATAACCCAACCTTGCCAACCCCTCTGCCCCAGCACCCTGCAGTCGCCTCATCCCCTGCCACCCCCCTACGTGGGGCCCCAGTTCTGGCCGGCCTCCCTATCCTTCTCTCCTCCTCCCTCTCCCCCTCTCAGCAAGGCAGCAGGCCCTGTGGTGCCCTACATAGCAGTGAGCGCAGCAGGCTGGCACTGCAGGGAAGCCTGGGGTTTTCTAACTGTGTCAGGCCTCAGGACATCTCTGCGCTGTGTACCAACACACAAAGGACAATCAATGCAATGCAAACAAGAGTGGTACAGAATGATCAATGTTATCAATATGTACTATTTAATATAAAGGGGTCAAACTATTGGTGGCTGGCACCTGGTTCTGAACCTGGGGGCGCAAAAATTGTTCTAGTTGTTTTGTATGTGTATAAAGCAGGATATATGATCTATATGGGTGAAACATGTAGGCTATGTGGATGCAAAAATAAGACCTAAAATCATTACTTTATGCTTTTTGATAATTATACCTCCTATCAACCCTTATTAGAAACAGTCCTCTGTCCATTTGTATTTAAAGACTGGGAAAAACACTGAATATTAAGTACAAGCGGAAGTACAGTTTGAAACTACATCCATTGGAATTATCTTTAATCTCAAATATGAGATCATTTATTATTCAGTAGATGATATGATAAATGTATGCAAGCCAAAAGTAACAAGCATTTTCAAAACATTTGAAGTCCCAGTATTCTGAGAGTAATAGGATAGCAACAGAGATAAGATTGTATTTAATAACAGTCAGAGTCTTTATTCCACGGCAATTGAAATATTGAATCTGGCACTGAATTATGTTAAATAATTGTGTGAGTGGCGTTACGTATCTACCAACTTTCACTTACAAAAACTAGCAATGAAAGTAGAGTTCAGGGCAGCAGCCTCATTTTGTACACACACACACACACACACACACACACACACACACACACACACACACACACACACACACACACACACACACACACACACACACACACACACACACACACACACACACACACTGAGCTTTTTACCATTTAAAGTAGCCCAAAGAAAAAGCATTATTGAAAACACAAAATGATCACAATTGTCATCAGGATTTTGATGACTACACCATCATTCCAATATCAATTGATGCAGGCGACTCCAACTTCTCTAGAGGAATACTTTCACCCAAGTCAACCAGACCCTCGCACAACAATACATCCTCTCACCAGAAATCACTTCATCAAACATTCAATCAATTGATTCCTGACAATCAACTTGCCATTTTAAAAGTAGATACCCACAGGAACAAAACATTTTCTATGCCCTATACCTGAGCAACAACCTCCACCCAAATGTCATTTTAATGAAACACATTTTTTCAATTTAATGAAGAGATGGTCAATGGAGAGAGAATAAAGCGAGAGTGATGGAGAAAGCGAAAGTGATGGAGAAAGCAAGAGTGATGGAGAAAGAGAGAGTGATGGAGAAAGCGAAAGTGATGGAGAAAGCAAGAGTGATGGAGAAAGCGAAAGTGATGGAGAAAGCGAAAGTGATGGAGAAAGCGAGAGTGATGGAGAAAGAGAGAGTGATGGAGAAAGCAATAGAGATAGACAGGGAGTATCCCTACCATCCACCATGACCTGACAGAGAAGTCGTAGCACAGCTGCCACCTGAGCCCTGGGTCACACTGTCTGTCCGACGCCATTCCTGCGCTCACTCCGCCAGCCAAAATCCTCTTCCCGTGATGCCTAATAAATATATAAATAAGTCAATAAGGGAAAACACGGATGGAGCACCAATCAGGAGCTGTGTGTTACCAGGATGCACCCAGTGTGAGTGTGCCTGTGTCTGTGTGTGTGAGGGAGAGGACACGGACACAAAAACACCAAGAAGCCCTCTCCAAGCAGCTGTGCACGGGCTTTGCCAGTCCTAGTACCCTGCCATATGTAGACTTAGAGAAGCACCATTTCTGAACCAATTCAAAGCTGTGTGTGTATGTGTGTGTGGGGGGGGGGGGGGGGTTCAACGTACCAATGTGTACTTAAATAATTTACAATTTGTATTGTATGTTGGGCTGCCTATTGTCCTGGAAGTCCATGGTGGATACATGCTACAAGGTGCTGTGAGCCAAAGTCACATGTCAGAGCCCCGTCATTGAAGTGCCTCCATGTTACGGGCCTTGTACATTTATCTTCAGTCTCTGTGAATAAAAATGGTTGCTACTGATAGTGAATTTAATAAAATGACCATTGACTTCAATAGCTGTGTCCCGTGTGTCCGGTCCTCCTCAAATCACCTTTGCCTTGTGGTTCATTCACCTTGCGACATGACGTCTTCTTGGTTCCCCTCCATAATGCATATTCCAACTGGATGGAAGTCTGTTGTTGATGAGCATAATGAAAACAAAAGAAAAGTCATTTTCCTCAGTGGTATAAACATTTAGTCACTGCCCATGAGGAAAACATTACCGTGAATTCCATTTAGTCAAGCCTATTATGGAAAACAAAAAATAAATGTCTAAGATAAAAATGCACTTTCATTGACTTTGTGCTTATTCCAAAGACACCAGTACTATTATCCATAACACTGTTTGCCAGTGTAAGTCATTATTTCCATCTTATAGAGATACCATATAGTCTGTCTGTCTGTCTGCCTCACTGACTGTCTGTCCAGTGTAGTCCTAGCTGGATCTTGATACAGATATGTGTTTATCCAGGGTCTCATTTGTAGTCATTGACAGACTGTGAAGGAGAGAGCCACCACAACGCCATGTATTCCCAGGTGATTTTGCGTAAGTGCTGCTGTCATCTGTGAATGTTACATGCGTGTGAACGAGTACGCAAGCGAGCAGAAGATAGAGGAAAGAGGCTGTGTACGGAGAGAGAAAGAGAGACAAAGCCTGGATGGGGGCCCGAGGTGTGGGATGAGTGGTAATTATAGGGCCTGTTATGGTGTGCTCGCTGTTACAGAGAAGCTGGGCTTGGCATGTCGTCCCAATTGAATCAAAAAGTGCTAGACGGGACCCTTTTGTGTGACCCCACACGCCTCCTCCCTTCCCCCAGCGCTGTCTTCAATCTCGCCAGGCCTCAGCGGGGCCTACAAGCAGAGGGAGTGGGTGCAATGCCTAGATGACCCCGGGTAATATGGAAATGGCGGTAGAAACTCCTAACAATACCCCATCAACACACATACAGAACATACATCCCTCATCTCTTGACTTTATCAAAACCATTCCTGCTCCAAAAGTTAGAATGTTATATAAGTGTTCCAGATACATTTACATGCAGCTCAAGAGCTTTCAGATACTGATGGTGTATACTGTAGGTGGATTTGATCACCAAAAATAGTTTTATTGGCCAAAACCATACCACTAAAGTAATCTGTAGAGTGGTACAGCCGTATCATCCGTACTGTACCTACTAGTGGATGAAGCCCTCTCTGGCCTTCCCTGCCTGGCCCTCTACAGTTTCTGATCAGTAATCACATGTTAGCAATTTTCCACTCAAGGCAAAATGTATGCCTCAGAGACAGGACACACAGACTAAAATGTCAAGTTTACTCTCTCTCCTGCTCTCCCTCACACTCCCGGCATAATGTACCGACCCACTAGTTTCACTTACATTACATTTCAAAGGTTTCTGGGCAAAGTGGTTTAAGAAAAAAAAAGTAACCATGGCATTTTTTTGGCACACCACTCCACCCGTCTTGCCCAGGACGAGGGGGTTACCATGGCTTCGGTGGGCACATTATAAAGCAGACCATTGTTGGGGTTTGTGTGTGTGTTTGTTTATGTGTGTGTGCCACATCAGGTTGCATGCCAGCGTCCTCTGAACACCCAGACTCATATGAAACCCAGATCATGAATACGGGCAATGCCAGGTTGTGATACAACTACACCCACACCAAGCCTTTAGCCCTGTCCAGTACTCCATCATCACATTCCTACAAGACTTCACATAGTCAACTGCAATACAGTTTCTTGAGGTGAAGCAACTTCAAACCATGTAAACTGTTTCTGTGCATTGTGTACTCATTGAGCATGCATTGCCTAAACAGTTTCATCATGTACATACTCAGAAACATTTCTGCTTAAAACATGGGGGAAATGAAGACATATAAACACAACCTAAAATAACCTGAAGGGGAAACAGAATGTTTTATTTTTCTTTCATTCCTACTCAAATCCATTAACAAAGAAGTGGTGTAATACAGGTTTGTTTGTAATTGTTTCTGTTCCAAATAGCTCCAAACACTAAGTTACTATGTGTGAAAACCTGGAAACAATTTGTGGTTCCCCTTAAAACATATATGTGAGTGGAGGGGAAGGAAAGCCATTTCAGATGATAAAAGTTTGGCAACGGTTGAAACACCCTGGCGACAATAACCTTTGACAGGTGTCTGTTCTTTGGTCCAAATAGATCGTGTGTGAGTTGAGGTGGGGCTGGATGTGGTTGTGGTGTAACAGAAAGACCGGTGGCATGCAGGAGGAACAACCAACCTTCAGGGACTAATTGAGTACTATGGCGCTCTCTGCTGGTGGCTTTGGAACATTGCATTGTGCACCTCTCATTGGCTGTGATTATAGGTGTGGTATTCAAGAAGATGCCTGCAGAACAATGCAATACATACTGAAATGTATGTATATGATTATTTGAATATCTGTCAAATTATTTATTTGAATATCTGTCAAAAAAAAGGTTGCGTATAGTGTTCACAGATTATCATTTGCAAGAACATTGGATTAATTTGTTCCAGAAAAACAAAAAGACCAGTTTGTCCTTCATTCTGCCATACAATGAGACACTATACCTAGCCCTTTGCTTAGTCAGTTAACCCTATGTACAAAAACCTAATAACCTAACATGTGTGGAACTACAGGTCAACTTAATGTTTCCATAGCTTCTTAAAAGGCCCAGTGCAGTCAAAAACGTGAAATTACTGTATTTTTTTAATGTATAAATGTTTCCACACTATGAGGTTGAAATAAACTGTGAAATGATCACAATTCCCTTGGTGTACGTTTTGGCGTGCCTTGTTGTCATCGATAAGAACGAGAGTTCAAAACCTCTTTGCCAATAACAGCTAGTTTACCCCTCCCCACTCAGACCACTCTCAGACAGTCCTCGCAAAATTGTTGCTTGAGAAATTGGTCTTTGCAAAGAAGCTATTTTTTCACAGTAAGGTACTTAATCGTTACCCAGAAATGATTCAATATCGAGATAGAAACGGCTGCATTGGACCTTTAAGGAGAAGCTACATTGACCACTGATGTCCTGGGAAAGATGGAAGGCAAATGTAATGTCAAAACTAATAAATGTAACCACCTGGAAGAGACTCTTAGTCAGCCTGGCCAAATAAATACATTTAACACTGGGTCTGACAGGGCCGTTTGGTGCTTGGCGTTGTGCAGCATGTGGCCTACAGATTAAAGCTTCAAATTAGGCTCTCTCCTGTTCATACCATGAATGCACCCTCTGTTTGACTACAAGGCCTGGGTGTGAGAGAGTGGAGGGAATAAGAGGTTTATATCTCCTCCTGTACTGAGGGGGCATCCCATTATGATAGAGGACCAGGGGAGGGCTTGGTCACAAAGGGTTAAACCCTAGTCTTTTTTTTCACCACAATAAACAGGATTGGCTTCTTTACATGTGGAAAACAGCTCCAAACAGATTTCAGCACAAGACAGGTGCCAGCATTACCATCTGGTTTGAATTTTACCCCCACCTCTCTCTCTCCTCTATCCTCATATACCACCCAATCCCACTTTGTCCAGCTCTCGCTCTCTCCTGTTCTCTTCCTACCCATCATCAAGCAAGGCTCATTCTCTCTCTGCCTTTGCGGACACTTTTTAAGTACCTGGCTGAAAAGTGAAGAGAAAGCAAATAAAAATAAATTAATTTACATCACACACACCACACACACACACACACACACACACACTTTCCCTTCAACTGATGTACAAATCAGTAAACATTGGGGTCCTATCATACTAAAGTTATCACTGTAGGCCACTACAGGTTTCAGTGTGAGGAGTAAGGAGTAAGGCCTGGAACTATTAAGTGTCACAATTTGAGATGAAATATTGAACTCCCATCTCTAAGTTGTAATTAATTATACATAATAGCTTTAGAGGACTTCTACCAAACAAGACAATGACTGCAGTCTACATCTCATAGCTCCCTAAATTTTTCTTAAAGTCGGTTCATGTTATCCTTAGTTGAACTCTTGGCTTAAGGTTCTCACTCACTGGTTTAGTGGAGGCCCGTCAATAAATCCCCTGTGAAAGGACATGAGGCCTGCTGTCGCCAACGCCAAACACAGGAAACCTTTGGGACTCCAAATTTATGTTCCATACTATTCTCTAAACTTGCTCCCACTGACTTGAAATGTGCTGTAAGCAGTTAGTGCAACCATTTAAACACAGCCTACAGTTGGCTATTCCTAAATCCGTTGTTTTTGCCTCTCAAGTAGAGAATATAAAGCATTCCAATATGGTGAGATTCCCTTGTTGAATATAATATACTGTATTTCTGTGAAAAAATGTTTTGTGTGCTATAGTCGAGTTAAGAAAATAGCATAGTTAAAATGAAACCATAGTGTATTTTGTGAGCTTACCCAACGTTGAGGGCCAAGCCTAATTTACCGTGTGGTGCCTGTAAATTGGAGTATTATTACTCTAACCTGTGATTTGCGCCAAGTACAGTCAGGGGCGTCATGTACCCCAACAATCTGAGGGGGCACAAAGCTGTAGCGGTGTGTGGGTAAAATCACTAGGGAAGCCAAGCAAGAAAAAAAATACATTTTACAACCTGTGTGTTGTGATAATTGTGCTGTTTTCAGTATAACATGTTAGTTCATATGCCTTACCACTGGTACATGAACTAACAGGTTATACTGCAAATAAGCACAACTATCACAACACACAGGTGAAGTCCACAAAGCATATTGCATGTAACAAACAGTTCTATGACCTACAGCATGGTCAAGCAAGTTAATGTTTCCTGATATTTTTTGGACTACTGAACAACAATTGATTTAGAACCAATGAGTGTTACCGCAAGTCACAAAGAAAACAGGAGCTGCCTCCACTATTCCAGCACCATTTCAACTTCATCAAATCACCTCTGCTTTGTCTAATACAGTGACAACTAAAAGATACACAAAACTATTTAGTCCAATCAATGTAAGCTAAATATGATGTGGCTTACTTCTCTGTGTGTGTGTGTGTTCGTGCAAGTAGAAAAAACATGTTGACTCACCCTACTTGTAGAGAAACGTCAATGCCCTCCTCCTCTCATACATACATACATACATACATACATACATACATACATACATACATACATACACGCTTGTATTTTTTGTTGTCCTGGGCTACCTGGCTAAAATGCTCGCTAGCCTAACTTCCTTTCATGGGCAACGTTAGCTAGTTAATATTAGCCTACTACATCTACCTACATATTGAACTTCCATCCTTTCAGGCCAAGGGCACAATGTATGAATATATGGTTGGATCAGCATTGCCATTATAATCATTGGTCAGTACAGAGAATTAAGTAAAACCACAAGTCTAAATCCCTATCTTCATCCATGGCTGATTTAGGAAAGGGACAATTTTAGCTATCTAGCTAACCACTGTACAATGAGATGCAACAATTTAAGTTGTTTCTGTCAATGACATATTGCTCTCGATGTGATGGGATTGGTGTGAAGCCAAATCCAAACTGGCTTCCCATGACACTTTTTTTTGGTGCGCCAGGACCATTCCCAGTTGGGCTCACTCAGTTTACCTCAACACTGATTGGCTGTAATTGTATACTTTTTTTTAATCAAGGGAGGCCAAATGCTCGCTGGCTTCGATTGCATTCAATGCTACAGGTGGCAACAATGTCATCATCTTTTTGACCAGATAGCATGAGATAGATGACCTACACATACAGAGGGGCGCTGTTTCGCTTGCTCGGATGCTTTCTCCGATGAGATTTATTCAGCCTATTGCGAATTGAAGGAAAATTACGAAACACAGAAAGACTAAATATTAAAGAATAATACACACAACTGGCACAAAGTACGTGAGGATGGCTGTGCGATGGAAGTAAAATCATTTTTCATTTTTCAAACACCTGAAACAGCTTTTTCCTGCAATCTAGAGCTACAATAATTTTTGCTTAATTCTATGTCAAAAATATGTTTATTTTTCTGCACATCTAAGCATACCTCTTGTGTTGTCTGTATCTTCCTGACTGGTGGCTATTAAAAAAAAAAAGTAAATATGTTTCTCTGCATCTCTGCTAAAATCTGGGTAAATTACTGAAAGGAATGTTAGTCTTATTCAGTACATTTAGCAATTGCTTGGTTTCCTAAAGTCTACCAACCTTGCCAGCAGGTATGCCAGCTAAGATAGTTAGACAAGCTACTCTAACTTCATTGATACCCTGAAATATTTTCCTGATAGCTAGTTATGAGGTTGGGAACCTATCTGGGCTAGCTAAAGCCAACTTCATAAAATTGCTAAGTGGCTAGTAGTATTACAGAGAAACAACAACAACAAATCTGAGGGGGCATGTGCCCCTGTGCCTCCAATGGGCATGACACCTCTGAGTGCAGACTAACCATATCCCAACCATAAGTTGGCCTGCTGTTGATGGAGAGGTCATTTGGCAATAGAGTCGTTTTTTTTTCTGATAATCACAACAGCTGAAAATAAATATACTTACGCCTACTTGCAACACAGTTATAGGCCTTTTAACTGACATGACATGCCAGTGGCCCTGAAGAATGTATAATCTTTCAATATAGAGATGGTGTGTTGTTCCCCAACGACAATTATGAATTATTGCCCACTACTTTCATTCTCTTCTTTGTAGAGTGTGTAAGAGCGTGACAACCATAATCTTGATGTGCATGTGAATTAGTTAGCATATTTGTTAGTGTACTGAGCAGCAGCGCTACTCTGTGTGGCCAGGACACAGTTTGCATCCTCAGCTGCTGCCTCTAATTCACAATTAACTGGACAGAGTCGTCCTCACTCTCTCAGCAGATGGTTTGGGAGCTCCACATTTGTGAGCAAGTGCATGTCTATTGGTTTAGAGGCAGCTGTGGGAGGTAAGCATTGCCCAATGTTCTGAGTCTAGCAGCTTCATGTGCAAGCACAGATAATAATAATAAGAAAAAAAACTTGAAACCTCAAAGATCAGGAAATCTCAAAAAGATCTTCTCTGCCAAGCCTTCTGTAAAATCCTCATATCATTCTCTGTATGATCTTTAGAGGCGGTCGTTGGTTTCATTCCAGAGTAATCCTTGAGATTATATCCGTGCATGGTGGACAATGGACATATTGTTTTGATCTTGTTGCTGTAATCCAGATCAGTGCTTCAGCACCATATGGAGTAGGCTAGAGGAGGCCTCAGTCAGCAGAACTACTGCATAGACATGGTCTGTGTTGAATACTATAGCAGCACTGTGCACCACATGTGGTTCAATTAGTGAAAATATATCTGAATGTAAAATACACATGATTATAATATTTATTTAGGGAGATACTATCAACCAAGTCATATTTACCATTGAAGTAGATGGTAAAATAACTCAGGTAAAGCCTGATATTTCTGACAGTCATAAACACTGCAACATCATGCATTCACATTTCCCAAATATACAACATGCACACTGAGACTCAGTGTTACCCCAAAATCTTACAGGAGGAGAGTGAAAACAAGGAGGGGATGAGGCCATCTGTTTTACGGTATAATCTGGAGGAGTCACGGCTCATAAATAAAGAGAAGACTAAGGCCAAATTGACAGTCAGTGGATGGGATGTCATGCGAGCCAGATGGATTTGCCTTGAGGGTAATTTACCCAGTGTGCACAAGTCCAATCCAGCTGAATCACTGCACTCAAATTTAATGTTTGGTTCTGGTGCTGCACTGTGGTTCCGCTAATGGAAACACCAAACATGCTGCTGTAACATTGGTTGACAAGGGCACCTTGGGTTTGCAGATGTTCACGCTGATGACAGATGGTACCTGTGCGGCTAAGGGAGCGATGGGGAGATGTCTGAACCAGCCTTGTGCCACCTGCACTCCTCTTAAACTCCCTCTCTGCACCCCATTCCCATAACCCAAAACAGTGTGTGTGAGTGTGTGTGACATTACTCAGCGCCGGGGGATCACAGGGTACCAAGGATTGGCACGCTGCTACAGACAGTAGGTGTGTCTGAATCTCTGGTTGGGTCAGGTAACACAGGCACAAGCTGGTGGCTGGAAGTCCTTCAGCATTTCCACTTCCCTGGAGATGGAACATACAACAGCATATGAGGTCAAATCTATCTGCCACATCAAGCTTCAGATCTCCGGGTTTGCTGGGCTCTAGATGTAGGCATATATATTTTATTTTGTAGTGATAAAATGCCATAAGCTGCCAAAAATGTCTTACTGAAGTGGAAATATAAAATGTGTTTTTCCCATACCGGTATAAAGGGATATGGAAAATCAAGAGTTCTTAGTTACCAAAAGTATACTGTAACTTGAGCTGATGCACAGGCAGTAGTGAACACATTTGTTGTCAACATTTACTCTAAAACAGAATTAAATGAAATTCTGAAAACAGGCATGGCTTTTTCATCATGACCACAGTGAAGTGAAGGGTTGAAACATAAAGGGGTGCCATCATGACCACAGTGAAGTGATGGGTTGAAACATAAAGGGGTGCCATCATGACCACACAGTGAAGTGATGGGTTGAAACAAAGGGGTGCCATCATGACCACACAGTGAAGTGATGGGTTGAAACATAAAGGGGTGCCATCATGACCACACAGTGAAGTGATGGGTTGAAACATAAAGGGGTGCCATTAAAATGCACGGTGTGCCATGTGTAAAGAGACAAATGACCAGCTCCTGAACCACAGGAAACAGAGAAGGGGAAGAAGGGCTGTGAATGGAGAAGAGACAGTAATTACCCCCATTCATCTTCATGGGACCCCAGCACCCTGTTATGGAGACACGCCCCTAGCGGAGTGCATCCCCACGTTTGATACATCTCTCCTTAAATGATCCACCACCGGTGGATAGGGCCTCCATCACTCCTTACGCTACCATTCATCATCTCATTAAGAGTATGGGCCAGGGGTGGGTTGAGGACACCCAACATTGTGGGAGACTTTGAGCTCTACCAAAGACAAGCGGTATGGGGTAGGTTACGGGTAGGTTATGGTTGTTTATGGTAGGCCTACGTCCAGTCACATTGGATAATGATTAAAAAAAATCACAAATTGGTTAAATGCAGATGCCATTTTTGGGGGGGGAAATATTTTGATCACAGGCCACAATCCCTTTACCATTTGAGCGATATGTATGTTTCTGCTACTGTTGCGTTAGGTCAACAATGTAATAGGAAGCCAAATATTTTGTTGTTTGAAATTAAATCTATCATCAGTCTGTATTTATGTACCCATGTATGTATCTCTGTATTTGTTTACATATGCGAAGAGGATCCATTCGTGTGAGTTAATTTGGTTAAAATGCAACAGTGATTATGTGACGGCACACAGGAAATTCAGTGACATTAAAACTGAACTCTTTGCTGCAAAGTGAGCAGAAATAAAGACTCTCTCTGGATTACCCCATCCCCCCAGCCCAGGTGGATTCATCTTTTTAGAAGCCACAAGCATCTCTCTCTTTTTCCGCAGACACAGAGGAGCAGGGCACTGAGCCAACGAGTCTCGTAGTGCTCCAAACACATCACTAACCGGATCTCCATGTGGTACATTCATTACCGTAAAATACGCCGCCACTCCCCGCTGAACGCTCTACACTCACCGCCATCGCATTTTCGCCAGCCCCCCTCCCTCCATAAAACCGCTTACGCCGACAGTTCTGAATTGGGCTGTGTCCAAGTTTAACATTAGTGGGTGGGAGCTGTAAGAGTGATCACAGCCACAAATTATGCTCCAGTGATAGAATCTGCACATGGATTATTCCGTACTCTGCAGTCAGTAAACTCTCTACCATGAAGACGCTGGTTACACCATTGACTTACAATACAGTCTAAACCAGTTAAATATCCCTCTCTTTCATTTGGATGTGATATCCCATTGTCCTTTGAACTTTACAGTGATCACTCAAGTGATTTATCAAGGTAAATTGACAAATGGAAACTCAAAGCAAGATCTGAATTGATATAACAAATGTGTCATAGTTCCTCCCAAAACGTTGCAGCACAGCCTTCTCATCCAATCAGTTTTGTTGTTGCTTTTTATTTTACAGTATAAACAGTAGGACATCACTGCTGGTAAATTGTATCTTTTTAGATTCACTGCACTTTTGATTTGGAATTCGTCTTCATAGCTCGTTTTAAAGAGGAGATGCTGACAAATCTGATTATTGGTGCCAAATTCTGGATGAAGTACTTTTCATTGTTTATTTCCAACAAGAGAGGTCTATATTTGGGCCCATATGATTGTTATTTCTTCTTTGTCAACAAATATTAATGCTGACTATGCAAATGTTATATCAAAGCCAAACATGGTGTGTGTGTGTCAGTGAAGGCTCCTCAGTGGGAAGGGGAGGACCCTCCTCAGTGAATTTCATAAAAATACAATTGTAAAACATTTAAAAATGTATCCTTTTTTGATAAAACATACTAAATATAATCACATCACCAAATAATTGATTAAAACACAATATTTTGCAATGAAGGTCTGCAGTAGCCTCAACAGCACTCTGTTGGGTAGCACCATGATGTAGCCGGAGGACAGCTAGCTTCTGTCCTCCTCTAGGTACATTGACATCAATATAAAACCTAGGAGGCTGATGGTTTCCACCTCCTTCCATAGACTTATGTAAGGAGGGGAAAAATAAATTGAAGTGGGTCTAGGATGTCAGGTAATGTAGAGGTGATATGATACTTGACTAGTCTCTCAAAGCACTTCATGATGACAGAAGTGAGTGCTACGGGGCGATGGTAACTGAACTAAATGACTTTTGGGAGAGGGAGAGATTGAATATGTCAGTATTCAGCCATATTCCCAGTCACCTCGCCATGGTTAAATGCGAGTGTTACAATACCTGATGTCTCTCTGGAAGGAAATCCTCGCCCTGAGCTCGTCAACTTTATTATCCAGAGACTGAACATCAGCGAGTAATATACTTGGAAGCGGTGGGTGGTGTGCGTGTCTCCTAAGTCAGACTATAAGTCCCCTACCTCTCCTCCGCCAGCTGTGTTTTGGGTCAGTCTCTTGAATCAGATTGAGAACCACACCCGGCCAAACACAAAGCAACAGAAAACATAGAAATAAAGAAACTAGACTGCCCACCCTAGTCACACCCTGGCCTAACCAAAATAGAGAATAAAAACCTCTCTATGGCCAGGGCGTGACACATTTTGATGTCCTACTGTTGGAACTAATGATTACATCCTATATCAGCTAGACACAGGCAAGAGTGTGTAAGGCGGCATTGAACGTGTCTCAGTCTGTGCAAGTGTCACTGTCTGTCACCTAAAAAAAATGTTGACCTGTGCTCACTTACATTGTAAACTTTCATTCATAGGCTAGGTTGTAGCAACCACGTGATGGTTAAAGGGAAAATTTGAGTATCATGTAGTAGCCTAAACCTATCACTGTTACATTGAACTGGGTGAATAGAATATGACAGTCATCCAATATGCTGTAATAGAAATAAGTCCATGCTCAAGAAAAAAAGTGTCCTCCCTCCTCTTAAACGGCACTGACTGCCATTGGACTTTGTGTGTGTGTGTGTGTGTGTGTGTGTGTGTGTGTGTGTGTGTGTGTGTGTGTGTGTGTGTGTACTAGTAGGTGGAGGTAAATGTTTATCCTGGCATCCTGCTGAAGTGACCAAACTTAATGTACACCATGTGAGAACTCACAAGACATAATTATAAGATTAAATGAGCGCAATGTAGAAGGGGTCACAGGAATGAGGCAGGGTACAGTGACACTCATGCAATTTAAACATTCATTTTACATGTGTTTATAAAAGAGTGGAGAAATTTTAATATTTAATCAAAAGGCAATATGAATGTCCTCTATAGCTGCACTCACTGGGGTTGGCAAACACTGAATCAAACCTTATGCATCTCCATCTCTAATCTCCATGGGAAGTCATGTTTGGTGCCAGGGCCTCCTGTTTTTCCCATCCTCTGCCAACACCCCCCAGTAGATACCATGTACATTATCCTCATCCACACCATCACTTACCTCGATGTCTTTCCACCAGCAGGCAGGAGGTGCTTGTCGACTAATGTGGTTCAGTTATTATCTCTCCTTTCCAACTCAACTCATCTTGTCCACACAGTAACTCTAGAAGTGAAGGTCCCAGCATAGAAAATGAGTTTGGGTTCATGTTAGTCAGTTCATATTTTGTTATCTATTTACAGATCCTCAGATCATTTTGATATATTTTGTGATAACTAGATTGGTTTATCTTATGATGTCCTACTTCATTTTGTTCAATCTTTATATCTCTCAGTCAGAAATAGACCAAGGCAATGTGCTTGCCATGCCATCCCTTATATTCTAACTGCTAACAAGCCTATTTGCCAGTGACTGACATTGATTTGATCCCTAAAGCCCTGAGCTTGGCACTGGATTGTTCCTAAGCAAATTAAGCCTCTATCATACCCACCCCCACCTTCACCCCTCTCCTCCTCCTGCCATGGGAACCCTACATCTTTAATGATGATGTTTTGAGCAGATCCCGCAACACAAAAGCGGTGACATCTGTCTCAGTAAGTGCTGCACTCAAGATCCCCCCCTTTGTTCTATCTCCTCTTCTTGAAAATAAATCTAAACTAAAAGAGTTGTGGGAGGGAGCTGCTAAAAGAGGAAAGCGGGGAGAAGTTGAAACAAAGAACCATTCTTTCAAAGTGTGTTTTCTGGATAATTCCCCATACAGCATTCCTAATGTTCAAAAAAGGTGTTAGAGTTTATACTTCTCTCCTGGTTCTGGTTTTGGCTCTGTTGCCCACCAGCCCACTGCTGGTTCCAGGCCCCACTTGGATCTTGAAAGGACATTTTCCCCAGATTAATTTATACATTTGAAACTCAAACCCATTGAAAAATAGTTTTCAAGCTAAAAGTGGCTTGCAAGAGTGTATGATGGTGGACTCATGAGCGATGTTGAGATGATCATCATAATTTAGGTCTGTGGCAGAATTGAACTTCATAAGAAAACAAATAAATCAGTTATTGAGCATCGCTCTATTTCATATGCACATGAGCTCTTAAACTAGTGTTACCTTTTCCAGAACGACTTCCACTGATAAGACTGATTGGATACAGTCAACATTCTGTAGCATATGGTACAACTTTTCAAAATGTAGGCAATTTTGACCTAAACTTCATTATATGCTATGGATAAAAATTTGGCAACACAATAATATTTGTTATAATTATAACACTGACTGGGCCTTGATAAGCTCTGATCCTCTTGCTTATGACGATGGCAACAATAAAGGACAGGCGATGTTGTAGTCAGCTATGAGCAATCAAATGTGACGCAACGAGGGTCCTCCGAACTTTGCCACAAAAAATGGCAACCTCCATGTTGTGTAGGAGGACAGCAATATTTAGCTGGGCTATTCGAAATGTTTCACCCTTAAAATCGTATAATCCTGCCAGCTCACACTGCGGGCTTCTACATCAGATAGCAAATTATAACCCTAAACCACTGAAATTAAATTTGAAAGATCCGTACATACCAGATAGGGAAAGCGAGAAAACTCCGGAATGGCAGAAGACAGCGAAGTATGACCGCAAGCTATTCGGGCGGTATGGCTCTTCGTCGGGAATCGACCCTGCAAAGCTGTGGCCCAGCCATGCCCAGCTCGAGGAGATAATAGCAGAGGAGAGGGAATGGAACCCTCCGCTCCAGGTGATGCTGAAGAACGTCGAGGCGAAAACGAAGGAAGCCAATGCGAAACGTCTCGCGAAGTAAACATCCATGCTAATACTAGCTATCTTTTTAGGACCTGTCAAATGACATGTTTGTTTCTACGCAACGTGCTATACTAGATAACATTGAGAGAAATTGAGAATGGTAGTTACTGCATGACATTTGCCTATATGACTCAAGGCAACTAGTTACATGGGCATGACATCTCTCAATGAGAGGCCTCATGTATGTATAACATAAATATGCTCAACAGTCTGATAGGCTTTGGTTCCAATTCATATTGTTATTTGATAGTGTTGTGGAAGTACAGCATTTCCTTGACAGGTGGATAAATCTCTCTAACCATACCTTTTTATAGTAGCTTTTATGATGACATGATACTTGGCGAACACCCCCTCCAATCTTCTTTTACAGAGAGAAACTGGTTGCAGCCAATATGGCCAAGATGCCTAAGATGGTGGCTGACTGGAGGAAGGAAAAACGGGAGGCGAAACAGAAGTTGAAAGATGAGAAGGCCCGTCGTGAAAGGCTGCTAGCCGAGGCCAGAGAACGCTTTGGCTATGCTATGGACCCCCGAAGCCCCAAATTCCTGGAGATGGTCAGTGAAATCGAAAAGGAGGAGAAGAAGAAAAGGAAGCTGATGAAACGTAGACTAAAAGAAGAACAGAGCCACGCCCCTCCTGCTTCCTTGGCTGATTCCTCATCATAAGGCACTGACTTTGTAAATATGACTATTTAGTCAACTTTGTAAATGTATTGTTGTCAACTGTGTTTTGAGTTTGGCTGCTATAATGAATAAAACGCACTAGAACTAGGTCTAATGTCTCATCATACTTTACTGACTGATCATACTTTACTGACTAGTTATAGACTAGTAGCTAGTATAGGAAGAATGATTTTGTGATATTAACATGTTTATTATTGGAAAACAATTACACAATATTAAAAACAGGCAAAATCCCACATTTAGCCATTTGGCAAACTTTTCTTATCCAGAGACGCAGCAGGAAAAACAAAGAATCACAATCTTGACTAACAGTCTGTCCTCACAGATTAAGGGAAGCTGTATGTCACATTTGACCAGCAGTCCTCTGTGGATCGCTTATAGATGCAGGGGTGGCGGGCCACATCGTTCTGTGTACCAGTTGTAGAAGTATGCTACATGGCTGATCCCTGGAGGTAGAATGACAGGTGTAGGGGTGGCGTTGTGCCTTTCTTGTTAACTGCTGCAAAAAGCTATACTCTGTGGGGTTCCGAGCAGAGGCCAGGGTTCCTTGCAGGTTGTAGCAATGAAACTGCATGGTGCCACTCAGAGTTCACAAAGAGGATACAGTTTGATGGCTGTATAACCTTGTAGAGTCAATTTTGCACGCCCAATTTTTCAGTTTTTGATTTGTTAAAAAAGTTTGAAATATCCAATAAATGTCGTTCCACTTCATGATTGTGTCCCACTTGTTGATTCTTCACAAAAAAATAGTTTTATATCTTTGTTTGAAGCCTGAAATGTGGCAAAAGGTCGCAAAGTTCAAGAGGGCCGAATACTTTCGCAAGGCACTGTAGTGCACACTGTTGTGCAGACTGTATGTAACCTTTATTTAACTAGGCAAGTCAGTGAAGAACAAATTCTCATTTATAATGACGGCCTACCGCGGAACAGTGCATTGTTCAGGGGCAGAAGAACAGATTTTTAACTCGTCAGCTGGGGATTCAATCCAGCAACCATTGAGTTACTGGCCCAACGCTCTAACCACTTGGCTACCTGCCGCCCCATGATTGACACTGGGTGTGATGTCATGATCCACTGATTAAGTTCATCAAGGAAGTAGCAGGTAAGTTTATACACATTATACAAAACATTAAGAACACCTTCCTAATATGAGTTACACCTCCTCCTTTAGCCCTCAGAACAGCCTCAATTTGTCAGGGCATTGACTCTACAAGGTGTTGAGCATGTTCCACAGGGATCATGGCCCATGTTAACTCCAATGCTTCCCACACTTGTGTCAATTTGGCTGGATGTCTTTTGGGTGGTGGACCATTCTTGATACACACAGGAAACTGTTAAAATGTGAAAAATCCAGCAGCGTTGCAGTTCTTGACACAAACCAGTGCACCTGGCACCCAATACCATACCCTGTTCAAAGGCACTTGAATTGTCCATTCACCCTCTGAATGGTACACATACAAAATCTGTCTCAATTGTCAAGGTGTAAAAATCCTTTAACCCGTCTCCTCCCATTCATCAATAAGGGATCATAGCGCAGTCAGTCTGTCAGGCAAAGAGCAGGTGTTCATAATATTTTGTACACTCCGCTTAGGTACCAGTCATAAATCTTTCTGTAAAGTCACATAATGTCACCTCTTAATCAGTTTGTTATTTATAGGGAAATATGGACAAGGACGGGTTACACTCGACTGAGATATGCTCCAGTAAAATATAATAAAAGGGCTTGTAGCAAATGGACATATTTAATCATGTTTTTCAAATCTTTTAACCACGCCTTTCTTTGTACAAGGTCTTGAGTGACAGTCTAAACTTTATTTGAAGTAATGAATATCAGAGGTTAGTGAGGTTAAACGTATTTCAACTGACTACTTTCCTCTGTACATTGCAGCAGGGACAACATACAGTTGAAGTCAGAAGTATACATAAACTAGTTTTAATGACTCCAACCTAAGTGTTTCAACCACTCCCCACATTTCTTGTAACAAACTATTGTTTTGGCAAGTTGGTTAGGACATCTACTTTGTGCATAAGTAATTTTTCCAACAATTGTTTAAAGACAAGATTATTTCAATGCCATAATGACAGTCGTTATGTTTGGAGGAAAAAGGGGGAGGCTTGCAAGCAGAAAAACACCATCCCAACTGTGAAGCACGGGGCTGGCAGCATCATGTTATGGGGGTGCTTTGCTGGGAAGGGTGCACTTCACAAAATGGATGGCATCATGAGGAAGAAAAATTATGTGGATATATTGATGCAACAGCAAGACATCAGTCAGGAAGTGAAAGCTTGGTCGCAAATGGGTCTTCCAAATGGACAATGACCCCAATCATACTTCCAATGTTGTGGCAAAATGGCTTAAGGACAACAAAGTCAAGGTATTGGAGTGGCCATCACAAAGCCCTGACCTCAATCCTATAGAAAATTTGTGGGCAGAACTGAAAAAGCATGTGCAAGCAAGGAGACCAACAAACCTGACTCAGTTACACCAACTCTGTCAGGAGGAATGGGCCAAAATTCACTCAACTTATTGTGGGAAACTTGTGGAAGGCTGTCCAAAACATTTGACCCAAGTTAAAATTTTTTAAAGGCAATGCTACCAAATACTAATTGAGTGTATGTAAACTTCTGACCCTCTGGGAATGTGATGAAAGAAATAAAAGCTGAAATCATTCTCTACTATTATTCTGACATTTCACATTCGTAAAATGAAGTGGTGATTCTAACTGACCTAGAACAGGGAATTTTTACTAGGATTAAATGTCAGGAATTGTGAAAAACTGAGTTTAAATATATTTGACTAAGGTGTATGTAAACTTCTGACTTCAATTGTAGCATGACCTATTGATTAAGGTTCTTCTACATCTACTAATACAGAAATGTTAATACATTTGTTAAAATAACTTGGATCAAAGCAATGTCATACGTTATGTAGTAGTATGTCTGTCTTACTCAGTTATCACTAAATGGGTGCTTTTATCAAAATGCTTACAGTAATACTCAATCACTTTTGGAGAAGTTAAAAGCAAAACTCTACCTCACAACTTACATTGTTAATAAGTTCATTTCAACATGTTTTTCCCCACAACAAATGTGGATATACCATATTCAAATTGTTTTGAGCAACTGCCTCCCCATCTACTGTTCTGGGTAACCAGTACAGTGATATAAGTACCACACATTCAAACACTGAAGATAGAAGCTGAACCTAACTACAGATGTAGGATCAGGGTGTTCACGCAGTAGGTGGATAAAATGCCTCTGATCTTGAACCAGCAGGTAGAGGCAACTTCTACCAACTCCCATTCAAAACTCAAGTGTTTAAATCAGGGAAAGATCACCATCCATGAAGGACGGAGACTTTCACCACAAAGCAAGTAACATTTGGAGACAGTGATCAAAGTGGCTGAGGATGTATGAGAGAGCAAGTCTTCCCGGAACATCTACACATGGCAGGGGAAGCAAGTCCAGTGCTTGCTCAGCACAATGACACCTGTTATACTACAGTGGTGTGATTTCATCTTGGTCACTAGTGTCAGCCTTGAGTTTGGAGAGAGCAGCATGGATCCTGAACTGGGTGCGTGACTCCATGGAGTACTCCTTGTAGTTAGTTCTGAGGGAACAGAACAAAGTGGATAGGAATCATGAGTAAGACTTAGTAACATTGTATGTGTACACCCAAAGCTCCAAAGGTATTGGGACAGTGACATGTTTTAGCTCAGTACTCCAGCACTTTGGATTTAAAGGATACGGGTTAAAGTACAGACTGTCAGCTGACGGTCTGCACTTTAACCTCATCGTCATTGTATAATTTAAAATCCAAAGTGCTGGAGTACAGAGCCAAAACAAAAAGTCACTCCCAATACTTTGAGCTCACTATCTTGCAGCAGTCACCAATCCTGGTCCTGTAGAGCAAAATAGTGTGCAGGATTTGGTTCCAGTCTAGCCTCAATACAACCAATTCAAATACAATTGTTTTTGTCACAAGCACTTAACAAAAATAAGAGTTAACTTCATTGTTGGTTAAGAAAATATTTACAAAATAAACTAAAGTAAAAAAAATAAGAGCAACAATAAAATAATGCTATATACAGGGGGTACCGGTACCAAGTCAATGTGAGGGGTACAGGTTAGTTGAGGTAATATGTACATGTAGGTAGGGCTAAAGTGACTATGCATCGAAAAACAGTGGGTAGCAAATAGTCAATGCAAATAGTCTGGGTATCCATTTTATTAGATGTTCAGCAGTCTTATGGCTTGGGGGTAGAAGCTGTTCAGAAGCCTTTTTCACCTAGACTTGGCGCTCCGGTACCACTTGCCGTGCAGTAGCAGAGAGAACAGGTTGACTAGGGTGGCTGGATTATTTGCCTATTTTTAGGGCCTTCTGACACCGCCTACTATAGAGGTCCTGGATGGCAGGAAGCTTGGCCCCAGTGATGTAATGGGCCGTATGCACTACCCTCTAGTCTAGTGCCTTGCGGTTCGGAAGCAGAGCTGTTGCCATACCAACCCTTACGACCTGAGGGAGGCCCGTCATGACGTCCAGGATCCAGTTGCAGAGGGAGGTGTTTAGTCCCAGGGTCCTTAGCTTAGTGATGAGCTTTGAGGGCACTATGGTGTGGAACACTGAGCTGTAGTCAATGAACAGCATTGTCAAGTAGGTGTTCCTTTTGTCCAATCTCTATTGCACTCTATTGAGTGCAATAGAGATTGCGTCATCTGTGGATCTGTTGGGGCGGTATGCAAATTGGAGTCAGTCTAGGGTTTCTGGGATGATGGTGTTGATGTGAGCCATAATCAGCCTTTCAAAGCTCTTCATGGCTACAGACGTGAGTGCTACGGGATTCAATCTTAGTCCTGTATTTACGCTTTGCCTGTGATGGTTCAGAGGGCATAGTGGTATTTCTTATAAGCGTCCGGGTTAGAGTCCCGCTCCTTGAAAGCGGGAGCTCTACCCTTTAGCTCAGTGCAGATGTTGCCTGTAATCCATGGCTTCTGGTTGCGGTCACTACGGGGACGGCTTCGATGCACTTATTGATGAAGCCAATGACTGATGTGGTGTACTCAATGCCATCGGAAGAAACCCAAAACATATTCCAGTCTGTGCTGTAGCTTAGCATCGGTGTCATCTGACTACTTCCGTATTGAGTGAGTCACTGGTACTTCCTGCTTTAGTTTTTGCTTGTAAGCAGGAATCAGGAGGATATAATTATGGTTAGATTTGCCAAATGGAGGGCGGGGGAGAGCTTTGTACACGTCCCCCCCTCCACTTGTGGCACATGTAACATGCTGGTAGAAATGAGGTAAAAAAAGATTTAAGTTTCCCTCCATTAAAGTCCCAGGCCACTAGAAGCACTGCCTCTGGATGAGCATTTTCTTGTTTGCTTATGACTTTATACAGCTCATTGAGTGAGGTCTTAGTGCCAGCATCGGTTTGTGGTGGTAAATAGACAGCTACGAAAAATATAAACTCTTGGTAAATAGTGTGGTCTACAGCCTATCATGAGATACTCTACCTCAGGCAGGCAAAACGTAGAGACTTCCTTTATTTGATTTTGTGCACCAGCTGTTATTGACAAATAGACAGACTGGCACACCTTGTCTTACCGGAGGCAGCTGTTCCGTCTTTCCAGTGCATGGAAAAACCAGCCAACTGTATATTATCCATGTCGTCGTTCAGCCACGACTCAGTGAAACATAAGATCGTTCCCCCCCCCCCTTTTGGTAGGATAGTCTTGAACGGAGCTCCTCCAGTTTATTCTCCAATGATTGCACATTGGCAAATAGGACAGATGGTAGAGGTGTCCCCTGTATCTGCAATACTCGTTAAAGAAAAAACATTTTTGTCCAGTTCGAGGTGAGTAATCTCTGTTCTGATATCCAGAAGCTCTTTTTAGGTCAAAACATTATGTACAAAATAAGTTACAAATAATTGGTTAGTAGCCCATAAAAGCAGCAGCCAGCACCAACTCCGGTGCCATTATTTTCAACTGACCAATCAACAATCTTCATTAGTTTAATAAGGTGTTTTCATGTCGAGCTGGAATGTAAGCCTGCTACATCCTACTACAGCTTGCAGGCTGTATTGGAACAACCAGTAAGAGATGACTCACTTGGCTTTCACCAGTAGTTTGATGGCCTCCTCCTTGCGGCCCGTGTCTATGTAGACCACACTGAGCTCCAGCAGAGCGTTGGGCACCAGGTAATGGTCAAACTTGATCTTCTTCTCACTGGAGGTTAGAGAACAGATGGCCATATCATCAACCTCTTAGTTGTTTACACTGAACATGTTCATATATCACTGACTGTTCTAAAAACACATCTCTAGACATTATTCAGAGTGCATTTCACTGCTATGAAGTCCTACCCTCCTTCATAACACTGCATTGTTCAACTTGCTATGGATAAAACATTGGTGTGGTTTAATCAAACAAAGAACATATTGTTTGATTAAATAACATGAAAATATTTCCTTTTGGCATGGATGAGCTTGTTAAAAAAAGTGACACTCTGGACCTAAGGAAGAAAAGCTGCTGTTTTGGCAACGGCTAATAGAGATCCGAAAAAAACAAACTCATTTTATAACCTCTCAGCAAACATGCGTCGGCATGTATTTACCATTATGTTATACAACACCAGATTCCAGGTGTGTATAAATGAAAGATACCCGGACTAAAAGATTCCCAACGTCACCTGTTGTACACCTTGTTGAAGCATTCCTCTGCAGCCTGAATGTGTCGCTGGTTCTTCAGACACAGCCCCTTCAGTAGGTGGATCACACAGCGGTCATCCATTGAATACTCATTCACTTCCAAAACAAAACACAGATGATAAAACCATGCATTCAAAATTACTCATCAACACAGGCTCAAGCAGAATGTGTGTAGAATCAGTCTTTATCCATTCTCTTTTGGTGATATTATAAGAGTGGTTATTGCTTCATGACCAGCTTAGGCAAGCAGGCTGGTTTGGCCCAGTTCAGTCTGACTGCCTGAAACTGGTTAGCCCCAGACATGTTGCAATACCGGGAGATTCCAGCAGGGTGCGCTCTGCCTCCACAAGTGTTTGCAGCATGCCCTCAGTCAGCTCTGGCCGCTTGCTGATCATGGAGAAGCCGTTCCACATGTACATCATCTCCTACAGCACAGTGTAGCAAGAGATAATACTGTCAGAACCACAAATACAAGTGACCCATTTTAGCAACAGATTTGTGCATGTCTTTATGCAGCTTTGCGTATGTGTGTTTGTGGGGTCTCACCAGCACAGGTACTGGGAGCCTCACTGGGCAGCTAGCTTTGTAACGTCTAGCCTTGCGAATGGCAAACTTCTCTGTGGGTGGAGACTTCCCTGCTATCTTTTGCTTGAAGGTGGACACTCGTCTAAGAGAGTAGGCAAAGACAGAAAAAGAGAAGGGGCCAGGAAAGAGGGGTGATCACAATGAAATGGGACTGGGGAATTTCAAGGTATGTTTTTGTTGTGATGAGCATGCGTTTACCTGAAAAGCTCCACCTCATCTTCCCCAAAAGGCCTAGCCTCCCCCGGAGCAAGCATGCTCAGGTAAGCAGCCTTCATGTACACATACATAGCCTGAAGGAAAGACAAGCCTTATTCAGTCAGGACTCAGTCATACAGTAAGTACAGTCGTGGCAAAAAGTTGAGAATGACACCAATATTAAATTTTCAAAGTCTGCTGCCTCAGTTTGTACGATGGCAATTTGCATATACTCCAGAATGTTATGAAGAGTGATCAGATGAATTGCAATTAATTGCAAAGTTCCTCTTTCAGCCATGCAAATTAACTGAATCCCCAAAAAACATTTCCACTGCATTTCAGCCCTGCCACAAAAGGACCAGCTGACATATCAATGATTCTCTCATTAACACAGGTGTGAGTGTTGACGAGGACAAGGCTGGAGATCTCAGGCTGCTTGAGCTCGAATAACAGACTGGAAGCTTCAAAAGGAGGGTGGTGCTTGGAATCATTGTTCTTCCTCTGTCAATCATGGTTACCGGCAAGGAAACACGTGCCGTCATCATTGCTTTGCACAAAAAGGGCTTCACAGGCAAGGATATTGCTGCCAATAAGATTGCACCTAAATCAACCATTTATCGAATCATCAAGAACTTCAAGGAGAGCGGTTCAATTGTTGTGAAATGGCTTCAGGGCGCCCAAGAAAGTCCAGCAAGTGCCAGGACCGTCTCCTAAAGTTGATTCAGCTGCAGGATTGGGGCACCACCAGTACAGAGCTTGCTCAGGAATGGCAACAGGCAGGTGTGAGTGCATCTGCATGCACAGTAAAGCAAAGACTTTGAGGATGGCCTGGTGTCAAGAAGGGCAGCAAAGAAGCCACTTCTCTCCAGGAAAAACAGGGGGAAAAAAAACAGGAAAAACATCAGGGACAGACTGATATTCTGCAAAAGGTACAGGGATTGGACTGCTGAGAACTGGGGTAAAGTAATTTTCTCTGATGAATCCCCTTTCCGATTGTTTGGGGCATATGGTAAAAAAAATTGTCCGGAGAAGACAAGGTGAGCGCTATCATCAGTCCTGTGTCATGCCAACAGTAAAGCATCCCGAGACCATTCATGTGTGGGGTTGCTTCTCAGCCAAGGGAGTGGGCTCACTCACAATTTTTCCTAAGAACACAGCCATGAATAAAGAATGGTACCAACACATCCTCCGAGAGCAACCATCCAGGAACAGTTTGGTGACGAACAATGCCTTTTCCAGCATGATGGAGCACCTTGACATAAGGCAAAAGTGAAAACTAAGTGGCTCGGGGAACAAAACATCGATATTTTGGGTCCATGGACAGGAATCTCCCCAGACCTTAATCCCATTGAGAACTTGTGGTCAATCCTCAAGAGGCGGGTGGACAAACAAAAACCCACAAATTCTGACAAACTCCAAGCATTGATTATGCAAGAATGGGCTAAATATTGACTCTTTGCATCCACTTCATCTAATTCTCAATAAAAGCCTTTGACACTTATGAAATGCTTGTAATTATACTTCAGTATTCCATAGTAACATCTGACAAAAATATCTAAAGACACTGAAGCAGCAAACTTTGGAAAATAATATTTGTAATTCTCAACTTATGGCCACGACTGTAGAGTTTAATAATGTTAAGTCTGTTGTGGGGATAAAAATATTGCATTGGCTTTAAAAGCCATACACTTAGCGGGTAGGTCAAATTGACTGAATTCAATTAAGAGTGTCTGCTCAAGTGGTTTTGTGTCATCTTAAATTGGGTCCTAGGCTGTACTCAACACTACAGCACACTCTCTTGCCTTGGACCAGCGGCTCTCATTGCTCAGTAGGTCAGCGTAAAAGTAGGCCATCCGCCACACGCACTTGTAGGTGAAGCACCACATTAGCTCCCAGTAGCACATGTGGTGAAACTGCTTCCACTGCTGCTGAGCTTTGCAGCCATCCTCAAACAGCACCACCGCCTGGTGACATATCATCATTACAGTACACCCCACCAGCAAACCACAGGCCCACACTGATCTCATTCTAGGCCTATCAATACAAACACCACTGCTAAATATGACTGAAAAAACAGACAGATAACACAAATAGTATAACATAGATATGTAGTTTGAGGCTCACCTCATCGATGTTCCCCTTGATTGCCTCAGCCCTGCCTGCAAAGAAGAGAAATATGGCCCCCTGAAGGGAAGTGGAGAGAAATGTAAACATTCTCTGATAACACCATATATAATACTTTGGCGGTGGCTAGCACTTGTAAAATGACATACTTACACAATGGTAGCTCAAGCATCTCCTCTGACTAAATGACCTCTCTCTTGGTCAGTGCATTACTTACCCACATTACAAAACTATTACTTTAGATTGTGTTTGCCCAGGAGTCTGCTGGTATCAGTACGCATTGTGGTTCCATACAGAGTTGAGTTTGCTTTGGGCTGGGTGAGAGCCTGGGGAGGAGTGTCACTCACCTGTGGGTAGCGGAGCCGGAAAGGCTTCAGCAGCTTCTCAGCATCAGCCACGTCCCCCTCACCGGTCCCTGTAGAGTGATAAAGAACTGAATACGATGTATGGACAAAACCAGAAACTCAAACACAGTCTACTCTCTCGTTCTTTATCTCTCGCTCTTTCACACATGTGTGTATGTAATTGTGTCAAGTCAGTTGTGATCTCCATTCACTTCCTGGTTGTGAAGAGTAGAGTACCGAGTATGAAGGTGAGGAAGGTGTAGTAACAGAGCAACAGCAGGGCACACAGCATGGAGCGCAGGTTGTTTGTAGTGGCACCATCATTCAGCTGGGACAGACCATACTCCTGCACACAATAACATACAATATATACTGAGTGAGGGGAGACAGAGACAACCTGTAAAGCAGGGCTGCCCAACGCTGTTCCTTTAGAGCTACTGTCATGTAGAGCATCTGGCAAACCGGATTATAATAATGACCTGCTTGTTAAGGTGAATCATGTTAATTAACTACAGCAGGCTAGCTCTCCAGAAACAGGGTTTGGCAGCCCTGCTGTAAACCAATCACTTTCTAGACATGAGTTAGAATGAGCAACTATACCTTGTCTCCAGAGAAGCCAGCAAACTCTAAAACTTTGAGTAACCGAGGTGGAAACATGGAAAGAGTCTGGAAAACAGTACAGAATCCTGTGATACAGCGTAAGGTCTGACTGACACGTGCTAAAACACACAATTATCTAACAAATTGACCATTAATGGAATACGGGATGCTTGTGGGACATACCAAGTTGAATGCTCCGATCCCAAAAGACACTCCTCCCTCTAAGTGAATGTGGTTGGGTCCTTGGAGAGAGCTGTTAGACTGTAGGAAGGTGTGCAGCTCCCTGTGTCATAAAAGGCAATTATGTCATTCATAGTCTAACATGATTATATTATAGACTGTAATAATGCCTGATTATTACACAATAAAAACACATCTAAATGACTGATAAAGACAGACACTTACCAGAGAAAATTGCCATTACTGTTATAACATCTGAGCACAGTTTTATTGTAATAGCAGCACAGTTTTATTGTAATAGCAGTTCATAATTTGGTAAACAGAATTATTGATTCCACCTGCTGATTCACAATCACACTGTGTGAGCCTGTTTAATGTGAGAACCATTTCTGCCCTTTCTCGAGAACCATTTCTGCCCTTTCTCCTGCAAACTTACTTGTAAATCAGATAACTGTTGCGTACTTTGATTCCTCCTTTGATAAAACTCACCATGTTCTCATCCTTGAGGAAGAGGGAAAATAAATGAGAGGACAGGGGAAACCTGTTGGATCGCTCTTTAAAAACTATGCACACAGACGCAAAACACCAAGAAGCAGGAAGGCAAACAACCACAATGTGTTTCATCGACCGATATCTAATCAGTTGGATACAGTTATCATACATACAGGTAACTGTCAAAATCAAGGAAACACAATAGGGCCACCAGAACAGATTCAATGCTCCTTGGCATAGATTCTACAAGTGTCTGGAACTCTATTGGAGGGATGCAACACCATTCTTCCAACGAGAAATCACATAATTTGGTGTTTTGTTGATGGTGGTGGAAAAAGCTGTCTCAAGCATCACTCCAGAATCTCCAATAAGTGTTACATGGGGTTGAGATCTGATGATCGAGAGACAGACATACAATACACACTTTAAAGCCCTTATGCTCCCTTGAGACCCCTCTTTCAAAGTAACTGATCTCTTCTAATGGGCAACTAGGACCTATTTTATACATTATCCTAAGCATGATGGGATGTTAATTGCTTAACTTACTTAGAAAACCACACCTGTGTGGAAGCAACGGCTTTCAATATGCATTGTATCCCTCATTTACTCAAGTGTTTCCTTTATTTTAAGATTTACCTGTGCATTAATGCTAAACATCAGCAGTGTCACTAACCAGGATTTATTATTTAACTAAGATTTATAGTTGAGGACAGGAGGACCAGTCTTACCTGTAGGAAGGTGAGAGCAGCCCTTTGGAGCAAGCATTCAGCATAACACGCATCAGCATGGAGAGCTTGGAGCTGCTCTGCAAACCCACACACACGGTCAGTGGCTATTTGAAATCTGCCATAATAATAGGCTGAGATGCCCAATTATAAAAGCGCTCTTACCTTCAGTTAGACGCTCTCCAGGTGATTTACTGATATTACTAGGGGACTTTCGTCGAAACCTAAGAAGAAATGAGACCAACTATGAGCGTAAGACTAAAACAATTACATCTCATTGAGCAATGCATGTTTCTCATGTTAATGACAAGGGCATTAATGTGGAACATTATAATAACACATGACAGCCTTTCGACCACCTCCAGCAATCTCAAGTGTCCTTGCTTGCTGTAGGCCAGGGGTGCTATTCATTCCATGAAGGGTCTAGTGTCTGTAGGTTTTTGCTTTCAATTAAGCCCTAGACAACCAGGTGTGGGGAGTTCCTTACTATTTAGTGACCTTAATTCATCAATTAAGTACAAGGGAGGCACAAAAATCAACAGCCACTCAGCCTAGTGGAATGAGTTTGACACCTGTGCTGTAGGCACCTCAAACTCACCTCTGGACTTCGAAGCCAATTCCAGTGCTTGTTTTTATTGTTCCCATCTAAATCAGGGACTGATTTATACCTGGCAATTCATTCTCAGGTAGAACAGAAAACCAGCTGGCTCCTGATCTCGTAGGGTAAGAGTTGAATACCACTGCTGTAGGCCATCAATAGAGCTGCTCTGGCCATGCAAACACAGGCAAATTCCAGCCGGGGCGCAAAGAGACCTGGTTGCCATGTAAATGCTCTCATTTGCCTGCAGGTTATGGCTGATGGACAGGAGACTAATAGCTCTGGGCATATTAGGCCTCACTGTTAGAGGCCAGACCAACTGTCAGAGTATTCCAGGATTTCCCTCTATTTCACTTTTCTGGATGTTGCTTATGTCTATAATATGAACTAATGTGTTAAAGAGGACATGAAACAGATGAGTGTCCATGTATAGTAGCATCCTCACCTCTGGCAGACCTCCTGGGCACTCTTCATGGTGTTGCCTGCATTGACGATGTCATCCTGCTGGAAGGTCATCATAGCCTGCATCTCCAGCACAGTGGCGTAGATCAGAGCATGGTACATGCTCTCTTTCACCCTTCAACGCAACACACAACATCATCATACACACCTCACTGACAATCAGAAAACAGCAAGTATTTATTGTCCAGCGAACATTTTAATTTCCTTTCGAAAAGAAAATGTGCCTTTCTTCAAATATATGGCTTCACCTATTGATAGTGAGAAAAGACAGAGTAGCCAACAGACACCTAATTATTTTCTTATTTCACTCTAGCAGTATGGTGTTTATTTTCCAGGGCCTCTGTTCTGCCTGTTGAGCCCTGGGCGTCAGCTTCAGTAAACACTCCATATCCTGGAGAAGTGACGAGGCCTAATGCTTTGGGTAGCAGGAAGTGTGACACTTCACTGTACTACACCACAATACCACTGTACATCACACCTCAACGGTGATGATGCTGCACTAAGTTACACACCACTCAACGACAAAAGGCTAAAGGCTGCACAAATATACCCCAATACACCCTGTACATGCTAATTGGCCAATGGAGAGTTTGAAGCCCACTTTAGTCCAGAGAGAGTGGCACTGTTACCGTGGCCGCAGTTTGTCCAGGCTCTCACTGAAGTGGTTGTTGAGGAAGAGGTCCAGGGCCTCCATACACTCCTCAAGGCACACCTGCAGGGTCATCTGTGAGGAGCTGTGCACACACACACTACAATGGTTACATGACAGTAAGTATCAGCTTTAGTATTCTCTCTTCCTGAGAGAGAAAGAAAATAGGCAATGGAAGGACTCTGAGGCCCATAGGTAAGGTAAGTTGCCTGCAACTGTGTCAATACACATACACCCATCTGTTCACAGCAGTCTGCACACACTGCTCAGTGTCTCTTACCTTCATTACTGCATTGTTGGGTTTAGAGCTTGCAAGAAATGCATTTCCTTGTTCTTGTACACATAACATTAAAACCTGGCACGGATGGATCTGAAGCTCTCTGATGTACAGTAAAAAGAAAATGTAAAAATATCCTTTTGGCCAAGCTAGTCCTGTCAAAATTCTCAAATGTATGCATTTATTTAGAGTCAGAACTCTTAGAAATAAGCTGCAAGATGATCTAAGGAAACATGCCTTCTTGTACGACTTCAAGATAACAACATTACTGTGGATTTCCCCCTCCACAAAGAGCTCGTCAACATATGTGAGGAGTAATATGTGGAAACATGAAATAAACAAGAACTAAACTGAAACTACACTTCCCTTGACAGGAATAAGTTAGAAAGGAGGAGAGAGTTATTCTAAAATAAATAAGATATCTTCAGCTATTAATGCATTGGTTGGTCTTTTGTTGAATTATTTGAATAGTCATGAATCAGATGTACTCCCTCCAAAATAGATTTATCAAATAAACCCTCACAAAATATTGTTAAACTACCATCTTGACCCTGTCCATCTCAATGTCAACACAACAACAATGTAAAGAGGAAAATAACTTTTTAAATATCTTAAATAACTTCGGAATAAAGTAATGTAACAAAGTCACTTGATCAATAAGTACTTGTACTGACAATATATAAAACAAACCTGCGTATTTACATGAATTAAATTGATGTTGAATAACTAACATATAAACCGAACAACCAAGTAAAGTTCAGTGCAGTAGGCCAAGCTGTCCCGACGTTGAAACTTACTTCGCCGCAGCAGGTGCATCTTTCCCATTGGACATTTTTTCTTCCGGGCACTCTGCCCAAAACACCTGTCGAAAAGTAGCCTACTCAGAAGGGTTTGAGGAAAAACATTAACTAGAAAATTGTCTTAATAACAAGCTGAGTGGAGGGTTGATTGATTCTGCTTTAAGAACAGAAGTTGCATTGAGCTGTGGAATCTTGTTGGGATTGTAATTTGAGAAGAGTTGCAGAGAAGCGTCAAGTGCTCGAAAGCTGTGTGGGAAAAGAAACGAGGACTGGATCGACTCCTCCTTCAACATCCGCAAACTCAATGGGTCATGTCTAGAAGGGATATTGCTTTTGTCAAATTGACGTAAAAAGTATATATTTTGTTGTTGTCGCATTTTAGCTAACCCTAAACATTTTTGTAACGTTAACCTAATTATCATAACCTGCAACATCAATTATCCTAACCTGCTGCGTAAATTATCCTAAAACGGCTACGAAAATGTTTTGACAAAAGCTGTATCCCTTCCAGACAAAACCGTCTCAATGCCACGAACACTTTGCAAACCTGCCATAACCTTTAATCAAAGAACATACATAATGACTCGACGTCAACATGGCTATTTATTCGTTTATTAGTCATTAGTCTATAATATGGCCATGGCCCATTTTATGCATATATTGGCAAAATAATAGGATAAGAAACTGCAGTTCTCTAACAGCCTGCATTTTATATTAAGTCATTAATTCGGGATTATATTGTGTGTTGTTTGACTCAGAAAAGGTCACACGCCAAGCCTCTTATATGTGACCCGTTACATATTAACAATGTTCTGTAAACTGTATAACTCACTGGAGATGGAAAACCCTAAAAGTTAACACCAGTTCAAATTAATTCCAGTCTCACTGAAGTTATATAGAGCCCCACAGTGGAGGTGTCAATATACCATAAAACCTAGCGGTCAAACAGGGAAATGGTTCCAGTCGTTATTCCACCACTCATTTCTTACCTTCTCATCCAGATCATGGCATTTGTAGTTCTTTATGACAGCCACATTAGCAGCTTATTAGCGTTTCATTTTTTGGGAGGTAAATACATGCGAGGTTATTGATAAAAGTTACCTTGTCCTAGAGAGATTTACAGTTATCAAAATGTCACGCCAGGGTAGGCCTTCACGAAACACAGCCCTTATTTGAAGTGTTTCTAAAATTCCCCATGGAAAAAATTAAAATGTGGAAAAACAATTGTAACCATTTCCCCGTTTTATGGGTTTTATAACTCACACGGTGGTACTCTATAACCAGCTGTTATAAACACCCCCATTTCTTTCCATTCGATCACTGAAGAATTTTTGTACAATATGTGGACTGAACGCCCTTTTAAGTTAGTTAGGAATTAATCTAAAGCTCAACCGGCAAGGTTACACTATTATTCAACTTTATGGTGAACACTAACTGTAATGTCTAACTCTGATGTTTGCCTGTTTAGTACATGATGTTTAGTACAGTACATGTTGTTGGTCTCCTTCCATTAAAGATTGATCAAGCATGAGGAAGCCAAAGTCATACACAAAATCCACTGTGATGTGGACAAGGTCCTGTAAACACAGGGATTTTAGATGTTGCCTTCAAGTGTCACTTTTTGAATAAGACATATTCTACACATTACGAACAATAGTGGCAGATGTATAGATGTAAAAAATAATAATAATAATGTTTTTTATAAAAGCAAAAAATATCTACATCAATCAGCTATTTTGTTTAAATAGAAGCTGCTATTGCATATCAAGTCACCTTAATTAAATGGGTCTTCGCTCTACACTTCACTAATTAATAATTTCACATGAGGGCACTGTTGTCATATTTGTGAGCACTAAAATTAAAATTCCGCTGTACAACTGACTAGGTTTCCTCTTCCCAGTGAAAACAAAATACATAGCTTTAAAAAATTATATATTCAACTTTTAATATAACTAAAATAACAGATATGATTTCATCTAAGGAAAACACACCAACTTTTATCGTTTAGCAGAACTTTATTGTTGCCTGTGGGGGTTGTTGGTGTCCTCCAGGTGTGGATGGACCCTTTGGCTTCACTATGGATGCCTCATGAGCCCCAACTTCACAAACAAAACCATGGCAAGGATCATGGAGAATAACTGCAAAGAGGAGAAGACAGGAAAACAATGACTTGAAGCCAAGCAACATTATCTATTCAGCAACCAATTGCTATAGAATAGATAGCTCTCAAACTAAGAATACTCTATGGCCTAATGGTGAGCTACTGTAGAAAAAGCATTATTATGCTTTAAAAAGTGCATTCATTTTCAGCAATAGTCCTTGGGTCTGAGAGAGGTTAAAGTTCTCCAGAAGACCTTGAGGGAGCAGTGTAACTCATAGGGAGATTCTCAATTGGGAAAAAGTCTTCCTCCTTTCCTCCGTGACCCGGAAACCGATAAGTGGTTAAGGACAGTTGAAATTCGTTAGTAAGCGAACAGAGGAGTTTGCTCCCATCGTCAATTACTTTGTTTGGCAAAGGATACTGAAGTGCATCCTCTGCGAAGTGTTTTGAAATCTGCCACTCCCCCTTTGAATCAGCTGTATACTCAGAAGAGAAAAGCATGCACAGATTTTAAAATGATACGTTACTAATCTTTTTACCTAAATGTATTTTTACCACTTTACACATGTATTTTAAGATTCCTTCTCTGTTAACGTCATCTGTATGATGACGAGCTAGAGGAGAAAGAGTCACTTCGTACCAGCACTTTTTTTCCACACGTTTCCTCTCCTCAACTTCTATCCTCAATTCCTTTTGACATTTTTCAAAGAGGTCAAATCAAAATCAAATCAAATTTTATTTGTCACATTCGCCGAATACAACAAGTGTAAACTTCACCATGAAATGCTTACTTACATGCCCTTAACCAACAGTGCAGTCCAAGAAGAGTTAAGAAAATATTTACAAAGTAGACTAAAATAAAAAGTAATAATAAAATGTAACACAAGAATAGCAATAACGAGGCTATATACAGGGGGCACCGGTACCTAGTCATTGTGCGGGGGTACAGGTTAGTTGAGGTAATTTGTACATGTAGGTGGGGGTGAAGTGACTATGCATAGATAATAAACAGCGAGTAGCAGCAGTGTACAAAAGGGGGGGGGGGGGGGGGGTCAATGTAAATTGTCCGGTGGCGATTTTATTAATTGTTCAGCAGTCTTATGGCTTGGGGGTAGAAGCTTTTGAGGAGTCTTCTGGTCCTAGACTTGGCGCTCCAGTACCGTTTGCCACGCAGTAGCAGAGGAAACAGGTGATTGGAGTCTGACAATTTTATGGGCTTTCCTCTGACACCGCCTAGTATACAGGTCCTGGATGGCAGGGAGCTTGCCGTTCTCACAATCCTCTGTAGAGCCTTACAGTCAGATGCCGAGCAGTTGCCATACCAGGTGGTGATGCAACCGGTCAGGATGCTCTCGATGGTGCAGATGCAGAACCCTTTGAGGATCTGGGGACCCATGACAAATCTTTGTGATCTCCTGAGAGGGATAAGGTTTTGTCGTGCCCTCTTCACGACTGTCTTGGTGTGTTTGGACCATGATAGTTTGTTGGTGATGTAGACACCAAGGAACATGAAACTCTTGACCCGCTCCACTACAGCCCCGTCGATGTTAATGGGGGCCTTTTCCTGTAGTCCATGATCAGTTCCTTTGTCTTGCTCACATTGAGGGAGAGGTTGTTGTCCTGGCACCACACTGCCAGTTCTCTGACCTCCTCCCTATAGGCCGTCTCATCGTTGTCGGTGATCAGGCCTACCACTGCTGTGTCCTCAGCAAACTTAATGATGGCGTTGGAGTTGTGTTTGGCCACGCAGTCGTGGATGAACAGGGAATACAGGAGGGGACTCCTGTAAGTCCACACTCCTGAGGGGCCCCAGTGTTAAGGATCGGCGTGGCAGACGTGTTGTTGCCTACTCTTACCACCTGGGGGCGACCAGTCAGGAAGTCCAGGATCCAGTTGCAGAGGGAGGCGTTTAGTCCCAGAGTCCTAAGCTTAGTGATGAGCTTCGTGGGCACTATGGTGTTGAACGCTGAGCTGTAGTTAATGAACAGCATTCTCACATAAATGTTCCTTTAGTCCAGGTGGGAAAGGGCAGTGTGGAGTACGATTGAGATTGCATCATCTGTGGATCTGTTGGGGCGGTATGCGAATTGGAGTGGGTCTAGGGTGTCGGGGAGGATGCTGTTGATGTGAGTCATGACCAGCCACTCAAAGCACTTCATGGCTACCGACGTGAGTGCCACGGGGCGGAAATCATTTAGGCAGGTTACCTTCGCTTCCTTGGGCACAGGGACTATGGTGGTCTGCTTGAAACATGTAGGCATTACAGACTCGGTCAGGGAGAGGTTGAAAATGTCAGTGAAGACACGTGACAGTTGGTCCACGCATGCTTTGAGTACAGTTGTGGCCAAAAGTTTTGAGAATGACAAATATTAATTTCCACAAAGTTTGCTGCTTCAGTGTCTTTAGATATTTTTGTCAGATGTTACTATGGAATACTGAAGTATAATTACAAGCATTTCATAAGTGTCAAAGGCTTTTATTGACAATTACATGAAGTTGATGCAAAGAGTCAATATTTGCAGTGTTGACCCTTCTTTTTCAAGACCTCTGCAATTCGCCCTGGCATGCTGTCAATTAACATCTGGGTCACATCCTGACTGATGGCAGCCCATTCTTGCATAATCAATGCTTGGAGTTTGTCAGAATTTGTGGGTTTTTGTTTGTCCACCCGCCTCTTGAGGATTGACCACAAGTTCTCAATGGGAATAAGGTCTGGGGAGATTCCTGACCATGGACCCAAAATATCGATGTTTTGTTCCCCGAGCCACTTAGTTATCACTTTTGCCTTATGGCAAGGTGCTCCATCATGCTGGAAAAGGCATTGTTCGTCACTAAACTTTTCCTGAATGGTTGGGAGAAGTTGCTCTCGGAGGATGTGTTGGTACCATTCTTTATTCATGGCTGTGTTCTTAGGCAAAATTGTGAGTGAGCCCACTCCCTTGGCTGAGAAACAACCCCACACATGAATGGTCTCAGGATGCTTTACTGTTGGCATGACACAGGACTGATGGTAGAGCTCACCTTGTCTTCTCCGGACAAACTTTTTATCGTATGCCCCAAACAATCGGAAAGGGGATTCATCAGAGAAAATGACTTTACCCCAGTTTTCAGCAGTCCAATCCCTGTACCTTTTGCAGAATATCAGTCTGTCCTTGAAGTTTTTCCTGGAGAGAAGTGGCTTCTTTGCTGCCCTTCTTGACACCAGGCCATCCTCCAAAAGTTTTTGCCTCACTGTGAGTGCAAATGCACTCACACCTGCCTGCTGCCATTCCTGAGCAAGCTCTTGGTGGTGTCCCGATCCCGCAGTTGAATCAACTTTAGTCCAGAAAGCGCCAGGACCGTCTCCTTTCTTGGGCGCCCTGAAGCCATCTTCACAACAATTGAACCGCTCTCCTTGAAGTTCTTGATGATCTGATAAATGGTTGATTTAGGTGCAATCTTACTGACAGCAATATCCTTGCCTGTGAAGCCCTTTTTGTGCAAAGCAATGATGACGGCATGTGTTTCCTTGTAGGTAACCATGGCTGACAGAGGAAGAACAATGATTCCAAGCACCACCCTCCTTTTGAAGCTTCGTCTGTTATTCAAACTCAATCAGCATGACAGAGTGATCTCCAGCCTTGTCCTCGTCAACACTCACACCTGTGTTAATGAGAGAATCACTGACATGATGTCAGCTAGTCCTTTTGTGGCAGAGCTGAAATGCAGTGGAAATGTTCTTTTGAGATTCAGGTCATTTGCATAGCAAAGAGGGACTTTGCAATTAATTGCAATTCATCTGATCACTCTTTATAACATTCTGGAGTATATGCAAATTGCCATCATACAAACTGAGGCAGCAGACTTTGTGAAAATTTATATTTGTGTCATTCTCAAAACTTTTGGCCACGACTGTACACGTCCTGGTAATCCATCTGGCACAGCGGCTTAGTGAATGTTGACCTGTTTCAAGGTTTTGTACACATCGGCTACAGAGAGCGTTATCACACTCATCCAGAACAGCTGGTGCTCTCGTGCATGCATGCCTCGAAGCAAGCATAAAACGCATTTAGCTCATCTAGTAGGCTCGCGTCACTGGGCAGCTCGCGCTGGGTTTCCCATTGTCATCCGTAATAGTTTTCAAGACCTACCACATCCAACGACCGTCAGAGCCAGTGTAGTAGGATTCAATCTTAATCCTGTATTGACGCTTTGCTTGTTTGATGGTTTGTCTGAGGGCATAGCTGGACTTCTTATAAGCGTCCGGATTAGTCTCCCGCTCCTTGAAAGCGGCAGCTCTAGCCTTTAGCTCGCTGCGGATGTTGCCTGTAATCCATGGCTTCTGGTTGGGATATGTAAAAAAAAAAGTATTTAGTCAGCCACCAATTGTGCAAGTTCTCCCACTTAAAAAGATGAGAGGCCTGTAATTTTCATCATAGGTACACTTCAACTATGACAGACAAAATGAGAGAAGAAATCCAGCAAATCACATTGTAGGATTTTTTATTAATTTATTTGCAAATTATGGTGGAAAATAAGTATTTGGTCAATAACAAAAGTTTCTCAATACTTTGTTATATACCCTTGTTGGCAATGACAGAGGTCAAATGTTTTCTGTAAGTCTTCACAAGGTTTTCACACACTGTTGCTGGTATTTTGGCCCATTCCTCCATGCAGATCTCCTCTAGAGCAGTGATGTTTTGGGGCTGTTGCTGGGCAACACGGACTTTCAACTCCCTCCAAAGATTTTCTATGGGGTTGAGATCTGGAGACTCCTTCGTTGCCCGGGCGGTGTGTTTGGGATCATTGTCATGCTGAAAGACCCAGCCACGTTTCATCTTCAATGCCCTTGCTGATGGAAGGAGATTTTCACTCAAAATCTCACGATACATGGCCCCATTCATTCTTTCCTTTACACGGATCAGTCGTCCTGGTCCCTTTGCAGAAAAACAGCCCCAAAGCATGATGTTTCCACCCCCATGCTTCACAGTAGCTATGGTGTTCTTTGGATGCAACTCAGCATTCTTTGTCCTCCAAACACAACAAGTTGAGTTTTTACCAAAAAAGTTCTATTTTGGTTTCATCTGACCATATGACATTCTCCCAATCTTCTTCTGGATCATCCAAATGCTCTCTAGCAAACTTCAGACGGGCCTGGACATGTACTGGTTTAAGCAGGGGGACACGTCTGGCACTGCAGGATTTGAGTCCCTGGCGGCGTATTGTGTTACTGATGGTAGGCTTTGTTACTTAAAATACAATTGCCCATAAAATTGTCCCAGCTCTCTGCAGGTCATTCACTAGGTCCCCCCGTGTGGTTCTGGTATTTTTGCTCACCGTTCTTGTGATCATTTTGACCCCACGGGGTGAGATCTTGTCTGTTTGTAGGTGACCAAATACTTATTTTCCACCATAATTTGCAAATAAATTCATTAAGAATCCTACAATGTGATTTTCTGGATTTTTTTCTTCTCATTTTGTCTGTCATAGTTGAAATGTACCTATGATGAAAATTACAGGCCTCTCATCATTTTAAGTGGGAGAACTTGCACAATTGGTGGCTGACAAAATACTTTTTTGCCCCACATATATATATATATATACCATGTACGTACAGTCACTGTGGGGACGACGTCATCGTCGATGGACTTATTGATGAAGCAGATGACTGAGGTGGTGTACTCCTCAATGCCATTGGATGAATCTAAGAACATATTCCAGTCTGTGCTAGCATAAACAGTCCTGTAGTGTAGCACCCGCGTCATCAGACCACTTCCGTATTGAGCGAGTCACTGGTACTTCCTGCTTTAGTTTTTGCTTGTAAGCAGGAATCAGGAGAATAGAATTATGGTCAGATTTGTCAAATGGAGGGCGGGGGAGAGCTTTGTATGCATATCTGTGTGTGGAGTAAAGGTGGTCTAGGATTTTTTTTCTCTGGTTGCACATGTGACATGCTGGTAAAAAAATGGTAAAACTGATTTAAGTTTGCCTGCATTAAAGTCCCCGGTCACTAGGAGCGCCGCTTCTGGGTGAGCATTTTCCTCTTTGCTTATGGCCTTATAGAGTTGGTTGAGTGCGTTCTTAGTGCCAGCTTCATTCTGTGGTGGTAAATAGACGGCTGCGAATAATACAGATAAGAACTCTCTTGGTAGATAGTGTGGTCTACAGCTTATCATAAGGTACTCTACCTCAGGCTAGCAATACCTTGAAACATCTTTAATATTAGACATCGCGCACCAGCTGTTATTGACAAAGACACACACCCCCACCCCTCGTCTTACCAGAGATAGCGTCTGTTCTGCCGGTGCTTGGAAAATCCCACTAGCTCTATATTCCTTATCATCGTTCAGCCACATCTCAGTGAAACATAAGATGTTACCGTTTCTAATGTCCCGTTGGTAGGATCTTAATCGTAGGTCATCAGTTTTATTTTCCAATGATTTCATGTTAGCAAGAAGAACGGATGGCAATAGGAGTTTACTCGCTTGTCTATGGATTCTCAGAAGGCTGCCCGATCTGCGGACCCTTTTCCTTCATCTTTTCTTCACGCAAAAGGCGGGGATCTGGGCCAGTTCCAGTGAAAACAGGATATCCTTCTCATCAGACTCATTAAAGGAAGAAGTTTCTTCCAGTCCACAATGAGTAATCGCTGTTCTGATATCCAGAAGTTATTTTCAGTATAAGAGACAGTAGAAGCAACATTATGCACACAATAAGTTGAAAAATAAGTTACACAAAACTTTTAAAAAACTAACAAAATAGCACAATTGGTTGGGAGAATGTAAAACGTCAGCTATGTTCTTCAGCGCCATCTTTTCATCAGGTGAGGAGAGGACGGAGGAGACGACGCGAGGAGTCAAGCAAAACCAAATGAGATTCTCCCATAGTATACCTCCATCATACATATGCAGCCAGCTGCTGATCCCAGGATGACACTCTGCTCTCTGATCACTGTAACGACCTTACCAAAGCAGCTCTGGGGGAAACACACAGGGGGCATTTGGCTCAAGGCTTTACAGCTTTAGAGCACAGACTGAAACAACATAGTGCAGTGAGGCACTGGGTTAGGTAACCTGTGGTTGGATCAGACTTGGAGTGATGGTGATACCGTCACAGTCTGCAAGGGTCTTGTTCACGCAGCAAGTCTTAGGGGAGTTCAAACCCATGGTTGTACTGAACACAGAGCCCTTGAAATCTACGGTCGAGTTCTCAAAACCCCAGCATTTGAACTAAGAGATGAAAAAACAATAAAGACATCAAATATATTAGCTGTGATAACTACTGTCTGGGATGCTCTGGTGGTCAAAGGAACCAAATAGTAAAGCCAAGCCTATTTGGACCTATCCCAATTAGAGCTTCTCACCTTCTCACCATCTCTGACCATGACTGTGTTCCATGCTGTTGAGATTGGGTCTTTTGCTGCTGGGCCCATATTGGCAGTCATCAGGGAATTCTTGCTTGCATCACGTACCACTAATCTAACCTGTCACATTTAGACATCACAGCTTATTGAAAGGCATAGCCTGACTAGGCTATATCATACATATGTGACGTACTAGTCAGTCACTGGCCATAGGCAGCATTTGTTACTTTAACGCACGCACACATTCATCACTCCTCCCTGCTCCGTTATCAGATAAGTTAACAATGTGCGTCAACACACAAGTTAACTTCTCTGTCTTAGTACATACATTTCACACTTATGTCAGTGTTCATATTTAATATAAGCAATATTTATTATACTTATCGATGTTGTGGATGAGCTCGTTTGTTTGTTTGTTTGTTTGTTTGTTCCTCTCTCTCTCAATCTCTGTAGCTTCCGGGTATGCTGGATAAGGACCCGAGCTAAGGGAATGGGCTGACTTTGTAGTGCCTGTCCCAAATGGCTCATTAATGTAAATGGATTTATTGAAAGAAACTGTCAGTAGTGATGTAATTTTGTAAATGTTATATTGTGATATTGTTTCATAAAAAACATGTGCAATGTATATACATTCGTATTTTTAGTTAAACGTAAAATGTAGGTTTGTTTAGGTAATTGCCTAATTAATTTGTGTTAATTGTTCTGAGGGGAGGGGCTAGCCCTACAAAAGGAGCCTCTCTTTCAGTTCATAGAGAGGCATTTTTGGATTGAGCTGTGGATAGGGTAGTACTGTTTTTAGCGGGCCCAAAAGGTATATGTTTGCTGGCAGTACTGTTGTTTTTGTTCCGGAATCCCTTTGTAAATAAACACACTTGCTTGCACAGAAGAACTTTTGTGGCTCTGCCATCTTTTTATTTTGATAGAGGTAGGGTTTTCAAGTTTAGCCTTCTGGCCTACTTTACGTGACAACATACAAATCAATAATTTACAGTGCTCTAAATTATGATTATAGGTTTGCCTACTTGATGATACAGATGCCAGCATGTTAATTTATTCTTACCAGATTCCGGTACGTCAAGACAAAAACAGTCCCAATGATTTCGGCAACAAACAGCATTGTCACGATGAAGAAAAACTGTACAGGGTACAAAAAATGCAGAGATAGGTCAAATATCGACTCTTATTGTAGCTTGCAGGGGGAAAAGAGTGGGACATTCACAACTCTGCAGTAGTATAACACAGTAAAACAATTATTGTTTGGTGCCTTGTAATTGACTCCACAACTGTTGTCTCTCACCAGCATGATAAAGAAGTGGTTCTCTTTCCAAACCCCACAGCAGCCGATGAGACCCATGAAAAACAGCACTGAGCCCATACCAATACAGATGTAGCTGAGCTGAGACGAGTAGGGGCCCAGGACATCCACAAACGTAGCTGCTCCATATCTAATCCATGCGCCAAGCACCAGCAGCACAAAACCACTTATCTGGAGGAGAGAGAAGGATGGTGGTCTAATTTCATTTTTTTTTAAATATATTATCATCAGCTAATAAATTACATATGAGTTGTTATGGACCTGTTTTTTTCTTCTATGTTTTGCCAGATGGATTTCTCAGGCTAGGTAATATTACAGTGACAACAACAGCAGTTGCTGTCTTCTGTGTGTTTGACTTGCAGTTCAACTGGGCTTTGTTTGCTAGCTAGGAAACATTTAGCTACTTACAACAAGTATCACGCAAAGCAGCAACATCAAATACCGCATCCATGTGTACAGTTTGTCATGTCTAGCCATTTTGCAAATTCGACCTTTTATAATCAAAGGAGAAAAGATATGACAAAATGATACAGAACAGAATAGGCTTATAATAATACTGGCTAATGAGACACATTTTTGGTAAACAGTTGAGAGCTGGGGCTGAAGAAATGTAACTACTCTCAAATTCATAGATGGAGCTATGGATGCCAGTACTGACCATCCATTAGATCCAAATGTTAACCCATTTTTGAAGCTATACAGAGTTTGTTTAAAAGGACATTTTTTACAAACAATGGAATATGCGAATACAATCTTGGGTTTAAATGTGGTAAAGCAGTTTAACTAACGTTAAGCTCATGATACATGTATGAGGTTATATTCGTCAAGAGTAAATAGCTAGCTAATAGTATCAATAATAAAAAAAATATATAAATACAAAAATTGATGTACCAATCCCAGATTCTCCCTTTAATAACTAACATTAACAATCAGTTAAAAGCTGGCTAGTGTTAGCTAACTAATGTGGCTAGCTGACTATTAGCCTAGCTAGACTAGCTATTGTAGCTAGCTAACGTTAGTGACCTGACTATGGATCGCTTGCTACTGGTAGTTAGCTAACTTAGCTAGTCAACCCTATAGGTTTAGACGTTATAGTTAAATTATCTATCTAGCTAGCGACATTTTAACTAGATAGCTAACGTTAGCATTAGCTAGCGTAGTCACATGAAAAAATAAGGACCGCCTGTCCTTACTTTTAACAGGTCCAGACGATTTTGGCCTACTGCTATTAAGGCCTATTTGCTGCCAACTGTCTGTGTCTGCCTGGCCAGCAGGTGTCATATTCTCCGTCCAGTCACAACACACCGCGGTCAAAACCAGTACAGTATGAAGAAAGAATAAAACTGCTTCTCCAATAGAAATCCCCGTTCATACTTGTAGGCGATGTCATGGCGACCTTTTTTTTTTTTGTTTTTTTTTTGAGTTCCAAATATATTTTATTAATAACAAATCAGTACATAAAGCACATGAGGGAACACAAGCATACATAGATTACAAACAATAGACAATCGAGCTAGGGGGTACAATATCACATTACAATTATACATGCATATACTCACGCATATGCATATACTTACAATTCGAACAGCTTTTTTGTTAGTAGAGCATTTAACCGTCTTAAAATACAGTTAAATTTATTTTTGTAGGGTACGAAAATGTGGTTTTCTGTTTGTAAATTTACATTTGTGTATATGAAATTTGGCCAAAAGAATAATGAAATTAATTACATAAAAAGGATTCCGCTTATTTCTATTGTATGTAAAGAATCCAAACAGTACATCTCTCTACAATAGTGTAAAATCTTCATAAATGTGTTCAATTATAAACCTACTGATGTCTTGCCACAGTTTTCTTACATGCATACAATGCCAAAAAAGATGCAAAACTGTTTCTGGGTGGTCATTACAAAAGGAGCAATTTGAGTTGATGTTTTTCTTAAACTTCTTCATATAGTGGTTGGCAGGATAATATTTATGAATAATTTTAAAGGAAACTTCCTTCATTTTGTTAATAAGTAGGTATGTGTGTGGCAACATCCAAACTTTTTTCCAACAGATATTATCAATAAATCCATTCCAATAAGGCATGACATAAGGTATCCTGCTGAAACAAGGATCGTATCACTCTGTTGTTGAATGGACCAAAAGAGAAACAAAATGTTTCCTACTGATGAGTCAACAGGGTCAACTGAAGGTAGGCTCTGAGGGTCAGGTCTTGACATGTTCCTGAATAACATAGCAACACCTGAGGGAATGGCATCTAAAACAATTGCAAAATCTTTAGGTATTACAGGGACCTTGTAAAGTGATAAGAATTCTTTATAACTGAGTAAAAGACCCTCTGCATTTACCAGTTGGCTCACCAATAGGATATTATTTCGGAACCAATATTCTAAAAACAGAGAGGTATTTTTATACAATATATCCCGATTATTCCATATATAATATCTGTGTGGAGAAAAATTGTGTTTATAAATTAAGGACCATGACAAGAAAACCTGCCGATGAAAAGCAGAAAGTTTCACTGGAACCTTGTCAATATTATAATTGCAAAACAACATGAAGTTAAGGCCACCAAAAGTAGAGAAGACGTGATGAGGAATAAAATTCCAGATAGAAGTGGGTCTTCTTAGGAATTGTTTTATCCAATTGATCTTAAAAGTATTATTTAAAGTAGTAAAGTCCAGAAAATTCAGTCCACCATTCTCATAAGTGTTCATTACAACAGTTTTCCTAATGTAATGGGTACGGTTTCTCCAAAGAAAGTTGAAAAGCATCTGGTCTATCTCCTTGCTTATTTTACGGTCAAGATATAAAGATAGAGCACCATATGTTAGTCTAGAGATACCTTCAGCCTTGGTTATTAGGACTCTACCTTTTAAAGATAAGTCCCTCTGTAGCCATTGATTTAGTTTCTTCTGGGGTTTTTTAATAAGAGGGTTAAAATTTAGTAAGCCTCTAGACTTCTGATCCTTTGTAATGGTTATGCCTAAATATGTAAGTTCTTCTTTTACTGGAATACCATAATATGAAGGTGTCACACAATCTGACAGGCATGAGTTCACATTTATTAATGTTAAGATAGACCAGACGCTTTGGAAAAGGATTGTATCACATTGATCGATATGGGAATTTGGTTAGCGTCTTTCAGAAAAAGTGTAGTATCGTCAGCCAGCTGGCTTATAATAATTTCTTTACCAGCTATGGAAATACCTTGTACAGGACTATTATTTAAAGAATTTGCAAGAAGTTGGGTGATTAATAAAAACAGGTACAGAGAGATTCCTCTCTTTAACTCAAATCTAGGTGAGGTGCCATATTTCAATTTGATAGAGCTGTTACCATTTGCATAGAGAGTCTTAATAGCCTTACAGAAAAAATCCCCAAAGCCAAGTCTCTCAAGGGAGTGGAAGAGAAACTGATGCTCTACTGTGTCAAATGCTTTATAAAAATCTAAAAATAATATGAAGCTATCCTCAGTTATTAGGTCTGAGTAGTCAAGTACGTCTAATACTAGTCTGACATTGTTAGAAATATGTCTGTTCCTCATGAAGCCAGACTGTGTTTCATCAATGATTGCATCCAGGACTTCTTTAATTATTTTTGCAAGTAGTGAGGCTAATATCTTATAGTCATTATTAAGAAGACAAATTGGACGGCAGTTATCGATAAGCAGCACTTATTTTTTAGGTTTAGGTATCAGTGTTATTAACCCCTGACTCATTGTAGGAGGGAGAACTTTGTTTTTAATACTCTCTAAAAAGACTTCAAATAGGAAGGGAGCTACTTGTTCAGAAAATAATTTGTAAAATTCTGATGTAATTCCATCAACACCTGGTGATTTATTGTTCTTTAGATGTTTGATAGACTCTATAATCTCTTCAACTTTGATGGGTTCATCACACTGTTTAGATTTTATATACCTGATAGAGTGAACATTATTCAGTGAGTTAAAAAACATATCTGTGGATTCCTGACAGTACATAGAGCTATACTATTTTCTGTAAAAATTGCTACAGTATTTAGCGATTAATTTTTGGTCATCTGTAATAACAGCATCAATGTTTAGCTTATGGATAGTGTTATTTTTAGAGTGAAATTTCTCAAGTCTAAAGAAATAGGATGAATTCATGTCATGGCGACCTTGCGAGCTAAACTCATGCATAGAAAACGTCATCGGCTCTAACGGTCGTCTCGCACCGAAATGCGCATGTGCAGGCCGTCAAAATCAAATGCACTCCTTAGTTTTTTGACGAAAATGAAAACGTGTCAGTTTGTCACTTTCACGAGGTTGGAGTAATAACATGTTCAACTACTTAAGACATGGCCTCGAATCTACGTTGTGCCTTTATATTTCATTTATCTCATTAACTTTTTAAACCACAAACCACGGCCTGGTCGATCCCGGAAGTCTCGCGATGTTGCGCCTCTGGGTTTAGTAACTCTGTTCTGTGGTGAATCTCCGTTTTGCGTCCTTTCTGAAGACACTAAAGACAGAATTTCCAACAGCAGATAGACACCACACAGATTGAACTATTTTAGAGAGAACTTGGACTAGAAAAGATGTGTGCCTTTGATACCAAAACGTGAGTTAAACGTATTTTAAAAACATTGCCATTATACAATAGTTACAATGCAATAAATCAGTTAAACTTATTTTCAGAGCGTTGCAAGTTGCAACCTTTTTATTCATTCTCCAGAGCATGTAGCATCTGTAGAAAATCAATTAATAAAAAGTGGCACATAAATATTTCCTGACAGTGAATTGATATTGTTATTTTAATAAAAACTTTGATGATACTGTGCAGAGTGGAATGGACATAGGGCAATGTATTGCTGCAATCTAAATGTAAGACTGCATCATTTTCAGGTGAACTATGTATACAATACAATAAAAGATTTCAATACAAATAGACATTTCCCATATCCAATAATCTCGTACAGGATTTAATTTAAACGGGCTCAGTGGTGGGGCGCCTCTCCTTATCACAAAGCTTCCTTAGATTTCTCTTCAGTCTTGGTGATTTCAGAGAACCTTATGCATCCATCCCTGTAGTCGTCCTAAGGAGTGTCCAGAGATGCCATCCAGGCAGGTGTTTCTATGGCCCTCCCTCCATTGGTTTTCAGTCAGTCACTCTTTGAGCCTATTATGCAGTACAAAGTCATGGAGACAACCATCGCCAATATCTAGGAAAACAGGAACAGTAAATAAATGCTGTGGTTATGCTAAACTTTTAAACAAAGCCCACTGTATGAAACTGAACACAACATCACATTATTTTTGTTGAATTTGCATCAAAGCATCTACATTTGTGCTATTTCAAAACAAAAGAGAATGTGACCTTGAAATAGACAGAGCGAGGGAAGGAGTCAACAGTACCTCAAGGGCAGCGATCCCCAATGCCACTGCCACAATGACAATAGTGTTTTTATCAATCAGTTGCATAAGCGTTGGGAAGCAGCCGATGATTGTCTGTGGGGACACACAAATGTAATACAGTTATTTAGACAGGTGAGGCCACTGGGTGTCCAACTGTAAAGTGTGTTACATTCTCAAACGGGCCTTCTATTGATGAGTTTGAGTATGGATGGAGTGTGATTAACTTGTTGAGGTGATGAGTTCAGAGCTCATACCAGGTTTGGACCCGCACTGACTACAGTGTTAACTCAAAATGATACAACGACTAGGTTCCAGTTTAACAAGGTTTACTTCACCGTATATCGTCACCATTACACTCAGGCCAGTTCCATCAACAGTTATACTACTGCGCAGGCGTACTAATAACAGTGATATCACCGTAATAACATAAATATAGGGATACTTAAAACATGAACTTAACATACAGCACTTGTATCATCACAAGAGCTGAAATCAGCTCTGTGGCAGCACTGTTGAGGATAGAGATGGGTGTATTTTTCAAATGGAGAGTCAGTGAAGTCTGTATAGTTGTAGAATCCACAGCACTTTAGCTAGAGTGGACACAGAGACAGATCTCATTAGAACAGTTCTGTTGAAAAACTAAATAAGATGTCTAATACACAAGCAAATATAAATGACGTAATGTTATTTGAGACATTATTTGCAGGCCTAACATCTTATTTTCAAGGTATGAAAACAGGCCGGCAGGATATTGTAAAGTACCGTATCCATAGTAGCATTCCAGAGAGCGGTGACGTCTGAATTTTCTCCATAGTCCTTCCTAATGTTCTGAACCACTTTGGTTCCCAGTTTCTCAATCAACTGACCTGCCTGAAAGACATAACACAAATCACACACTCTTAGAAAAAAGGGTTCCAAAAGGGTTCTTCGGCTGTCCCCATAGGATAACTCTTTTTGTTCCAGGTAGAACTCAAAAGGGTTCTATGTTGAACCCTCTGGGGAAAAGGTTTTCATGAAACCCAAAAGAGTTCTAACTCGAACCAAAAGGGGTTCTTCAAAGGGTTCTCCTACAGGGACAGCCAAAGAACCCTTTTAGATTCTAGATAGCACCTTCTTTTCTAAGAGTGTAGTCTTTTCATCAAATTCTCCACAGACAGTCTGTAACCCCCTTTAGCAATATGAGGAGAGCGAATGAACCTAATGTACGCTTACCAAGGGTTTAAACACCAGGATAACCACTGCTCCAGCCACCTCTGCAATGAACACCACCAACACAATCACAAAGAACTAGAAAAAGAGGAAAAGGAGACAATAAGAAAGAGAGATTGAGTGGTTGAACCGAGAAAACGGATTACAGTGCATTTACACACATTTCATTTATACTGAACAAAAATATAAAACACAACATGTAAAGTTTTGGTCCTGAAATAAAAAAGATCCCAGAAATGTTCCATATGTACAAAAGCTTATTTCTCTCAAATTTTGTGCAGAAATTTGTTTACATCCCTGTTAGTAAGCATTTCTCCTTTGCCAAGATAATCCATCCACCTGACAGGTGTGGCATATCAAGAATCTGATTAAACAGCATGACCATTACACAGGTGCACCTTGTGCTGTGGACAATAAAAAGCCACTAAAATGTGCAGTTGTCACACAACACAATGCCACAGATATCTCAAGTTGAGGGAACATGCAATTGGCATGTTGACTGCAGGAATGTCCACCAGAGCTGTTGCCAGAGAATGTAATGTTAATTTTTCTACCATAAGCCGCCTCCAACGTTGTTTTACAGGATTTGGGAGTAGGTCCAAACGGCCTCACAACCGCAGACCACGTATAACCACACCAGCCCAGGACCTCCACATCTGGCTTCTTCACCTGTGTGATTGTCTAAGACCAGCCACCCAGACAGCTGATGAAACTGTGGGTTTGCACAACCAAAGAATTTCTGCACAAACTGTCAGAAACTGTCACAGGGAAGCTCGTCTGCATGCTCGTCATCCTCACCAGGGTCTTGACCCGACTGCAGTTTGGCATCATAACCAACTTCAGTGGGCAAATGCTCCTCTTTAATGCCCACTGGCATGCTGGAGAAGTATGCTCTTCACGGTTGAATCCCGGTTTCAACTGTACCGGGCAGATGGCGTCATGTGGGCAAGCGGTTTGCTGATGTCAACGTTGTGAACAGAGTGCCCCATGGTGGCGGTGGGGTTATGGTATGGGCCGGCATAGCTACCGACAACAAACACAATTGCGTTTTATCGATGGAAATTTGAATGCACAGAGATACCGTGACGAGATCCTGAGGCCCATTGTTGTGCCATTCATCTGCCGCCATCACCTAATGTTTTAGCATGATAATGCACAGCCCCATGTCACAAGGATCTGTACAAAATTCCTGCAAGCTGAAAATGTCCCAGTTCTTCCATGGTCTGCATACTCACCAGACATGTCAACCATTAAGCACGTTTGGGATTCTCTGGATAGGCATGTACGACAGCTTGATCCAGTTCTCGCCACTATCCAGCAACTTTGCACAGCCATTTAAGAGGAGTGGGACATCATTCCACAGCCTGATCAACTCTATGCGAAGGAAGGGCCTCCCGAGTGGCGCAGCAGTTTAAGGCACTGCATCGCAGTGCTAGAGGCTTCACTACAGATCCGGGTTCGTGTCCCGGGCTGTGTTCGTATCCCGGGCTGTGTCGCAGCCAGCCGCGACTGGGAGACCCATGAAGCGGTGCACAATTGACCCAGCATCGCCCGGGTTAGGGGAGGGTTTGGCCGGCTAGGATGTCCTTGTCCCATCGTGCTCTAGCAACTCCTTGTGGTGGCCGGGTGCATGCACACTGACTTCAGTCGCCAGCTGTACGGTGTTTCCTCCGACACATTGGTGCGGCTGGCCTCAGGGTTAAGCGAGACGGGTCGTGTTTTGGAGGACACGTGGCTCTCGACCTTTGCCTATCCCGAATCCGTACACTAATTGCATATCACAGGAATTGGATTTGGATATCACAAAATTGGGGGAAAATGTTTTATATGCGAAGTAGTTGTCGCCCAGCATAAGGCAAATGGTGGACATACCAGATACTGACTGGTTTTCTGATCCACACCTTTTTTTTTAGGTATCCAACAGATGCATATCTGTATTCCCAGTCATGTGAAATCCATATATTAGGGCCTAACGAATTGATTTCAATTGACTGATTTCCTTATATGAAATTGTTGCATTTACCAGTGTAGCTACCTACTCTACTGTAGAAAGTTCTGAAAGGAGAAATGAGTAGCTTGATAATCAAGCTTGTTGACTGAGTCATTGTCAATCACATTGGTGATAACATAGCACATATAACAAATAGCTCATATTTTAGGTAACCTACCATGAGCAGCATACACCTGCTCTCCTTCATGGCGCCACAGCAGCCCAGGAAACCTACGATCAGCAGCACGGCCCCCACAGCAATCAACAGGTAGCCCACATTTAGGATCTGGTTCATCTCCGCCGGAGCGTCTTTTATACCCTTGAGGAACCCCAGGATCGAGCCGCTGTCAACCTTCACCCAGATCCCCACGCCCAGGATGGCAGCGCCCGCCAACTGGGGGAAGAGAGCATAGCATTGTTGGGTGGTTTCCATTAAGTCAAAGAAGACCACATCAACTGCTGCCCTTTGTGTCTTACCTAACATGCACATACAGTGCCTTCTGAAAGTACTCATGCCCCTTGACTTATTCCACATTTGGTTTTGTTACAGCCGGAATTCTAAATGGATTAAATTGATTTTTTCCCCTCACCCATCTGTAACGGTTTTCTGTATGAGAAGGAGAGTCGGACCAAAATGCAGCGTGTCGATTGCGATCCATGTTTTAATAAACAAACGTAAAACACGAATCAATACAAACACTACAAAATAAAGAACGTAATGAACGTAACGAAAACCTAAAACAGCCTATCTGGTGAAAACACATAGACAGGAACAATCACCCACAAACCCACAGTGAAACCCAGGCTACCTAAATATGGTTCCCAATCAGAGACAATGACAAACACCTGCCTCTGATTGAGAACCATATCAGGCCGAACATAGAACTGGACAAACTAGACATGTAACATAGAATGCCCACTCAGATCACACCCTGACCAACCAAAACATAGAAATATACAAAGTAAACTATGGTCAGGGTGTGACAGTACCCCCCCCCCCAAGGTGCGGACTCCGGCCGCAAAACCTGAACCTATAGGGGAGGGTCTGGGTGGGCATCTGTCCGCGGTGGCGGCTCTGGCGCTGGACGTGGACCCCACTCCATAATAGTCTTAGTCCACCTCCTTAGCGTCCCTAGATAGGTTACCCTCCTAAATGACAGCTCAGGACAGAGGGGCAGCTCGGAACAGAAGGACAGCTCGGGACAGAGGTAGCTCGGGACTGATGGGTAGCTCAGCACTGAGAGGAAGCTCAGCACTGAGAGGAAGCTCAGCACTGAGAGGAAGCTCAGGCAGGTAGTTGAATCCGGCAGATCCTGGCTGGCTGGCGGTTCTGGCAGATCCTGGCTGGCTGGCGGTTCTGGCAGATCCTGGCTGACTGGCAGATCTGGCAGATCCTGGCTGACTGGCAGATCTGGCAGATCCTGGCTGACTGGCAGATCTGGCAGAGTCTGGCTGACTGGCAGATCTGGCAGAGTCTGGTCAACTGGCAGATCTGGAAGAGTCTGGTCGACTGGCAGATCTGGAAGAGTCTGGTCGACTGGCAGATCTGGAAGAGTCTGGTCGACTGGCAGATCTGGAAGAGTCTGGTCGACTGGCAGATCTGGAAGAGTCTGGTCGACTGGCAGATCTGGAAGAGTCTGGTCGACTGGCAGCTCTGGCTGCTCCATGCTGACTGGCTGCTCCATGCTGACTGGCAGCTCTGGCTGCTCCATGCTGACTGGCTGCTCCATGCTGACTGGCAGCTCTGGCTGCTCCATGCTGACTGGCTGCTCCATGCTGACTGGCAGCTCTGGCTGCTCCATGCTGACTGGCTGCTCTGGCTGCTCCATGCTGACTGGCTGCTCCATGCTGACTGGCTGCTCTGGCTGCTCCATGCTGCCTGGCTGCTCCATGCTGACTGGCGGCCCTGGCTGCTCCATGCTGACTGGCGGCCCTGGCTGCTCCATGCTGACTGGCGGCCCTGGCTGCTCCATGCTGACTGGCGGCTCTGGCTGCTCCATGCTAACTGGCAGCTCTGGCGGCTCCTTGCAGACTGGCAGCTCTGGCGGCTCCTTGCAGACTGGCAGCTCCTTGCAGACTGGCAGGTTTATGCAGACTGGCAGCTCCTTGCAGACTGGCAGCTCTATGCAGACTGGCAGCTCCATGCAGACTGGCAGGTTTATGCAGACTGGCAGCTCTATGCTGACTGGCAGCTCCATGCAGACTGGCAGCTCCATGCAGACTGGCAGCTCCATGCAGACTGGCAGCTCCATGCAGACTGGCAGCTCCATGCAGACTGGCAGCTCCATGCAGACTGGCAGCTCCTTGCAGACTGGCAGTTCTGAACAGGCGGGAGACTCCGGCAGCGCTGTAGAGGCGGAATGCTCTGACAGCGCTAAACAGGCGGGAGACTCCGACAGCGCTGGAGAGGAGGAGGGCTCCGACAGCGCTGGACAGGCGAGGCGCACTGTAGGCCTGATGCGTGGTGCTGGCACTGGTGGTACTGGGCCGAGGACACGCACAGGAAGCCTGGTGCGGGGAGCTGCTACCGGAGGGCTGGGGTGTGGAGGTGGCACAGGATGGGCTAGACCGTGAAGGCGTACTGGAGATCTTGAGAGCAGTGTTGGCACAGAACGTGCAAGGCTAGGGATGTGCACAGGAGGCCTGGTGCGTGAGGCTGCCACCGACTTCACCAGCCGACTAACACGCACCTCAGGACGAGTATGGAGCGCTAACCCAGGTGCCATCAAATCCCCGACACGTTCCGTCGGGTGAATTCCATGCAAAAAGCACCAACACAGCAACTCCCTCATTTCTCTCTCCTCCAATTTCCCCATTAACTCCTTCACAGTCTCTGTTTCGCTCACCTCCAACACCGGCTCTGGTTCTGGTCTCCTCCTTGGCTCCTCACGATAAACAGGGAGAGTTGGCTCAGGTCTGACTCCTGACTCTGCCACACTCTCCCTGAGCCCCCCCCCCAAGAAATTTTTGGGGCTGACTCTGGGGCCTCCGTCCGCGGCGCCTTGCTTGCTTCGCAAACTCCATTCTCCTATATCCTTCCGCGCACTGCTCCATCGAATCCCAGGCGGGCTCCGGCACTCTCCCTGGGTCGACCGCCCACCTGTCTATCTCCTCCCAAGAAGTATAGTCCATACTGTACTCCACTTTGGGCTGTTCCTGCCTGTTGACACGCTGCTTGGTCCTTTTGTGGTGGGTGATTCTGTAACGGTTTTCTGTATGAGAAGGAGAGTCGGACCAAAATGCAGCGTGTCGATTGCGATCCATGTTTTAATAAACAAACGTAAAACACGAATCAATACAAACACTACAAAATAAAGAACGTAATGAACGTAACGAAAACCTAAAACAGCCTATCTGGTGAAAACACATAGACAGGAACAATCACCCACAAACCCACAGTGAAACCCAGGCTACCTAAATATGGTTCCCAATCAGAGACAATGACAAACACCTGCCTCTGATTGAGAACCATATCAGGCCGAACATAGAACTGGACAAACTAGACATGTAACATAGAATGCCCACTCAGATCACACCCTGACCAACCAAAACATAGAAATATACAAAGTAAACTATGGTCAGGGTGTGACACCATCTACATACAGAAATCCCATTTACTGTACGTAAGTATTCACACACTTGAGTCAATGCTTTGGCTGGGCCACATTAGGACTTTCATATATTCTATTCTTCATATTCAACGCAGCGTTGCTTTGGGTGTATGCTTGGGGTCATGGTCCTGTTGGAACGTAAATCATCACCCCAGTCTAAGGTCGTTTGCACATCGGAAGCAGGTTCTCATTAAGGATTTGCCTGTATTAGGCTCCATTCATTGTTCCATCTATCCTTACCAGTCTCCCAGTCCCTGCCGCTGAAAAGCATCCTCATAGCATAATGCTTCCACCACCATGATTCACGGTAGAGATGGTGTTAGATGGGTGATGAGCTGTGCCTGGCTTTCTCCAGACATAGCGCTTTGCATTCAGGCCAAATAAATACATTATTGTCTCATCAGACCACAGAATCTTTTAATGATCTCAGAGTTTTTCACTCCAGGTGTGCTGTCATGTGCCTTTTTCTCAGGAGTGGCTTCTGTTCGGCCACTCTCCCATAAAGCCCAGATTGGTGAAGTGCTGTAGATACTTATCCCTCTGGCAGGTTGTCAGCCAAGGAACACTGTAGTTCTGTCAGAGTGGTCATTGGGTTCTTGGTGACCTCCCTGACCAAGGTCCTTGCCCGGTTGTTCATTTTGGTTGGACGGCCAGCTCTAGGCAGAGTCTGAGTAGTCCCATACTGTGCACTTGGAAACTTTCACCAGTCTTGAAATTGTTTTATACCCTTCCCCAGATAGATGCATCATCACAAGTCTATCTCGGAGAGTTCCTTGGACTTCATGGTAAGGTTTCTGCTCTGACATATACTGTTAACTGTGGGACCTTACATAGACAACTGTGTTTCTTCCTAGTCATGGCCAAAAGTTTTGAGAATGACACAAATATTAAGTTTCACAAAGTTTGCTGCTTCAGGGTCTTAAGATATTTTTTGTCAGATGTTACAATGGAATACTGAAGTATAATTACAAGCATTTCTTAAGTGTCAAAGTATTTTATTGACAATTACATGAAGTTAATGCAAAGAGTCAATATTTGCAGTGTTGACCCTTCTTTTTCAAGACCTCTGCAATCCGCCCTGGCATGCTGTCAATTAACTTCTGGGCCACATCCTGACTGATGGCAGCCCATTCTTGCATAATCAATGCTTGGAGTTTGTCAGAATTTGTGGGTTTTTGTTTGTCCACCCGCCTCTTGAGGATTGACCACAAGTTCTCAATGGGATTATGGTCTGGGGAGTTTCCTGGCCATGGACCCAAATATTGATGTTTTGTTCCCCGAGCCACTTAGTTATCACCTTTGCCTTATGTCAAGGTGCTTCATCATGCTGGAAAAGGCATTGTTCGTCACCAAACTGTTCCTGGATGGTTGGGAGAAGTTGCTCTCGGAGGATGTGTTGGTACCATTCTTTATTCATGGCTGTGTTCTTAGGCAAAATTGTGAGTGAGCCCACTCCCTTGGCTGAGAAGCAACGCCACACATGAATGTTCTCAGGATGCCTTACTGTTGGCATGACACAGGACTGATGGTAGCACTCACCTTGTCTTCTCCGGGCAAGCTTTTTTTCCGGATGCCCCAAACAATCGGAAAGGGGATTCATCAGAGAAAATGACTTTACCCCAGTTTTCAGCAGTCCAATCCCTGTACCTTTTGCAGAATATCAGTCCGTCCCTGATGTTTTTCCTGGAGAGAAGTGGCTTCTTTACTGCCCTTCTTGACACCAGGCCATCCTCCAAAAGTCTTCGCCTCACTGTGCGTTCAAATGCACTCACACCTGCCTGCTGCCATTCCTGAGCAAGCTCTGTACTGGTGGTGCCCCGATCCCGCAGCTGAATCAACTTTAGGAGATGGTCCTGGCGCTTGCTGGACTTTCTTGGGTGCCCTGAAGCCTTCTTTACAACAATGGAACCACTCTCCTTGAAGTTCTTGATGATCTGATAAATGGTTGATTTAGGTGCAATCTTACTGACAGCAATATCCTTGCCTGTGAAGCCCTTTTTGTGCAAAGCAATGATGACGGCACGTGTTTCCTTGCAGGTAACCATGATTGACAGAGGAAGAACAATGATTCCAAGCACCACCCTCCTTTTGAAGCTTCCAGTCTGTTATTCGAACTCAATCAGCATGACAGAGTGATCTCCAGCCTTGTCCTCATCAACACTCACACCTGTGTTAACGAGAGAATCACTGACATGATGTCACATTGTGTTAGCTAATCCAAGTTCATAATTTTAAAAGGCTAATTGATCATTAGAAAACCTTTTGGCAATTATGTTAGCACAGCTGAAAACTGTTGTTCTGATTAAAGGAGCAATACAACTGGCCTTCTTTAGACTATCCGGAGCATCAGCATATGTGGGTTCGAAAAAATGGCCAGAAACAAAGCACTTTCTTCTGTAAAGGGAGTAGTACATATCTTTGTACAAGTGTCTTGGCAATTTCTCGCACGGAATAGCCTTTATTTTTCAGAACAAGAATAAACGGACAACTTTCAGAAGAAAGTGCTTCGTTTCTGGCCATTTTGAGCCTGTAATCAAACCCACAAATGCTGATGCTCCAGATACTCAACTAGTCTAAAGAAAGCCAGTTGATTGCTTCTTTAAAGCAGAACAGTTTTCAGCTCTGCAAAAGGGTTTTCTAATGATCAATTCGCCTTTTAAAATTATAAACTTGGATTAGCTAACACAACATTCCATTGGAACACAGGAAGGATGGTTGCTGATAATGGGCCTCTGTACGCCTATATAGATATTCCATTAAAAATCTGCCGTTTCCAGCTACAATAGTCATTTACAACGTCTACACTGTATTTCTGATCAATTTGATGTTATTTTAAATGGACAAAGGTGTTTTTATGTCAATAACAAGTACATTTCTAAGTGATCCCAAACTTGTGAATGGTAGTGTACGTAAATTAGATATTTCTGTATTTCATTTTCACTAAATTGTCAAATTTCTAAAAGCATGTTTTCAGTTTGTTATTATGGGGTATTGTGTGTCGATGGGTGAGATTTTTTATTTGATTTAATCCATTTGGAATTCGGGCTGTAACAACAAAATGTGGAAAAAGTCAAGAGGTATGAATACGTTCTACAGTTCTCTTTTCATCATTTTTTTATGTCTACATAGGTATTTTCCAGTAAATTTAAATATTTATTTATTTATTTAATAGCTCCGTCACATTCTCTGACATTCATGCTGCATTTACCTTGCAGCACATCACACTATTCTACTCTGTGCCTAATCTTATTTATCTGGTCCAAAATTACATGTCTGTGTCATAAAAAGTAGTAAAACCACAACAAATGTCTGTCCTTTTGTTCCATGTTCTCAGAACTTTTTCACATTGCAAATTAGATTTGATTTTTCTGGGACACAGAATAAGGATAAGGAGTGGTAAGTGATAAGGATCGATAAGGAGTGTTCTGATTGCCTTCAGATTCATTATTGTGAAGCATAACTGAACTCTTTTGCAATAATCATCAATAATTTACTCAAAAAGATGAAAACATCTCCAACTTACAAAGATGATGCCATTAAAGACAAACATCATGACTTTGAGAAATCCGAAGCAACCCATTCTTGATGAATTATTCTGCCTGGAAGAAAAGAAGAGGAAAAGGGTGAGAAAGGGAACATTGTTATGAATAATCATCTATGGTAATGATTATAATGTTTAGTTATTCTATGAGACTTCTGAATCATTAAGATGAGATCAGAGGTCAAAAGTCTGAACTAAATCTACTGCCTATGTCTGTAGCCTACTGTCTAGAGGAGGAAGCATAATGACCAAAGGTTCTCTTTAATTCATTTGGGAAGTACTATCTTAACATAACGGCTAAATTATGGACTTCTTATGTTATTTATCAATGACATTTTGGAAATTGTATGTTGAGGGTTTTGGTCAATCTTATTTTGAAAACTTGCACCAGGAACCTTTCTACACCTCCTGAAAAAACCTTTGCGTCATATTGAATGATATTGGAAGGTGACAGTTATGGTTTTGTGGACACAATCAGTCACTAAAGAAGCAAATATATATTATGTCAAACAACAAAGACAAAGCATTTCTCTGCTACTTTAGCACAGATTTGTTCCGTGCCATTTGCATTGAGTTGTTATGTCTGGCTAATTAGGTGACAGATTATCAGTTCTACACAATCTCTGATGCTGTTTGCTGTCTCTTGACTTGTTAGCAGGAAACCAGCCCTTTGTCATCTACAGTAAGAGTGGGGGAAAACACCAGCCACTTAACTTATCCTCCCTATCACCATTTCGTCCTTGAACAGTCAAGAGCGCCCTTGCTATTTTTTATTTTACTAATGTTATATGACATTTACTGTACAGTCCACTTTCCCAACACCAACAAGAGTTAAGTGAGCCTTTGCTTTAGAATTAAGGAAAGTCCAAAGGCAACGACTAGGCAGCATGTCCCACTGTATTTTCATTTAAATGGGCCCCTAAACAAATTAATTGGCCCCTAAACAGAATATTTTTTTTACAAGAGGCAGGCCAGTCCCAAAGCCTAATTGTCAGAAAGAGTATACACAGTAATTCACTTGATGTCTGAAAACCCTCTTCCACCTGGGGCCACTAAATGTTCAATGCAAAAGACATCTAATTACAAGAAAACTATCAAAATGTTCAACATGGTCTGCTATTCAGATGAGAACAGTGTCCATCACCTGTCCAGGCTGTACAAGGAAATTGTAAGGAACTTTATCTTCCTCGCCCTCCGTGTCAATCAGGGGCTTATTAAAACACAGTAGCCCATTACACGCACGCACGCACGCACGCACGCAAGCACGCACACACACACACACACACAGCAGGTTAATGTCCTGTCCCGTTTTGCTAGTTAAACCATCTGTGGATCATCTCATACTGCTCTGTTTTATGACCCCATGTGGTGCCCTTTATCACTATGTGTGTTTAGGACTGTCTGTCCCTAGTGTGTCTGACTGCATATAACCCCATACGATGGGAACAGTGATTGAGTGACTAAACGACAGCTAGTTTGTACTGTACTCTTAATAACAGCAATAACAGATCAGTAGCACCAGTAGTGTGACAGTGAACTATGTCAAGGAGTTTCTGATTGACATGTATGTCATTTTCTTTCTGATGTTCTGATTAAAGTATCCATAATAGTGTGTTTATCTTATACGGTCCCAGATAGAGTACTTAGAAAGTGAAATGGCATCGGCATACAGTACAAGTACTGAGAGACGGATGCTAAACGTCAGGATGTTTATCACTGTGTCAATGTTTAGCCATGAGCATCAGGTTAGTCATATGAAGGGGCCATAGTAACATATCCTGAATTGGTTTTCCCTCTTTCATTCATGGAGATTTTCCTGCAAGTGGCCACTCATCTTCTGCCTTCACAAAGCCATAGGCAACAGCGGAGTCCATAGTTAGCCTAGTGATGTAAAACAACCAGTCACATGCAAATGACTAACAAAACATCCCAGCCAGGAGCCATCAACACACAGTACAAAGACACCAACAGAAATGTTGAGGACTGCCATTTTGAGCTAGACAGTGAATTACAACCTCATGGCACTGTATTGTAATGAGTCGACACATAATATTGGTCCTTTCAAGTTTTGAAAAATAAATTGACACTGTTATTTACCCTTATTTAAAGGCAAATGCAACACGAATGTGAGTATAATATACAGTAGCTATGGACCTTAAGACTTTACATGCTTTGAAAATGAAAATGCAATAAACACAAAGCAGCTAAATAACCCACAATCCCAATGTAAAGAACATCATTTAGACAAGAGTAACCTAAAAACGAAATCAATAGATACAATGATCAGGTGAATTTCAGGAAAGTATTCTTTAATCTGCTGAATAATATGACACAGTGAGTGGCATAGCTTTGTTGATTTCATGTTAGGAGTAATGTGGTATTCAGTCATGAAGAGCGGGATAATGAATTCATCCACAAGGAAGCCAGTGACCTGGTGACAAACATTTCCTGGAATGATGATCAAGATAGCAAACCCCTGTTGACGAACATGCCAATTAACGACTAGAGGAAAGAAAGGAAAGACATAATATTTATCAAAGCTTTATCTCAGTCAGCTGTCATCCCGTGTAACAGTTGACCTAATATGGTTCAATGACAATTCCTAACATGTAGTCTACTCCAAAATGGGAACGTTTGAAATGTATGAAGGATTACATTGTTGAAGGTGGGTTTCCTCATGAGCCCTAGGGTAGTGCTTTGAGTAATGGGGTTTTGGGATTAATGGTAATACATGAAAATATTCCATTCCACAAGGACAAATCTAAATAATTGTCAGAAAGAATATACACAGTAATTCACTCACAGAGACAACCCTTTGTCAGACTCTCTGTCTGAGCTGAGCGTGCTAAAACTCTAAACACTAGACAAATCTAAAAGGATGTCATGAGCAATGTTTCCATCCAATTGGCGACAGATTTTAATTCAAATATCCTAAAATGTGTTTAAAAACTATGCGCATTTACCCAGCAGAGATGTGAATCCATCAAATTGGCTTGCTGCAGATAAAAGGCTATGCATGCAACGTAGTGCACATAAACATATACGTTGCAGTTAAATCGGTTTCCATCCCATGTTCAACTCTACTGGTGGTTGTCTCACAAAAAAGTGCCTTGGGCTACATAAAGTACCACAACATGAAACAAGTGTTTCTAAAAAATCCCCTATGGGGAAAAATGAATGGTGGAAAAGTGATTGGAACCATTTTCCTGTTTGACCGCTAGCTTTTATGGGTATTATGACGCCTCCATTGTGGAGCTCTATAGTAAATGTGTCCACTCTGGTATTGGCACGTGCTAAAGCGTACGCATGAGATTATTATGGACAAAAGAGCGAGATTTAAAAAAATTTAAAAAATTAACCGCAGTAAAGCATCGATTATCATGTCACCATAATAAGACCCTCGATATTTGTTGGGAAGGCGCATCAAGCTCAACACCTTTCACTATCACCACCCTGTTAAATTCATAATTGATTTTAACTGTAACCTAATACAGTTCATGCTTTCCCGACAAATCGTAGTGGGGGACTACAAGTCATCGCGTGACTCCCACATTTCCTTCGATATGATGGTTATTATATCAATATTTGCGCATAAAAGCGTTTCCACCTACATTAATCGCATAATTTATTTTACCGACACAAAAAGGTCTCATCTTGTCTAGTGTATTTTGTTTTATCGACATTTTGAAAGTTTACCGAAAAATGTTATGTTGCCATTAGGCCTGTGAATTTTTTTTTATCCGACATCTACTTTACTCGCCTAAAACGGTTGGATGGAAACCTGGTTATAAGAGAGGAATAATTACAGTCTTGAGTCAAGGTCTCCGGAGAGGAACAAATAATACATTTTTGTCAGTGCACCTGACTACAGGAGAATATAAAACGCAACATCAAATTACTACTGTTATATAAATATTCATACACATAGCTCATATAAACAAAGACATTCCGTCGTAAGAACACATACACCCAGCCAGAAGACTGACCCCCTCTTCCTTATATAAACACACATCTCATCTCCCTCTAACTGGCCGGTCCCAAGAGCAAAGAACTTTTGCTGTGCACCAATGGGGCCCGCTCTGGCTAGAGCAAGGCCCGCCTCCAACCCTCCGACCAGTCAAGAAGACCGAAACGACAAGACTCCACCTACTTTATTCTATGTATAAAAATGTGTGTAACCATTGTATAGGCCTCTTTTTCACCTGGCTCCTTGCCGAGTTATGTGAACTAGGTCCGTGCACGTAAAACTGCGGGACAAGATATCTCTGACTCATTAAAACTGTCTTTTGTTACAACTGAAATCCACTCTGTCCAGCGTCCGTGATTTGGTCTCAACTCTCCAGTATTTGAACACTAACAGAATTGGTAGCAGAGGATGGTTGTTCTTGAATTCGATCTATTATAAGTTAGTGTGAGAGGACGAGACTGATCACGGCTAAAAAAATCAGACGGAAGAGTGACTTCCCCAGCCATTCATCTTGCCTCAGGAAATCTGATCGGAGCGCTCTATATAAAGGTGAGCAGAGCCCGTTATATCGAAATCTGCATATTGTATTATAGTCTAAACCAAATTTTGATCAGAAAGTACTGGGCGTGAGTATGAATCGGTGCCCAAATTTTTTACATAAGAACCTAAGACATTGATTAAAGATATCTTGTTTTGTAAAAAAAAAAATATATATATATATTCTTATTAATGGGCCTATACTCAGTTATTTTAATAGGAATGTGTGAATTGTGATTGACCAATGTGTTAAATTCCTCCAGGGACCCTATTTGTTCTGAAATCTGCATAGAAAACTGTCCTAATTATATATGTATTGGGTTGTGTATAGAGGTGACGTTAAATAGTGGCTGTGTTTTAACACGTAATGGACACAATTATGGATGTTGGAAATTCAATGAGAATTTCATACGAATGAATGAATTATAGATGAACCGAATCTGCAAGTTAGGTCTTGTGGAGGTGTGGTTATAGATGAACCGAATCTGCAAGTAAGGTCTTGTGGAGGTGTGGTTATAGATGAACCGAATCTGCAAGTAAGGTCTTGTGGAGGTGTGGTTATAGATGAACCGAATCTGCAAGTAAGGTCTTGTGGAGGTGTGGTTATAGTTTAATGATAGATGAACCGAATCTGCAAGTAAAAATTTCCTATTTTGATACGTTCTGTACTATCGAATAAGGTCTTGTGGAGGTGTGGTTATAGTTGAATGATAGATGAACCGGATCTGCAAGTAAAATCTCCTGTTGATACATATAACATCGAATAGGTCTTGTGGAGGTGTGGTTGGATTGAATGAATCTGCATGAAAAATGCCCTATTAAAAAAGCTGTGTATTATTTAATAGGTTTTGTAAGAGGTGTAGTCGAGTAGATACAGGATATGTAAGTTTGGCCTTCCACTAGACAGAGATCGGGAATGATGTGGCTATTGCACATCAAACAATAAACATAAGATGAACCAGAGTTGACATTCCATGATTTGGAGATGGGGGAAATTAAATTGAAAGAAACGTTTGTCGCGGAGTAGGTTGGGATACGTAACTGGGCTATTAGGCACACGTGCTGAAAGACAAAGCCACCTTAGTATCGAATGGCCGTGCAACTTTGACAGCAGCCGGGCTGGAATACTGATTTTCGTTTTTTTTTTTCATTCCTGTTGATATTGCCTAAAGTTTAAAATTATTCTGACAATTGCTATAGAATCGCTGGAATTTACTGATATAAGTTCATAAAGGAACTTACTGAATTGTTTCTAGAAAGTATTTAAATAAGCCGCCGAGCTTAGTACAGACTTTGTTTTACAGACGCTAAAAGCTACACACTGATTTTGGGGTTTTTCTATTCTATCCATATTTCCTAAATATATAGAATTATTCTGACAATTGCTATAGAATCGCTCGAATTTACTGATATAAGTTCATAAAGGAATTTACTGAATTGTTTACAGAAAGTATTTAAATAATTCACTGAACAACTTTTAGTTGTCTAGAAATTCTATCTATATTTCCTAAAGAGCTAGAATTACTCTGAAAATTGTTATAGAACCGCATATATTCACTGATATATTGTTCCAAAAGGAAATCGCAGAATCATTTATAGAAAATACCTAAACGAATCGCTGAACAAATTCAAATAAAATACCGGTGAAATACACACGTGGCGGGCGTCACATACTGATAACCCCCTTTGTCTCGACCAGGGACAGGCTAAGCATACAACGATAGAAATAAACACCACATAGTAAGAATTGAATATACCTAAATAACGCATTATACACATTATCAGACGAACTAGATAAAATGTCTGCAGCTACCACGCCCAAACTAAAATTCAATGATTATTTAGATCAGAGTATGATTGATAGAGCGGGAGGTAAAAAACAGTATGGGAAAGTGGAGAAAGTGTGGAAAGGATTACGGATAAGATGGACACAAGCAGGTTATTTTAGCGGAGGACCACCTACAGGGGGGAAACTCCAAGATATGCAGACAGAATTAGAGGACGCAGTAGAGCATGCAAAAGCGAGTGAGGCGGAGAGAAACAACATACACAGGTTCAAAAAAGTAGGTACAAGAGAGAGAGAGAGAGCAGAGGGGGAGCTCAAGATAGGTACATGGGCCATACAGGAGAGTAGGAGGGTGCTGCCCAAAAACACACCAGACATGATGGGCGTGGCTATTGTGGCGTCGGGGGATGTTAAAGCTCCGCCTGAGAACTTGCCCACGGCTCCCCCTGTGGCCGTTTCTCCCTCACTATATCCACAATTGACAATGGAGGCAGTTCAGCCCCAGCCATACTCAAAGGGACAAAATCACCGGAGCCCGTCACACAACCCATTCCTACCCAGGGCACCTCCCACAATACAGGCTCCAGTTCTGAGAATAGACCAAGGGGAGTTAAAAGGGGAAATTACCCTGGGGATAACGGCTGGCCATATGGTATGTGAACAGTTCGAAACTGGGATTCCAGGAGCAGGAGACCTCCCCCAGGAACGGAGGCCGCAATGCTCCTCTGTGAACTCTCTCACCTCTGAAACCAGAGGACACTTACAAACAAGATTAGATTCAAACCACTTCTATCAGACGGATAGGGAGGACTGTCATCAGAACATGGATATCGAAAACAAAGAAGAAATTGACATGGTGCTCACCCCAGCTCCGATGGGAGCTCCAAACGTGACTAAGATGCAGGAGCTGCTGAAATCATCAATAGCTCGAGCTAAGGAACTCAGGGAGCTAATAGCTAACCAAGATAACAACAGAGAGGGAGCCTACCGTGTGGAAGGCATAATGAGAGGAACAGTAACCAAAGTTACCGAATCAATGGGGTCCGAAACACTCCGTCGGTCCTCCAGAATTGCTGATAGAAGAGAGCGAGAGCAGGAGATGGCAGGACAGTACCCCCTGCGACCGACACCAGGTGATGCACACACTGTGGAGTACCAGCCCTGGAAAATGACTGATTTAACAACACTGATGGGACAGATGCCTAGCCTACATGGAGGAGCTTCAGCGTGGCTACTTCAACTGCAGACACTTACGTCAGGCCTGCAACTCTGCCTAGGAGACATGAAAGCACTTCTAGCAAGAGCCACCGACCACGGAACCATGGAGGCCCTCATGACAGCAGCTGACCTTGGATGGCGGGCCCCAACACTGCCCATAGACCACTTCCGTACCAGATTATGGGAAGTTCTACGGAGAGCATACCCTACAGAAAGAAACCATGCCACCTTATCCTCCTTTACAATCAACCCAGGTGAGCAACCTGCAGCATACCTGGACAGGGCTAAGACCACATGGAGATCGGTCCACGAAGAACCATTCGATCACACTGATACCACACTCAGCATGTGGAAGGAAATGGTGGTCAACGGGTGTCCCGGAGATGTTAAAACCAAACTCAGAGGAACGGTAGGGTTGTTTGCACTTCCTCTGACCCAATTCAACACTCATGTGCACCACCATGTGACCCAGCACAACAAGGAAAGAGGGGGTGCTGAGAGCCAGGTGCAGTCCCTCCAGGTACAACTCCTGAAACTCCAATTGAAGGAAGCACAACAAGGAGAAAAACCTAAGAAACAGATGGTGGCGGAAGAAACGAAGGAGCCGGGAACCAAAACAGACATCTCCCAAATCGTGGCACAGACTGTCTCTCAGATGATCCAACAGCAGGCAGCCCCACCACCCCAATACCCTCACCCACAGCAGTATATCCTGCAACAACAACACCCAGTATGGGCTCGACGGGGTCCCTACACTGGACAACACAGAGGGGGAAATTACCAGTGTTTTAACTGCGGAATTACCGGTCATTTTGCCAGAGATTGCATGAAACCACTCTCCCCGCAGCAACAGCAATGGAGAGCAAGAGGAAGTGGGGGAAACCCACCTCTGCAACATCAGCAACCAGGACCCACACCCATGCATCAGCAACAGCCAGCATACAACCACCCAGAATCTAGCCACATGCAGCAGGAGCAGCAAGATTACAACCAACCCTCCCACTTCAACACCTGATCACCCAGTAAGAATGATGAGGATGCCACTCCTGCCGATGACCACACTGTCTGAAGCCCAAGAAGTGTACTGGCTAAAATGCCTACCCACAGGGCCTGCCACCCCTCACATCCAGTTTAAGTTCAACCAACTGAAAGCTCAAATCTACACTCTGCACCCATATAAGACTCCCCAAGCTGAGATCCATTGCACACTCAATGCAACAGAAACTGATGACTGCCTCTACACTGCAGACTGGGACGAAGACATGATGCACCTGACCCCACCTATCAGGTGTTGTACCATTGGGTGTGGCCCAGAGGGGGTGGCAGCACCGGTCATCCTACGATCAAGGAACCTCCATGCACCCCTGGCCTGGACGGCTGAAGCATCAACAGCCATAGCATTCCTGAAAACAGATCTATCAGCGGCAGCAGCTCTGACTGCACCTGACTACAAGAACAAGTTCCATTTGGATGTTTCTGAAAGGGAAGGATTCACCTCATCCGTCCTATTCCAGAAACAAGAGGGGGAGAGAAGGGTCTTGATGTACTACTCTTCAAACTTGACCACATTGAGGTAGGACAGTCAACATGCTCCAGATACGTTGCTGCAGTAGCAAAAGCTATTGAAAAAACAGCTCACCTCGTGATGTCACCCTTCAATCAGCCATCATCCCTCAACCAGCATCGGCCAAATTAGCTGAAATCATCGGATTGACGCAGGTCCTCATCAGAGGAAAAGGAAAGACTGAATATCTATACAGACTCAGCCCATGCCCATGAAGCAGGCCACACTGATGGACCCAGAACTTTTATGAGAAACACATGGCCCCACACACGAAGGCAAACTAAAGACCCTCCAAAAAGGCCTCGCACATCTGGTGGCACCCTCACATAAAAAATATGACTGACTTATTTTATGACGATGATTTATTTTGTGACGAATGCAATGGTTGTGACAGACACAACCCAAAGAAACCATATCAAACACCAATGGGCTCATACGTAATACCTAATGCATGTTTTCAGGATATTAGTATAGACTACACCGACATGGGCCCCGAAAATTTATCTAAAGGCAAACTCTATCTCCTAGTCATAGTAGATAGGTTCTCCAAATGGGTAGAGGCAATAATAACAAAAGGGGAGGATGCTAGGTCAGTCTTTAAGTGGCTACAAACCAAACTAATACCCAGGTATGGCATCCCAAGACAAATCAAATTTGACAAATGGCTCACATTTAACAAACACCTGAGACAGGTGGAAGAAAGATTTGGCATAACCCACAGATTTGGATCTGTGTACAGGCCCCAATCCCAAAATCTGGTGGAACGTCAAACCAAAAGCTAAGATAGCTTTGGGATAATGACTGGTAGAGTCATGCATGGTCCACCAAGGGAGGGAGGTCATATGCCCGCCCTTGATGTACAACAAATTGTAATGTCTAATTATGTGAAAAAACTGACGGTTCTCTCTGCAGCACTCTCTACCCAGGTTCACAAGGTCCAGGAGGGGGAGCTGCCGGGGGACACGACACTACTGAAGGTAAAGGTTGGTGACGGGGTGAGGGTTACAGTCCACAAGAGAAAGTGGCTGGAACCCAGGTGGACTGGACCGTACGAAGTGAAGGAGGTTACTTCACACTCAGTCCAGGTCAAAGGTAAATCAGGCACACCTTGACACCGCCTTACACATTGCACCCCAGCCCCAATTCCTTCTAGAACACTGACTGAAGTCAGAGCTGATTTGAGCGGCCTAAATTCGATTCCAAATGAAGACACTCCTTCCTCAGGTGATGCGGCATCAAACTCCGCCTCCCCTGAGAAGGGAACCTCGCCCAGTTAGAGGGAAATTTCTCCCTCTCTGGGTGAGGCTGGGGATATCTGGTCCCTTATTTGTGATATTCATACTGATATTTGGAGTAACCCTAGGACTTTCACATGGTTAATTGAACAACTATTTCACCCTGCCACATCACATACACCAACCCCTACACATGTCCCTAACTCCTTTCCTGATATCACTCCCTCCAATCACTCCCGTCCCAAACGTAGCACTACACCTACAGACCCACCATGCAAATCAGACAAGGTTAGGAGCACCACCTTATGTATACCCACGATTGCAACCGCCACCTTTCTGCTATAGTTTTCACGTCTAATAGACGTGAAGAGGGGGATTTGTTATATAAATATTCATACACATAGCTCATATAAACAAAGACATTCCGTCGTAAGAATACATACACCCAGCCAGAAGACTGACCCCCTCTTCCTTATATAAACACACATCTCATCTCCCTCTAACTGGCCGGTCCCAAGAGCAAAGAACTTTTGCTGTGCACCAATGGGGCCCGCTCTGGCTAGAGCAAGGCCCGCCTCCAACCCTCCGACCAGTCAAGAAGACCGAAACGACAAGACTCCACCTACTTTATTCTATGTATAAAAATGTGTGTAACCATTGTATAGGCCTCTTTTTCACCTGGCTCCTTGCCGAGTTATGTGAACTAGGTCCGTGCACGTAAAACTGCGGGACAAGATATCTCTGACTCATTAAAACTGTCTTTTGTTACAACTGAAATCCACTCTGTCCAGCGTCCGTGATTTGGTCTCAACTCTCCAGTATTTGAACACTAACACTACTCTATGGAGCATTTTCAACAACCAGATGAGTCAACCCTTGTTATTCTCATTTACAATAGTATACCCTACAGTGGAGTGGTACAACAGGTTTCGATGAGACTGGGCCTTACCTTCACTGGGGTGATGGAGAGCGAATGTGGCTAATTTACCTGTGTCCTCGGAGAGTGACCTGTACTGCGTTTTTCTCTCTTCTACACACAAACTCTCTCGTTCTCTTCCCGTGCTTCTCGGTGGCTGCAGGTTGGTTATAAACAGTCAGGGAGGGGGTGTGCTGAGGCAAACAGGTGGGAGTGAGGCAGGTTTCAGAGGCAAGGAGCTCACTTCCCTGTGGAGTAGAAGGCCCACCTGAGGGAGTGTCACAGCAATGTTACAGCTACATAAACACAGGCGTAAGCACATTCTTCTATCACCATTTTTACCTGTGGCATCACTGTATATTAAAGTGGGCTTTTGGAGACGTGAATGTTATGGAAGCAGAGAAAGAATATATCTATGGATTTTTAAGAAAATGTTAGATTTAATTAACATACTTCAAGACCTGACTGTCAGTTCCATTGAAGTCATTGTTTTGCAGACAGAGGATAATTCATCAGTCGGAATGTTTCTCTTGCTTAGAAATTTGCTCAGACTTTGACCTAAATCTTCCCATGACAGCCTCTAATGAAAAGTAGACTTCCACAATCATGCAGGAATCTGAGTTGAGTTTTAAAAATACCCAAGAGTGACAGTGATGGAGGAATTTGGAGGAGGTAAATTGGAATAAACGTATAATAACAAGATTAACTTAGATTTTTCAATTCACCGCCTTCAATGATAATTCTACCAGTTGAAACAATGCCTGTTGAATTAAATCTAACATTTATTAGCAAGTGCATCGGTGATGTCGTACCCACAGCGTCTATTAAAACATTCCCAAACCAGAAACTGTGGATTGATGGCAGCATTCGTGCGAAACTGAAAGCTCGAACCACTGCTTTTAATCAGGGCAAGGTGACCGGAAACATGACCAAATACAAACAGTGTAGCTATTCCCTCCGCAAGGCAAACAAACAAGCTAAGCCTCAGTATATAGACAAAGTAGAGTCGCAATTCAACGGCTCAGACTCAAGAGGTATGTGGCAGGGTGTAACGCACTTCTATGAGTAGTGGGTGCGGAGTCAGGCGCAGGGAACAGAGGGTAAAGGACAATTGTTTTTAATTCCAGCGCAGGAAGACGGTCACGCCAAAACACCAGGCGCATAACAAAGACCGGCCAAAAAACAGGACCCAACCAGTCTGGAGAAAAACAAGAATATCGCACAAACACAAACAGAGGAAATAAACCCGCACAAAAGCAGGCGGGCGGTCTCCCGAGGAGGAGACGGGTGACGTGGAGGGCCGAATGTACCCCTGTCCCAGAGACATATGTCTCCATAGCCAACGTCTCCTCCTGTGACAATGTGTAAACGTGACTCCTGGGAAGTGCAGCATTTACCTGGAGGTTTATCGCGCAATCCTCCTGTCGATGAGGTGGTAATTTGGTCGCCAAAGGCGATAGCCAAATCGGCATACTCTCAGGGAATGCGCACAGTGGAAACCTGGTCTGGACTCTCCACCGACGTGGCACCGATGGAAACTCCTATACATCTACCTGAACACTCCTCTGACCACCCCTGGAGAGCCCCATGTTTCCATGAAATCCTGGGATTGTGACTAGCCAGCCAGGGAATCCCCAGCACCACTGGAAATGCAGGTGAATCGATAAGGAAGAGACTAAACTGCTCCTTATGATCCCCCTGCGTTAACATGTCCAGTGGAACCGTGGCCTCCCTGACCAGCCCTGACCCTAACGGTCGACTATCTAAGGAGTGCACGAGGAAGGGTGGATCTATCGGCACCATCGGATCCCCAGCTTACGGGCGAGTCTGCGATCCTTAAAGTTCCCAGCTGTGCCTGAATCGACTAGCGCCTTATGCTGGAGAGAGAGAGAAAAATAAATGAATACAAACATGTGACCAACAGGGAGCTCTGGGTGAGTTTGGTGCTGACTCACCTGGGGTGACCAAGAAGTGTTCTGCCTGCCCTCTCGACTCCCAGACGAGCTCCTCCAGCACCGGTCGGAAGTGTGTCCTCTCTGACCACAGCTGGCGCAGGAGGAGCCTCCTCCGGTACCCCTCGATACGCCCCCCCCCCCTAACTCCATAGGTATGGGAGTGGGAGGGCCAGGAGGTGGAACTGACAGGACCCTTTCTGAACGCCCGCGGGCAGCTAGCAGATTGTCCAGTCGGATCGACATGTTTATGAGTTCATCGAGGGAGAGAGTGGCGTCCCGACAAGCTAGCTCCCTGCGTACGTCCTCCTGGAGGCTGCACCGGTAGTGGTCCATCAGGGCCCTGTTATTCCACCCCGCCCCAGTGGCCAAGGTCCGGAACTCCAGCGCGAAGTCCTGCGCGCTCCTCGTCTCCTGCCTAAGGTGGAACAGCCGTTCACCTGCCGCTCGGCCCTCCGGAGGGTGGTCGAACACGGCCCGGAAACGGCAGGTGAACTCTGTGTAGTGGTCCCTAGCCGAGTCTGGGCCATTCCAAACTGCGTTGGCCCACTCCAGGGCTCGGCCCGTCAGGCAGGAGACAAGGACGCTCACACTCTCTTCACCCGAGGGAGTCGGCCTCACGGTAGCCAGGTACAGCTCGAGCTGGAGCAAAAATCCCTGGCACCCAGCCGCTCCAACGTGCTCCCTCGGGGGCGCGAGACGAAGTGCGCTGGGGCCGGACGCTGCCGGAGGAGTGGGTGGAGTTGGAGGAGGAGCTGGAGGCGAGGTAGGGAGACCACTCCTCTCCCATCGGTCCATTCCAAAACACCAGGTGCATAACAAAGACCGGCCCAAAAACAGGACCCAACCAGTCCGGAGAAAAACAAGAAAATCGCACAAACACGAACAGAGGAAATAAGCCCGCACAAAAGCAGGCGGACATCACCGGCTTAAATAGCCCAACTAAAACCTAAACAAGAAACAGGTGTAACCAATATGACAAAACCTACAGAAAAGGGAAAAGGGATCGGCAACTGCCGAGCACCGCCCGAACAGGAAGAGGAGCCACCTTCGGTGGGAGTCGTGACACAGGCTCTACTGTCCATCATGGATTACAAAAAGAAAAACAGCCCCGTCGCTGACCAGGATGTCTTGCTCCCAGACAGACTAAACAACTTCTTTGCTCGCTTTGAGGACAGTACAGTGCCACTGACACGGCCCGCTATCAAAACCTGCGGACTCTCCTTCACTGCAGCCAACGTGAGTAAAACATTTAAACGTGTTAACCCTCGCAAGGCTGCAGGCCAAGACGGCATCCCCAGCCGCGTTCTCAGAGAATGCGCAGACCAGCTGGCTGGTGTGTTTACAGACATATTCAATCAATCCTTATCCCAGTCTGCTGTTCCCACATGCTTCAAGATGGCCACCATTGTTTGTGTTCCCAAGAAAGCTAAGGTAACTGAGCTAAATGACTACCGCCCCGTAGCACTCACTTCCGTCATCATGAAGTGCTTTGAGAGACTAGTCAAGGACCATATCACCTCCACCCTACCTGACACCCTAGACCCACTCCAATTTGCTTACCGCCCCAATAGGTCCACAGACGACGCAATCGCTACCACACTGCACACTGCCCTAACCTATCTGGACAAGTGGAATACCTATGTGAGAATGCTGTTCATCGACTACAGCTCAGCATTTAACACCATAGTACCCTCCAAACTCGTCATCAAGATCGAGACCCTGGGTCTTGAACCCGCCCTGTGCAACTGGGTACTGGACTTCCTGATGGGCCTCCCCCAGGTGGTGAGGGTAAGTAACAACATCTCCACCCCGCTGATCCTCAACACTGGGGCCCCACAAGGGTGCATTCTGAGCCCTCTCCTGTACTCCCTGTTCACCCACGACTGCGTGGCCATGCACGCCTCCAACTCAATCATCAAGTTTGCAGACGAACTACAGTGGTAGGCTTGATTACCAACAACGACGAGACGGCCTACAGGGGGGAGGTGAGGGCCCTCAGAGTGTGGTGTCAGGAAAATAACCTCACACTCAAGGTCAACAAAACAAAGGAGATGATCGTGGACTTCAGGAAACAGCAGAGGGAGCACCCCCCCTACCCACATCGATGGGACAGTAGTGGAGAGGGTAGTAAGTTTTCAGTTCCTCGGCGTACACATCACGGACAAACTGAATTGGTCCACCCACACAGACAGTGTGGTGAAGAAGGCGCAGCAGCACTACATTACCCATCTCGTATGTACATACTGTACTCTATACCATCTACTGCATCTTGCCATCTTGATGTAATACATGTATCACTAGCCACTTTAAACAATGCCACTTTTATTTGTTTACATACCCTACATTACTCATCTCATGTATATACTGTACTCGATACCATCTACTGCATCTTGCCTATGCTGTTCTGTACCATCACTCATTCATATATTTTTATGTACAGTGCCTTGCGAAAGTATTCGGCCCCCTTGAACTTTGCGACCTTTTGCCACATTTCAGGCTTCAAACATAAAGATATAAAAATGTATTTTTTTGTGAAGAATCAACAACAAGTGGGACACAATCATGAAGTGGAACGACATTTATTGGATATTTCAAACTTTTTTAACAAATCAAAAACTGAAAAATTGGGCGTGCAAAATTATTCAGCCCCTTTACTTTCAGTGCAGCAAACTCTCTCCAGAAGTTCAGTGAGGATCTCTGAATGATCCAATGTTGACCTAAATGACTAATGATGATAAATACAATCCACCTGTCTGTAATCAAGTCTCCGTATAAATGCACCTGCACTGTGATAGTCTCAGAGGTCCGTCAAAAGCGCAGAGAGCATCATGAAGAACAAGGAACACACCAGGCAGGTCCGAGATACTGTTGTGAAGAAGTTTAAAGCCGGATTTGGATACAAAAAGATTTCCCAAGCTTTAAACATCCCAAGGAGCACTGTGCAAGCGATAATATTGAAATGGAAGGAGTATCAGACCACTGCAAATCTACCAAGACCTGGCTGTCCCTCTAAACTTTCAGCTCATACAAGGAGAAGACTGATCAGAGATGCAGCCAAGAGGCCCATGATCACTCTGGATGAACTGCAGAGATCTACAGCTGAGGTGGGAGACTCTGTCTCTGAGGTGGCGCTACAAAGTATTAACTTAAGGGGGCTGAATAATTTTGCACGCCCAATTTTTCAGTTTTTGATTTGTTAAAAAAGTTTGAAATATCCAATAAATGTCGTTCCACTTCATGATTGTGTCCCACTTGTTGTTGATTCTTCACAAAAAAATAGTTTTATATCTTTATGTTTGAAGCCTGAAATGTGGCAAAAGGTCGCAAAGTTCAAGAGGGCCGAATACTTTCGCAAGGCACTGTACATATACTTCATTCCTTTACACTTGTGTGTATAAGGTAGTTGTGAAATTGTTAGGTTAGATTACTCGTTGGTTATTACTGCATTGTCGGAACTAGAAGCACAAGGATTTCACTACACTCGCATTAACATCTGCTAACCATGTGTATGTGACAAATAAAATTTGATTTGATCTAAGGATCCCTCCCTCTTGAAACAGAACCTTACGGAGTCGCAAGCTTCTGTGAATTGACCATTTCACGGCCTATCTACTTTTCAACAGTAACCTTAACTGTCCATTGAAAATCTAACTTTTAGAAGTTAATCCTATACTTAAATAAAACCTAACTCAAACAGACCGTTTCAAAAATGCTTGTATTTCCTCAGAGCGTGATGTCATTCCAACACAGAAAAGCTGCTTTTGAAAATACTTAAAATAAATTGGAAGTAAAACTATTTCACTTATATTGTAATTAATTACCCTATATGACATATTTAATAGAAATATGGAAACACTGGACAGTTACTTTAATACAGTATTGTGGTGAGTATATGATTTTAGCTCAAGTCTAATGATCAGGTTAGAGCATTAGCATTCAAGTACCTTGACTTACTCAATGAAATTATTTGGAACATTTGTCATACTAGCCATTGGTGACATACCTAATGTGTCTTATATTCATCCCATCATCCACTGAAAATATGTTTGCCAGTTCCTTGTGTGTCAGTGACAACACTCACATTATGCATTTCCTTGCCACATCAGACAATCCCAAACTCCAATACAATACTCTTTTTTTTTAATTTTACATTTGTCTCAAACAAATGTCTCTTCCATAAATATGTAGTCTATTTGGGTCATATTCACATATTTTACATTGATCATTTCAGTAATACAGAAAACAGGAAAACGACTATAAATTAGCAATTCTGCTTTGGATCTTTAGAAAAAAAGTTTTTCAAAAACTAAATTTGCCATTTTAGTACACAATACAACACCACTCTGTTCATAGACACACAGTTCAACAGACAGACCTGAAAGATGATGCAAGACTTTCACACAAAAAGACTACTCCTTGGTCAGGTCAATGACAAAAATGTCCAATTCTCTATTTCAATGTAGGCAGCCTACTTGTGTGACAACACAACTCTTCTTTCTGAATCCATTGACATGTCCTTTACATCCATATGCACACTGTTACAATTACTACTCAAGATGCAATTATAATTTCCCCATGAATATGTAAGTTTTGGCATTTTACCAGTAGGCATCAGTTCATGTACTCACGTGAGAACACAAGAATTAACAACAAAAAAAACATTTTTTCCCAACAAGTACATTACAACTGTGGATGACAAGGGTATAAAAATGAATAAAAAAAAGAGAGAATCTATGGATATGTTAATAATATGGTATAGAGACCGTATGGTTTAGAGGCGTACAGCACATTATGTAAACAACTGTGCTGAAATGTACAATATCAACAGCTAGGCTGCCTCTGTGAGCTCTAAAAAGGCTGTGTCCAGCACAGCTTTGAGAGCAGGTTCTAAAGTCCATTATAGTGAGAGAGTCTAAGCAATGTTCATTCAAAAGAGCTGCTCTTTCCCCAAAAGGGCATACCCGTCTCTACGGGCACTCTTCTTCTCTGTGTCGACAGATTCAGTCCCTTTCTGGTCTGACCCTGACCAGTTGATATTTAGTGCACATTCCAGCAGCACTGCACCTTATGTTGCCTGTTTGTCTGGGTGGCTCTTTAACTTGTGGAACTTAACACTGTCAAGCTTTTCAAACCTCTTGCCACAGTGTTCGCAGGTGAAGTTGTAGTGGGCCTCGGGGGTGTGTTTCTTCATGTGCCAGTTGAGAGATGCTCGCTGGCGACACTGGTACCCACAGATCTCACATCTGCAGAAGAGGTAGAGGGGTGGAGGAGGGAGACGAGATAAAGGGGGAAAATGTAAGATGATTCTAATCTGCAGAAAGTGTTTTTAGGAGTGAAATGTAGTCATTTCTGTTTGTGAGACAAAATTGCATATATTGTACAAAACCAAAATATAAAATGTGTAGAGAAAATGAAATACACCGTCTGGGAGTAATAACTTGAGTGGTCAAAGTGTTTTACTCACTGAAGGGGCGTCTCCCCTGTGTGCGTGCGCCGGTGAACCTCCAAGTGATTCTTCCTTTTGAACGATTTCCCACATGTTTCACAGATGAAGTCTCGGACTCCTGCACAAAGTTTGACGAAAAATTCTAATCAAATCAAATTTTATTTGTCACATGCGCCGAATACAACTGGTGTAGTAGACCTTACCGTGAAATACTTACTTACAGGCCCTTAACCAACAATGCAGTTCAATAAATTGCGTTAAGAAAATATTGACTAAATAAACAATAACGAGGCTATATAAAGGGGGTACCAGTACCGAGTCAATGTGTGGGGGTACGGCATCTGCGACAAACTTAGTTAAGAAATGAAGGGACAAGCCCAAGTTAGTTGGGCTTGGGCACGGCCCGGAGGTGCAGAATTCAGATACTTGTAATGTTGAGTCGCCAGGACAGCTCACAACTCATTTAGCCTCTCTGCTGATTGGGGCTCTCAACAATTAGATTTTATTTGGAAGTGGTTCAGAATCCCCATTAGACATTATTACTTAAATCAGTCAGTGTATTTAACAGCCATTGTATTTGGTCATTCTAAATGGCCATTCTACAGACCAGTGTAAAGTTGGGTGATTTTACAACCAGGTCAGCAAATCATTTCACGGGCAGCACGGTTAGATAAGAAGCATCACCCAGTAAAGTTCCATACGGTCAAAACCATTAGCTTTAGAGATGGGTTGACATTCAAAGCGGCATTATATAGTACATATCATAGCAGGATAAATATGAATACATTATTACTAGCTCATGCGCCACTGTACAGTATATCAGTATAGTTTATCAGTATAGTTTGTGCCCACCTGAGTGGATGATCATGTGGCGATGCAGGTGGTTGGACAGATAGAACTTCTTGCCACAGCCTGGGTGGGGGCACACCTTGGTCCTCCCCTTCCTGTGAACCAGATTCACATGATTCTGCAGGGAACATACAAAGAACAAAACGTACATATTATGAATCACAGCATGAAATGGTAGTTACAGCAACATGTGTGCATTTTTATTATCTTTATTCGTAACTTGATGGCACGACAAGGTCAAGGTGTTCCAACTCAAGGCAAAAGCTGAAGAGTAGAGTGCCTAAAATGGCCTATTTACCTGAAAGCTGCTGATGGCTACATAGACTTGACTACAGCCTTCATACGGACAGTGGAACATCTTGAGCATTCCGTCTGCCTCGATGACAGGACCTCGTCTGCTCCTTCTACATCTGAAATAGAAAAGGGAGTGATGCCCATGATTCTTCTACAGAAGTGCTCTGAGGAAGTCAAGATGGGAATGAAAATGGCATGTCCATCTAAGTTTGTCTCTACAAATATGATCCCCATAATTCTCCATGCTGGCCACTCACCTGCTTAGGCCCCTCTGTAGCTCCCTTTCACAGGTGGGCTCCAAGCCATGAGACTCAACACTGGGCTGGAGCAGCTCCTTGTCACTCAGGCCTGAGAGAAAAATATCTCAAACCATTGGAATAGCAAGCTATTCATCATTGATTTTTGTCAATGTCAGTATCCATTAAATCAGCATATACAACATTTACAGCATATTCTAATGCATTGTCTGTTGGTGTAAGCAAAGGCTAAAATACTCTGTGCCAGCAGCCTTTTTTCTACTGTATTATTGACTTGTTAATTGTTTACTCCATGTGTAACTCTGTGTTGTCTGTTCACACTGCTATGCTTTATCTTGGCCAGGTCGCAGTTGCAAATGAGAACTTGTTCTCAACTAGCCTACCTGTTTAAATAAAGGTGAAATAAATTAAATTAAATTAAAAAAAGTACCTGTGATGGATTCTTCCTCTGTCGTCCTAAAGTCTGCCACTGATTGGCACATTTGGTTGTAAGCCACACCCTCTATGACAGTGCAGGTGACCTCCTCCACGTCTCCACCCCCCATGTTGAGCTGGATACCCTCGGATGCCAAAGCCTCATAGCTGGGGCCAGTGATGATGATCAGCTACAAACGACAGGGAGAGGGACATAGGATAGGCTAGATGTTAATATTACTATATAAAGGCAGTGCTTTCAGGGACAACAACTACTTGATTGTGATAAAATTCCAAGACAAATGACTAATGAGTATTTTTCTTAACCTGAGAACCATCCAGAGTTCCTCGCTGGTCCGGTATCTCACAGGTGGTCCCCACAGTCTGTAGTGTCTGAGAATCAAACAGCTCCCCTTGCCCAGGCACCTGCATAGAGGCTGGGACTGGATGGAGGTTGGTCTGAGTGTCTACACCAACTGTGTCACCCATTGTCTGTGTGGTGTCCTGCTCATTGGCTTTGTCCAGTCTGTCAGTTAAGGATGCGGTCACTACAACACACTCATAGCCATCTTGTGATGTACCCACTCCATCTCTTCTCAGGTCCTCCGCCTCCTCCTCTGGGTCGATGTCCTCCCCTACAGCATTGTAACCGGTCTCCTCCTCGTCAGACTCCTGGGCTTGCTGTCTGCCTGCCTCCATCACCACCTCCATCTCCCAGACAGACTGATTCTCAGAGAGATGCTCCCTTAGTGGAGTGTCTTTGGATGGGGCCTCCGTCCCTTGGAGCTGGCTGAGAGCCGTGGCCTGCTCCACCTGATCCATAGTCACCGGGGCTCTGGCCACTTCCAAATCCCCTCCTGCATCTAGGAAAGAGAAGGTTACAGAATACGGATGCATTTAAATACAGGTTACCCTGTTTATGTCAAATCAGTGGTTCCCATACAATTACATGTGACCCAGAGCAATTAAAAGCCAAATTAGTATCTGAATGTACTGTATCTCTTACCAGTGAGCTGTCTGTGGGCATCGGTCTCTCTCCTCCTCCTACCGGTCATGATTCCTCTGGTATCCTCTGTCCTTGTGTCACTATCAACTTCCTCCTCCGTCTCTGTCTCCATCTCAGGCTCACTGGCCCCTCTTGGTGGTGAGGAGAGGTGCTGCACAAATGAATGGTCAGCATCACACTGCCAGATAGCAGAGGTGGAGAATCCAGGTTGGGGTTCCAGAGCTCTGAGCTGCGGTTCATGTGGGCAGGTGTGGGAGTGATCCTGGTACCAGGTCACCATGCTACAAAGGCTAGACACTCTCTCATTTTTCCCTGTAAGAAAATAAGTATCAACAGTGACATAAATGTAATCAATCAATCCCTCATGTAGGGATACTTTTCTTCATGGTTAAGTGGATATAATGCGTTGTTCTTTCTTACCTCTTTTCAGTTTTGTACATACTTCTGGGGCTGTCTTCCTAGCGACCAGGAATATAAATATGACGTTATTGCATGAGGATACTGTGTTAACGTTAAGCACTATTGAGTTGATAGCCGAGCTAGCTAACCCAATTGATTGAAGGAGGTGGCCTGGGGAAGGGACTCACATTTAACAGAGGACGAGAGAGGGGATAAGCTAGCTAAACAATAGTAGTTACTATCTAGTTTGCTATTCTGATTTTATGTATTATTAGTAAACATACCCTCCGTATTTTTGCTGGTATCTCTCCCCGTACGTGGAGTTGAGCAGGATTAGGTACTCGGCAAGTCCAGCGTCACTCAAACTCGTTCGCCGGCGAAGCTCACTCCAAACCTTGTGAGATTCTCCAAGATAAACTCGCCTAACATCATACTTCTTGCGGGACTCGAGGCGTCTTTGTGCTCGGTCAGAATCCGTGAGCCTGGGACGGCCTCTACAACGCCTCAAAATTGATTTTATTTGATCCCCAGCTTCTTCAGCGTCCAGGGGACCCTCTTCTCCTCCATAGTCATCCGCCATCTTGACAACAGCTGTCTGTTGTTGTCATTCCTAGCGGAAGTTGTCTTACAGGAAGTGACACCACTTGGCGGGAAACGAATATGTTCTTTGCAGATCACGCATTGAGCAGAACGTTTTATCAACGATAAACCAAGTTCATACATGTAGATAGATAGCCATAGAAAGATATGGCCGATATTTTGACCCATGTCTTTAGGACATTTATCCAACACAATGGAAAAACGAAGGATTTCAAAATCATCGCACCATCAAAATGCAGTACCTTGGTGGTCGGAGACTGTAGCGTCAACCGTTCGATGCTGCTACTTGCGGCGGTGACGGCTGCCTCTGAATTGGGGCTCAAAGTCTCATTTTTCACTCAGGTTCAAATTCAGAGCCTTCCAGGATCATTGCACGAATCCATGTCCAACCTGAGCCCCGACAATTTGAAGGTAATTAGCTATTTACATACTACTAGGCCTTAATAACAACTACCCAACTAGCTCCCAGCATCTGTGTTATTTGGCACTACCTTGATAAACATGAAATAACACACAGCACCACACTCCCTATTGAAATCATTGGTCAGCCCACTGACCTAACAATGTCTTATGACATCAAGCACTTTTATTTTGTGCCATGTTCAATTGGAAGATGTAGCAAGTTAATTATACATTTGTATGTCCTTTGTTTGTGAGGTAGGCCCAATGATGGAGGCTTATCTCTTCTCACTATTCTGCCTCCTAAGCAGATAAGAGAGCTTGCTCTAAGCACCCCCAATCAGTCACAAGGATGTGCATCACTTATCAGCACAAAACATGTCTGATGGGCCCACTGCCAAGTCCTCCCTAAAAATCAGAGGGAGAAAATGTTTTCCTAAAAAGAACTAAACAAATTGTTCTGATTATTGGCATGAATTTATTGCAGAAAATCACGTTTTCATACCCCAGGTCCTTGGAAGATTTGCTTCAGGACGTGGCCTCTTTGCATGAATCAGCCTCTGGATCTGCTGCCCCTCCGTCGTTGATCATCGTGGATGGACTGGAGGGCTACCTGCGCGGGCCTGGAGTGAGTGGTGGCCTTCAGCAGGCGGAGCAGTCCTCTGCTGCACACATCTCTGCTCTGCTGTATGACACGGCTGCATTTCTCTCACAGACCTTGGAAGAGAGAGCCGCTAGTCTGGCCCCCTGTCGGGTCATAGCCTCGTTCCAGTCCGAGTGGGAAGGGCATGCTGGTGGGGACTCCTCAGACCCTGTCCTCTCAGTGTTAGACCGCTACTTTCAGGTTAGGTGTACCTTGGACCAGGACTGGAACTCTGCCCCTGCTGTAGCAGGACCACAGGACACGTGGCATGTTTACCTCTCTGGTGCTGGGATCACAGAAGCCCCTATTGCTGAGGATGAGGAGGACTCAAGTCTGGCTCGAGAATGGCGACTGGTCATTTGCCCCAATCGCTCAATGGAGTTTACAATGGTTTGAAATCTATTAAATTACTTACTAGTGGACAAAGAAGAAATAAGACATGCAAAAAAAACTATATACTTATATTAAACAATTGCATTCCCAAAGACAGATGCAAGGGGGACAGTTTTTTTTCCCCCCAATGCACAAAATGGTTTTCACTAGTGTATACAAAAGGTTTTCAGCAAGGTTTTTGTGTGAATTAAACCACTCTGACCGAATTGTACTGTTCCTGACTGCTCTGGCACAATATAATTTGAGTCAGTTCTCCCTTGCCCTGTTGTCTTCTCTCCTACACAATGTGACTTCACATTCAACCATTCAATTCTAATTTACATTACTTTTCTGTCTAACTGTTTTGCTTGTGGCGCTTTCTAAAATCATTTGTAGAGGGAAGATTAGGCTGATGTTATAGACGGGACAGCAGAGAACATCACGAAAACGATGTGCACTCTTCAATGGGGCAGAAGGCTGTGTGTTGTCATTCTGGATGGCCAGATAGCTAACAACAATGGCCAAGTGGCTCGTTTCAGCTAGTTTTATCTTGTTCTTGATACCATGTCTTGTTTTGACTGATGTCACGTCTACGCTAATATGGCAAACAGTTGCTAGCTAGCTAACTATGTATTTGAGACAACAAGTGCTCATTGTACAACCTTTATGTTTTCAATAAACATTGGACATGAAATATAGTGTACATGTTGTCAACAATCTAAGCCAATCCCGTTGATTTTGCCACATAGTTGTGCACGCGTTGGTTTTATTGCTAAACAACCAACCCATCTATAGATATTAGCTATCAGGGGCAATTAGAATGTCTCCCCACGTTTTTCTCAACTAAAGGACAACAAGAACATCAGTTTACAAGCATTTCAATACACCCGCAATAACATTGCTAAATATGTGTATGTGACCAATAACATTTGATTTGCTTTAATGCCATACATTTTTAAATCATATTAGTACAAAAAAAACCATTGAAGATATCTAATATGGAAGCACATCAGAATTGATTAACATTTGTTATATTTCAGGCATATTGACATTTTTGTTGACCATAAAGAGATACTGAGTTACAGAAATGTTTGTCAGAAGTTCCGTATAGGTAATCATCACAGTATTATCATAACATGTAATGAAAAAGTCAGGAAACATTCACCAGTTTGTTTAGAAATGAACACTGAAAATAACTGAAAACTAAAGGGTTTAAAGATAGACAAATTAGGAACTAATTAATATTCTAAATGTTAGTAAACAAAAAATAAACATGTTTGATTGGAGCCTTTTCTAAACAAATGTTCACTGGTTGTTTTTAAAAGATTTTCCCTTATTTACTAGCCTATGTTCTATAACTGTGTTCTGTGAGGGGATTGTGTTCCTTATTTTCTCTGGACAGATCAGAACCTCATCTCATTATGGTAAGATTTAGGTCAGTCATATAAGGAAATTGTTGTGAACTTCACTTGTTATGACGTCCAATGCCCTTTTCCCCAATGCCCAGGCTACTCAACTACTGTCCACATTCTAAGGAACGGGATGATACCACTATCTTGGCAAAGAAACAAAACATGAAACGGATTTAACTTCTTTAGGAAAACAGCCCTAATGTTGAAAGCAAATCATTTTGCTGTCATCCAGAGTCACATTTATTTATTTTCCAAGCTATTGCGCACAATATTATTTTTACATACAGCGGGTTTTTAAAGGACCGAAGAGTTTCATCTGCATTGTGTTTCCATTTTGCCATGAACAAAAATATTGCGATACTCTACCACCCTCAATCTCAATTCTGGACCTCAAAGCCAGTTCACTCCAGGTGTGTGTAATTAATTATCAGGTAGAACAGAGAACCAGCAGGCTCCGGACCTCGTAGGGTCAGAGTTGAGTATGCTTGCCCTACCACATTGAATTGTCATATCCACATGTGTCGATGTAAACAACTCTTTTTCACCAATGGAACAACTTAAAATGTGACAACGTTTTTTCAATCTACTCGTACATTTAGCCAAATCACAATTTTTGTTTGTTGGGTGGGAGGAATTACCTACATTTTCAACAAACTGGTGTTTATTTAAACCCCAAAAAATGTCATTTGAATTATTTACAGTTTCAACAATTATGGCCTCTCAAAATGTATGATAATATGTAAGATTCAATGAGGTGACAATTAGATATACAAATATACAAACATTCATACACTGGAACCATCATGACTTTTACAACCTTTGTTGATCTATGCATTGCAAGCAAGAGGTGTACAATAGCATCATACTGAAATGTGACACATTGCCTAAACACATTCCTGCACATCCTACAGTACCTCTTCATTCTCGCAGGAGCTTCATGTTAAGACCATGGTTACATCTTAGTGATACTCTTGTACAATACACAATAGACAAACACAATATAAGTGTCAACATTATCTAGTTATTCCAATAAAAATATAGAAAATAACCTTATAAATTGACCTACAAGATCCAGTGATTTAAGAATATACACATTACACGTGTTGTATAATATCAGCTTTAGAGTGTTTCAGTTGGTCATGTATTTCTCAAACAGCTGCCTTCTGATTGAAGGGATATTGTGAGAATGAGCATGTGACATCCAAAGGATTACGAAATCCTTATCAGGGATACCTTTGACTTTTCCTCACCAAAGCCTTTGAGCTTAAATGTTGCTTTGTCTGTTATCTCATAGTTATGAGAGTAGCCTACACCCTGGCTTTTTACATTCCACTGACAAGAAGATGGAGTCCATGTAGAAGCCTTGGCCAAACATCCCAACTGTTTTTCAGCTTCAATGGACCTTTAAGCCTCAGTTCATAGCCTGTTACATAGCTTAGCCTTAATTCAGAATGCAAAGTGGATGGGCGTACCTATGGGTCTTCTGTGTGCAGGGATCTCGTTCTTGTACTCATTGGTATAGATAACTCCCTTCCCAATGTCATCGATCTTACTCGAGCTCATCGGACTGTAATCCATGGAGACGCCTGAGTCGGCCACTGCCATGTAGGTGTACCCGGGGCCTTTGGGCGGCCAGGTGTGGTTTGGGTACTCAAAACTGGACTGGGACGAGAGGCGGCCCAATCCTGAGCTCTGTTGGAAGGAGCCCAAGTCTGATCGAGATTCAGAGGATGTCCTTCCAGAGGCAAAGAGAACCTGCAGGGGCAAGGTTTCTTCCAATATGTCGTCCAGAAACTCCTCCCCACTGTGGTTCTGAGCATTGAGGGTGACATAGGCATCATGGGACTCCAGTAGAGAAGACTGGGTCCAGGGTGCAGGGTGCTGATGAATAGCCCGGAGCTGGTCCATCGGCCAGTGCTCCTGGGGGGTTTCTCTCCACCCCTCCAATGCAGAATCCACCCTCTTTAGCTTCTCGTCTTCATCCTCCTCACCAAGTGCCTCTGAGGCCTTGGGTGGCAAAGCGGAGCTGGGTAAGGCGGGACCAAGGCTAACCTCTGAGAGCACCTCTAGTGGCGCAGGGAATTCCTCGGAGTAGAAGTAGGCTGGCCTCAACCATAAGCCTCCAGTGCTGTGGCCCAACCACTCCTATTGACAAACCAAATGAGAGAGGTTCAGGAGTCTGCACTAATATTGAGTCAAGATGAACAGACTACGATACACACAAAATATATAGATAAACACTGCACAGGGTACTTCATACCGAGTTTCATATTCCAAGGATGCGAAGACTAATACTGGATTTATTTGTCTCACCTGGAAGTCACCGCCATAAACCTTAAAGAGGCCTTGGAACTTGCTTTCAGGGGTGGGAATGATTGGCCAGATCTTCTTCAACAGGAACCTGAGGACAATATTGTACAGCCTTATTCCATAAATACACCACTGAGGATGTCTCTACAAAGGAGATCACTAAAGAGTGTAGTTACAGTGGTAGACTAAGAACATTGGAAACTTGTTGTTTATGGTAACTGACCTGCGATGAGACATGAGCACAAGGAGAGACAGCAGGGTGAGGACGAGAGAGATGATGAGACTCAGGGACACGATGAGAGGGTCCAAGTCTGCAAATAAGATAACACATCAACAAGGTTACACCAGGGATGAAATCCAAGGGAGGGATCCCTCACAAATAGAACAAAGGTGTTGAGCTCACGAGACATGCACATTATTTTTGTGAATGTTGCTGCAGGAGAAAGAAGCTTACCACCAGGCATTGTTTCCATCAGTACCGGGTCAGTCCAGGCGCTCCAGTAGCCGCTGTAGCTGATGCCGTCCAGTTTGACACGAATGCGCACCTTGTACTTAGTGCCTGACTGCAGACTACGCAAGATGAGCTCAGAGCTGGCTTGCACCTCCTCCACCTGAAGACGAGATGATAATGCATTGTCATTAACACATCTCTGCCGAAGGCCAAGAAAGGAACAGCACCATTATTCACAAGAACTTCAAACGTTTCTCTTGTCTGGTAAAAAACTTCTACCTCTGATATGAGTGTGTGTTGTTCATACCTTTCCAATGTGGCTCCCTGCCATGGCGTAGCTGACCTCGTACATCATGCTGTCACCCATGTACTTGAGAGAGGGAGGCAGCCAGCTGGCCTTCAGCTGCCCCTGCGTCCCTGTACTCGTCAATGTCAGATTGGCAGGCGGGTCTAACAGGACTGACACACAGACATGAGAAGAAAATGTCATTCCTAAATCCTGAGAAAAAACAAATTGAATAGTTCCCAAAAGTTACCCACAACCAAAACTCTATAACTCACAGACAAGTTCAATGAAGAGACTGCGGTTGTGGATCAGCAGGTCGTCCCGAAACACCCGGATGTCAAGGGGCACAAATAATTGAGTCTGGGACAACCTGCAAAAATACAGCCTCTTGCCACCTGCTGCTGGTAGGGCAGTTACGGAACACTCACTGCTGTTCTCATTCCTGCAGAGGAGGAGAGACATTTGGATTGTTTACACTATGTATAAAGTTTCTAGGCTAAATGGAAAATTGAGGTGATCATTCTTCAAAACACATCTTCATAGCAGGTAGCAACCTTCTACCAAGACAAGGTGAGAGAATATGGTACACGTAGCAGCAATTATTAACGGAGCGCTTTGCTTGATCATGACATACTGGTATGTGTATATGAATGAGTATTGGTCAGCAGAGCCAGCCCTTTCCTCATCCTCCTCCCAGATGCAGGTGAGGTCTGACATCCCTTCAGCAAAGCACTTTGGATTCTCTGGCTCAGCGTGGAGCAGCAGAGCCACTGTGTGGATAAGGGAGGGAAGTCTTAGTCCACAAGGAAAATGTGTGTTGGGGCATTATTGGTTTGAACAATTTAGTAAACACAGGTGAAGACTTAAAGTCTCCAAACAGCTCCAGAGGAATGACTATTGCTGATTAGTGATTATTCTAACTATTTTTAACAGCTATTAAATTCACCAAATTGTGCGAGGAAACACAAACCTTTGACAATTGATAACCTGTCTCTATCTTAACCCAAATCTAAAACACCAAACATATTATGTTGAAATACAAAATATAACATGATTGAAAATCAGCGTTGTAATTGTAAACACTTGTGTTACAGAAGGTGAAGAAAACAAGTAGGCTATTTGGGAAAATGTGTCCTACCTTTAGTTTCCAAAGCTTGTGCACCATGCACGATGGACGTTTTCTGAGCGCAAAATAATACACAAAATACCAACAGCTTATTCAGGTTATCATTTGTCATCTTTTTGTCTCCTCTGAGAACAAAGCGGCCTAGGCGTTCTGTTGTACTGCATAACTGGTAGGCGACCAGCTCCAAACGTCTGTTTTTTCCATCTCGCTTCGTGACAGTCTGTCTCCGAGATACTATGGATAGTGCAACACAGTTGTGCGTGCATCATAGGAGATAAGGTGAGCGAGTGACAAGCCAAGCTGTTTACTTTTTACTCAAGCCCAACTGTAGAGGTGGAGCATACAAAAACATTTCACTCATGTCTGTGGGCGGGACTAGAGTAAGGTTACAACATGCTTCCAACAGGACAATATGTCCCACCAAACCACAGGGAACCTTGGAGTAAGCTGGGGGCCACAACACAACTCTAAGTGACAACTGCATTTAGTTATAGTGGGCTATTTTTTCGCCATGCATAATTGAGGTTCCTTATTGTGAGGAACAAAGGAGGCACGTGTCAGACATACACAGGTAATAGGGTAGGCCTAATAACGGAAAACCCACATGGAGCCAGTGAACTCACAACTCAGCGTAAACGGTCTCTTATCTCTGACCTACACCCATGTTTTTGAGCTTGACCTGCGTTATCTGTATTGCAAGGGGTAGTGTCCCGTGATAAGCATGGGGGCGTTTAGGCTCATCCCAACCCTACATCATTTGAATGTAATTTAGCCTGGCCTTACATCACTTGACTTTAGTGGGCTCAGGCTGAGGATTTCTCATTTGGCATTAAGGAAGATCACTGATAGGCACCAGTATATGATGGAAGACTACTATGATGTAAAAATATAAAAAGGTTACAAAACATTGCAAGTAGATTAACTGCAAAGGACACAAAGGCTGTGGTTAACTGGTAGGTGACAGGAAAGGGCACCAGGAAACCTCTTATTGTTGAGGAGGACCACGGCAGTGTGGTTTTCTGTGTCGTTAGATTAAAAAAACACCACAACCCCCCCCCCCCCCCATTCCAAATGGGAAGGGAGGTAGGACGTAAGGCCATAAATGATTAATGATATCACCATGAAGACTAACCTAACCACATAGAGAATGGGTCTCAAGCCTTTGTCGGCTTGACTGCATAGATGTTGTGCTTTCACAAGTTCTAATCATCTAAACGATTTTAGCATCAGGATTGCACAATAAAACGACAACTCAAGATTTTATATTTTGTAATGAAGTCTTTATTTTCATAAACACATGCAATGTATATGCCTTTTCTAATGTTTGTCCATCAAACAAAGAGCCTTAAATTGGAACAAAACAAATATACATTGACTCAACAGTATAGTTCCCCCTTAATAGTATAACAAACCTCCTATATAACCTATGGAATGCCATACTACACAAAAAACTAACCAATTCCACAGAAAGAAATTAAACTTACAACTTCAGATGAACATAATTATCAAAATATATGTTATGGGTCCTTTTAATCAACTGACATTGAAGTATTTAGATAAACTGGGTATCAGTGCATCAGCATGTGATTTAGAGAAGTATTTAGATAAACTGGGTATCAGTGCATCAGCATGTGATTTAGAGAAGTCCTCCTCAGGACTTTCAGTAAAACCTCACCACTTTCAATCCAGTTACCTTCAGCAGCAGAAAGAAAAACACTATTTAAATACACTGACAAACACCACCCAGGAGAAAGCTTTACAACTTGGGCATAATGCAGATGTAATGTGGGTATAGTGTTTTTACACAGCTATAAAAGGTTAACAGTTAAGTCTCCAGTCAAATGTTTCACACCACAACGAGACCACTTGCTCGTGGTAGGAGATGAACAGGGGAGACCACTTGCTCGTGGTAGGAGATGAACAGGGGAGATCACTTGCTCGTGGTAGGAGATGAACAGGGGAGACCACTTGCTCGTGGTAGGAGATGAACAGGGGAGACCACTTGCTCGTGGTAGGAGATGAACAGGGGAGACCACTTGCTTGTGGTAGGAGAGGAACAGGGGAGACCACTTGCTTGTGGTAGGAGATGAACAGAGGAGATCACTTGATACAAATCAGCCAGCTAATATCAAACAACGAGTCAGTATCAGCTGTGCTTCCAGGTGGATAGGTGTGATAAGCAATTGGAGAGAGTAGGCGCCCATTAATACTTTTGGCGGGCTTTGACCCAACCCCTCAGCTTTAGCAGTGCTTTGGCGTAAAAACATAAGGCTGCTATCACGCCGAGACCGTGCCTGTCCCTAACTGATGGCCAGTGAACAGTGTGGGGCTAGTGATAGGGAAATGTCAGTGTCTGTGAGTAACAGAGGACCAGTGAACAGTGTGGGGCTAGTGATAGGGAAATGGCAGTGTCTGTGAGTAACTGATGGCCGGAGAACAGTGTGGGGCTAGTGATAGGGAAATGGCAGTGTCTGTGAGTAACAGAGGACCAGTGAACAGTGTGGGGCTAGTGCTAGGGAAATGGCAGTGTCTGTGAGTAACAGAATGCCGGAGAACAGTGTGGGGCTAGTGATAGGGAAATGGCAGTGTCTGTGAGTAACAGAGGACCAATGAACAGTGTGGGGCTAGTGATAGGGAAATGGCAGTGTCTGTGAGTAACAGAGGACCAATGAACAGTGTGGGGCTAGTGATAGGGAAATGGCAGTGTCTGTGAGTAACTGATGGCCGGAGAACAGTGTGGGGCTAGTGATAGGGAAATGGCAGTGTCTGTGAGTAACAGAGGACCAGTGAACAGTGTGGGGCTAGTGATAGGGAAATGGCAGTGTCTGTGAGTAACAGAGGACCAGTGAACAGTGTGGGGCTAGTGATAGGGAAATGGCAGTGTCTGTGAGTAACAGAGGGCCGGAGAACAGGGAGATTGGAGTCCAGTCCAGTTGGAGAGATGCATATTTTTTCTACTGAAGCCATCCAAGCAGTACAATGGAATGTACTGTACATGCTTTAGGTGCACCATTTGTCTTTCTGTTCAAGCATATGATTTGGAAAATGAATTAACATGGGTGTCATGCTTGGCCAATCACCACGCTTTAATTAGGCTACTTCATAGACAGTAATTTAGATGTAAGAACAGTACAGTAACATCATGCAAGTAATGCAGGCAGTTTACACTGGCACATCCAGATTACAGGACACTGTTGAAGCCTTGTGCAATCAGGTTGGAAATTGTAAGAACAATGAGTAGGAAGGGGAGGCACAGAGGGGTGAGTGAGGACATGCCAGAGCAGATCACATGACGCGTGTCAGTGTCACTAGTGTTATACGACTTCCTCCCAGACAAATATCCTGGAGCACAACATTGCTCTAACATTGTTTGGAACAATCTCATACTTTTTCACCTTCTCTTTCCCATAAGCAGTAGTGGTTAAGAAAGTCTCAAGAATAGTAGTGCACAATTATTCTGAGGACATGGCAAAATAGCATCTTCAGTGTCACAGAGTAAAGCATGGAGGTCAGGGAATGAGGAAGCAAAAGGCCAAAGCAGCAGAATAACTCCGTTTTGTGATTGTCTGGATGATGTCATCTTCATTAATAACAGTTACATTTAGATTTTGATCAAGGATATGACAGACAACGTTTTTTGTTGTATTTTTTTATCAGGTTTTGGGGTGCTGTTTTCTCTCCGGTTTTGGATTTGGAGAAGTTTAGTCCAATGAATACATTCAAAGGTGAGCATCTAGCCAGGGGGCATCCAAAACAAAAGCACCTTCTGCTCTGTTTGAGTCTTGAACTATTATATTTTCATTAATTAAACTCTGAACACAACAATGACCTAAAATAATGACTACTGGAAACTATTTCATTATGACAAATCTTCTTCAGATTGGCACTTCTTTAAGCTGATTTGAACTAGCTTTGCTAGTTCTCACAATAAATACAGTACTTACATTTTTTTTGTGCCAGAAGAGCAGAGGGGATGCGATGTGGGATAACACTGGATGGACCGAGAGGAGGGGACCAATGGTTATCTCAGCTGGCTGCTTTATGGTTTTCACTGTGTAGTGGCTGTGTTAGGGGGTGTGAGATTGGGGTGTAGTTTGTGAGGTGTACTCTCTATACTTCAGGCACAGTGACGGGGTTTGGTGTGGGGCTGTGAGGAGAAATGAGGTGGGATTTAGCAGCCACAGCCCCCATGGTTCTCTGGAGGTGAGTCCTGTAGACTGGTGCTCCTGTGATTGGACAACAGGTTGGCATCTCCGCCCATGCTCTCGTTCATCTTCTCACAGATGACGTCTACCAGCCGCTCAAACACCTGCTTCACGTTGATGTTGTCCTTGGCGCTGGCCTCGAAGAACTGGTACCCTGTCAGACAGAGACGGGGAAATTGAGTAGAGTAATTACTTACTGTGCAGAGATTTCAAGAAAAGCAGATGAGATATTTAGGCTTAAGGGTTTCGGTGTCCCCTGCTATATCGGTGTGTAAGTGTGTTCTCATGAGGTCAGTATGCTGTGGTAGTGTGACCTCTTGGTGTATAGTCTTTGCGAAGACTGCATGCTGTTGTGGATGGTACTCACCAAGATCTTTGGCCAGTCTCTGGCTATCCTCTGTGGGGACTAGCCTGTCATCCTCCAGTTCACACTTGTTTCCCACCAGGATCACCTGTGCATTGTCCCAAGAGTATGTCTTAATCTGAGTTGCCCTGTATGACCGAGGTGAGAGTAGACGAATACACAGTCTGAGAAGGCAGCAGGGTCAATATGGAAATGATGGAACCTTTCACCTTTCACTCACCAGTCCTGCACAGCGTTGAAGGAGTCCTGGTTGGTGATGTCATACATGAGCAGGAAGCCCATGGCTCCTCTGTAGTAGGCTGTGGTGATGGTACGGTAGCGCTCCTGTCCCGCTGTGTCCTGTGGGGAACATGATGTATGGTCATTCTTTACAGGTTGGGTTTGGGAACATGTTAAATTGTGTGGTATTTTGTGAGACCAGAAGGGGGCAATATTGACTAAGACCAACAGACTTGAGATGCTAGAGGTGAATGTGTGTGTGTGTATTAGAGGTCGACCGACTATGATTTTTCAACGCCGATACCGATTATTGGAAGACCAAAAAAAAGCTGATACCGATTAATCGGTCGATTTTAATTGTATTTTATTTGTAATAATGACAATTACAACAATACTGAATGAACACATCAATAAAATCAATTTAGCCTCAAATAAATAATGAAACATGTTCAATTTGGTTTAAATAATGCAAAAACAAAGTGTTGGAGAAGAAAGTAAAAGTGCAATATGTGCCATGTAAGAAAGCTAACGTTTAAGTTCCTTGCTCAGAACATGAGAACATATGAAAGCTGGTGGTTCCTTTTAACACGAGTCTTCAATATTCCTAGGTAAGAAATTTGAGGTTGTAGTTATTATAGGAATTATAGGACTATTTCTCTCTATACGATTTGTATTTCATATACCTTTGACTATTGGATGCTCTTATAGGCACTTTAGTATTGCCAGTGTAACAGTATAGCTTCCATCCCTCTCCTCGCCGCTACCTGGGCTCGAACCAGGAACACATCGACAACCGCCACCCTCGAAGCAGCATTACCGATCGCTCCACAAAAGCCGCGGCCCTTGCAGAGCAAGGGGAACAACCACTCCAAGTCTCAGAGCGAGTGATGTTTGAAACGTTATTAGCGCGCACCCTGCTAACTAGCTAGCCATTTAACATCGGTTACACCAGCCTAATCTCGGGAGTTGATAGGCTTGAAGTCATAAACAGCGCAATGCTTGAAGCACAGCGAAGAGCTGCTGGCAAAACCCAGGAAAGTGCTGTTTGAATGAATGCTTACGGGCCTGCTGGTGCCTACCATCGCTCAGTCAGACTGCTCTATCAAATCATAGACTTAATTATAACATAATAAACACACAGAAATACGAGCCTTTGGTCATTAATATGGTCGAATACGGAAACTATCATTTCGAAAACAAAACGTTTATTATTTCAGTGAAATACGGAACCATTCCATATTTTATCTAACGGATGGCATCCCTTTTAGCTAAATATGCAGGTATAAAAATATATACTTCTGTGTATTGATTTTAAGAAAGGCATTGATGTTTATGGTTAGATTCACGTTGGAGCAACGACAGTCCTTTTTCGCGAATGCGCACCGCATCGATTATATGCAACGCAGGACACGCTAGATAAACTAGTAATATCATCAACCATGTGTAGTTATAACTAGTGATTATGATTGATTGATTGTTTTTTATAAGATAAGTTTAATGCTAGCTAGCAACTTACCTTGGCTTCTTACGGCATTCGCGTAACAGGCTCCTTGTGAGGCAGGTGGTTAGAGCGTTGGACTAGTTAACTGTAAGGTTGTAAGATAGAATCCCTGAGCAGACAAGGTAAAAATCTGTCGTTCTGCCCCTGAACAAGGCAGTTAACCCAACGATCCTAGGCCGTCATTTAAAATAAAAATGTGTTCTTAACTGACCTGCCTAATTAAATAAAGGTGTAAAAAAAAACATTTTTTTGCAAAATTGGCATCCAAAAATACAGATTTCCGATTGTTATGAAAACTTGAAATCGGCCATTCCGATTAATCGGTCGACCTCTAGTGTGTATACGCTTGTAAATATTCAGGTCTAGAAAAGACTACAATTCATGTTTTTTTGTTAACATACAAAATAGATATTTGACATAAATAAACATATTTCTGTGATAGGACAATTTAAAGGACAAAGCACTATCAGCCGAAACCTTCCCACCCAAAGCCACTGTTAACTTCAGACTATTAGAAATTAAAGTGTCAGATACATGATTAAACAGAGTAACACCTACATTTGCCATGTCCATCAACATAACTTCTTGTCAAACAACAAACCCTGGCCCACTAACAAAAACCCAGTAAGAACAAAAAGAACATGGAGAGCGTCAGATGTCGATAACAGCTCTCTGGTGCCGCAGAGCTGTAGAGACCTGTTTATCGGAAACATCTTTCAATTAAGTAGAGGTTGAGTGTGATGTCAGAGTTGCTTCCCTGGAAAAGGTTAACATGAAAAAAAATAGTCAAGCAGGTGAGGAGATTAAATTGGCACGGCAACTATCCTTGGCCGTCGCTTGGTAACCTGGCCTGGGTCCCTCATTTGCATTGGAGGACTTTACATCACTGAATAGTGGGGGGGGGGTTATGAATGTTTCATTAGGGCTAATAGTGTGCAGTGTAGTCAGCCCGAACGAACTGCCACCGATTTAGAGATTGCAAAAAATAGAGCTATTCTTAACTGAGAGCAGGTGCCGGGCTAGAGACACAAGTGCTCTATAAGTGTGTGAGTCGGTGTATCCGCAGCGGTGTACTTCTGTTAAATGACGTTACCCAGAAGGAGAGTCTGCGTCATCTCAGGGTCATTTTTGTTTAATTTATGAATGAAGGATACCAGATGCATATCTTACCTGATATGAGCAGACATGATCAAATATTTGTCAGGGTAATGGATCTTACAGTAGCACTAACCAAATACACTGTCCCCATGGCTCACACTGTCTCCATAACTATCTATACAACAAGTAAAGAAAATACTGTCCAAAAGCATATGCATGATGACAATGAGTGTAAAATGGTTGGGGGTCAGAGCCATTGATGTCACTAGGACCCTTCTCAGCATGCGTCACCTGGTCCTGCCCGCCCACACAAAGCAGGGACACTCTAAGCCCTGGGCTTTGTGGTTCCGACACCAGGTGTGTCATTGTGTAGTTAACATATTGCCATGTGGTATATCCTCCTAGAATAAACAGTATGGTTCAGGTTGAGAAAGTAGAACCATAATGGTACTATCTATAGAAGGCTTCAAATTAAACTCATTTTTAAAACCATGATAAAAAAATCATTTCAAGCCCTTCTCATGCCACACACGTGGAGGAAAGCTTGCAGCAGTGTGGACAGGGCACCACCTGTATACTCTTTATAGAGAGGCGAGGCTCAGAGGGTTTGAGTGAAAACAGGACACTGCGGATTAAACGCCCCTGGCCATTCCACATAGGGTTGTTCATTAACTGTATACTTGCTCTCGAAGCCAGGGCTCATTTATTGGACATGGTTGCTACTTCTACACCTCCAATGTATGAGGCAAACTGAGGAGGGTTTTATTCTTCTCTGATTTGAAACTCATCAGATGGCATTCAGTGATCCCAGGCACCACTGACAACATTAAGCCAAATCACGTGTCCTAGGTGGAAACAGGGTCAGTGCGTCAGTCAGCTTGGTTTTGGTGTGTACATTGGTGTGGACACGGTTGCTGCTGATTCATCTTGATTGAATACAATAACATATAGGGTGTTTGTCTTGTTTAAACAGCATTCACTGTACGGTGAAATAGTTTGCCTTGAAACACTTTCAGACGTCAAGGTACTAGGCTACATTGTAACAAATTGTACACTTCTGGTAGCCCTGTAATTCTAGTATTTCCACAGAACATTATATTTTTTTCCAATCAGTTCTTTTGACCAATCAGTTCAGCTCTGAAAAAGATCTGATGTGGTTGGTCAAAAGACCAATAAGTGGAAAATGGATCAGAATTGGTCTGCCTGTCCAAACACAGCCTTAGTCTCGAGAGCATGTGGTACAAGCAGCAACAACACACTGCAGTAGCTTGAGATGAGAAACCAAGTTTTCTGCAAAACATACGAGAGAGACGGAGGGTAAAATCATTGGTGGAAAAATGACTAAATTGTCATACTTGAGTAAAGGTAAAAAATGACATGCTATAAATCTAATTCCTTATATTAAGCAAACCCGATGGCGTGATTTACAGAAAGCCAGGGGCACACTCCAACACTCAGACATCTTTTAAAAATGCAGTATTTGTGTTTAGTGATTTCACCAGAGGCATTATATTGATAGGTGTGTGAATTGGACCATATTGAGGCCTTTACTGAGCATTTGAAATGTAATGTATACTTTTGGGTGTCAAGGAAAGTGTATGGGAGTAAAAAGTACATATTTTCTTTGGAATAGAATTGATTAAAATTTGTCAAAAATGTATTGTAAAGTAAACTACCTCCAAACAATGACTTAAGTAGTACTTCAAAGTATTTTTACACCACTGTGTAAAATGCAAGGGCCTTGCAGATGAAAGTTTGTGATTGACCCACTATATAATTATCAGCCACCTGTCAGAAAAACTCAATTCAATAGTGAAGGATTTGGTCTATGGATTTATATTCTGGTTTAATACAGAGGACAACTTTCCTCTTGATGGGATGTGTATCAGAGTCCACTATGGTGGCAAAAATGTGGCACAAAGGTGGCAATCATGTTGTAGAGACCATAGCTGGCATGTGAGACAAAATGCATAAGGCTAACTCACCCATATCTGTAGCTTTATCCTTTTCTCATTGCGGAAGACGGTCTTGACCTTGAAGTCTATGCCCACGGTGGAGACAAAGGCTGGGGTGAAGGAGTCATCAGCATAGCGGAACAGGAAGCTGGTCTTCCCCACGCTGCTGTTGCCAATGATCAGCAGCTTGAACATGTAGTCAAAGTTCTGGTCAGCCGCATCCTTCTGGGCAGGCTGCTGCTGAAGGCGAGAGTCATTCACTGACGCCATCTAGAAGGGAAGGCAGAGATGTGAGAGGTGATACTACAGCTCAGGGTGAATTAAACAACAAATCATCAGGTTAGGGGCTCGTAAGTAAGCATTTCACTAAGGTCTACTACCTGTTGTACTACCTGTTGTAGTTGGCGCATGCGACTAATAACATTTGATAGGAATCTTTGAATTTCATACCAATACAACTCAACAGTTGGTAGGTAAAATCAACAGGCCAGGCCCAGTCCCCTAAATTGTTATGATCCAGTATGTTGCGGGGAGTTTTCAAAACCTGCTCATCATAGCTATTATGACTCAGTCACTTGCAGGCTGCAGCATCTGCCACTGGGTATCAAATTGCACACTATAAAGACCTTTTAGTGTCTGTCACTTGTTCCTAAAAGTGGGTGTAATGACTGCAAGGAATGGGTGTGAAAGGAGAGTCCATGGCCTCCCCCCTCATCCTCAGCTGAACAATCAGGGCTGCACACCACAGCTTCCTTCTGATGAGGACTGTCTCCTTGAAAACCGGTCAAGAACATAGCCGCCAGGCCCATTAGTGGGCCAGGCCAGCTAGCTCAGCATGGCCATCTTAAGAAGTAGTGATATTTAACATCAAAGGGGAATGTAGAGGACGGTCCACAGTAGAGGTCGACCGATTATGATTTTTCAACGCCGATACCGATTATTGGAGGACCAAAAAAAGACGATACCGATTAAATCGACCAATTTTTATTTATTTATATATATAAATATATATATATTTGTAATAATGACAATTACAACAATACTGAATGAATAATGAACACTTTTTTAACTTAATACATCAATAAAATCTATTTAGTCTCAAATAAATAATGAAACATGTTCAATTTGGTTTAAATAATGCAAAAACAAAGTGTTGGAGAAGAAAGTAAAAGTGCACTATGTGCCATGTAAAAAAAAAAAAGTTCCTTGCTCAGAACATGAGAACATGTTAAAAGGAACCACCAGCTTTCATATGAGTCTTCAATATTCCCAGGTAAGAAGTTTTAGGCTGTAGTTATAATAGGACTATTTATCTCTATACCATTTGTATTTCATATACCTTTGACTATTGGATGTTCTCATAGGTACTTTAGTATTGCCAGCCTAATCTCGGGAGTTGATAGGCTTGAAGTCATAAACAGCGCAACGCTTGAAGCACAGCGAAGAGCTGCTGGCAAACGCAGTAAAGTGCTGTTTGAATGAATGCTTACGAGCCTGCTGCTGCCTACCACCACATCAAATATCAAATCATAGACGTAATTACAATAAACGCACAGAAATACGAGCCTTAGGTCATTAATATGGTCAGTTACAGAAACTATAATTTCGAAAACAAAACGTTTATTCTTTCAGTGAAATACGGAACCATTCTGTATTTTATCTAACGGGTTGCATCCCTAAGTCTAAATATTCTTGTTACATTGCACAACCTTCAATGTTATGTCATAATTACGTACAATTCCTGCAAATTACTTTGCAACGAGCCAGGCGGCCCAAACTGTTGCATATACCCTGACTCTGCATGCAATGAACGCAAGAGAAGTGACACAATTTCTCTAGTTTAATATTGCCTGCTAACATTAATTTCTTTTAACTAAATATGCAGGTTTAAAAAAATATATATTTCTGTGTATTGATTTTAAGAAAGGCATTGATGTTTATGGTTAGGTACATTCGTGCAACGATTGTGCTTTTTTCGCAAATGCGCTTTTGTTAAATCTTCCCCCGTTTGGCGAAGTTGGCTGTATTTGTTAGGAAGAAATGGTCTTCACACAATTCGCAACGAGCCAGGCGGACCAAACTGCTGCATATACCCTGACTCTGTTGCACAGAACGCAAGAGAAGTGACACAATTTCCCTAGTTAAAATAAATTAATGTTAGCAGGCAATATTAACTAAATATGCAGATTTAAAAATGTATACTTGTGTATTGATTTTAAGAAAGGTGTTGATGTTTAAGAAAGGTGTTGATGTTTATGGTTAGGTACACATTCATGCAATGACAGTGCTTTTTTTGCGAATGCGCTTGTTAAATCACCCGTTTGGTGAAGTAGGCTGTGATTCAATGATAAATTAACAGGCACCGCATTGATTATTTGCCATGCAGGACAAGCTAGATAAACTAGTAATATCGCCAACCATGTGTAGTTAACTAGTTATTATGTTAAGATTGATTGTTTTTGTTAAGATACGTTTAATGCTAGCTAGCACCTTACCTTGGCTCCTTGCTGCACTCACATAACAGGTAGCCACGCAGTCTCCTCGTGGAGTGCAATGTAATCGGCCATGATCGGTGTCCAAAAATGGCGATTACCGGTTTGTTATGAAAACTTGAAAATCGGCCCTAATTAAATTGGTCATTCCTATTAATCGGTCGACCTCTAGTCCACAGACACTATTGTGGGGCAAAGAAAATCTTGTTGAAGCTGTCTCTCTATGATTCCATGTTTGTGCCCACCGAGATTATAGGGGTGTGAGAGTGAGTCCACTGCCCCTTACTTGTAACATGGGGGATGATCTGTGCGGTAAATGTTAAATAAGGCAAATGTATGATGTAAAGGCCAAAATGATTCTGTGCAAAAGGCAGGTCTGTACTATAATCCCCTATCACATGGCACCAATCAAACTTTCATCTGACCATTGCTTTGTGGGTCTAAAGTCATTGGATCATAGGTCCCACACTGTGTGTACAACGAATAATGTATAATGTATGTTGCTTTGTGGGTCTAAAGTCATTGGATCATAGGTCCCACACTGTGTGTACAAAGAATATGCGGGAAACCCATTGGATCAAATGTTGTTTTCCTCTCAGAACATAAGCCTGCTAAATCCTGGTCACATCATGCACATTTACACTGTGGCTCAAGAAGTCTTGAGGCAAAATAATATTTTGGGAAACTGTTTTTCTACCCTATATCTGTGACAACTGTTGTGCTGCTGAGGCAATGAGTAGCCTACAATATCCAATATCACTCAATTCAATATCCCATTGTACAATAATAATATGATATAATCCATCCCAATGCTGCAGTCATACTGTCCAAATTATACTAAGATATTAGAGACCAAAGTTACTGGATGATGAAGTGTTGAGAAACACATGGCCAAAACTCTTTGTGGACAAGTAGCATTAGATCACTTTGACCAGGGGGTGATGAATTTAATACTGGCATGCCACCATCTGCCACAATAATCGGGTACATCTCTGACGGGACAGATTTTACATCACTGTCATCACAGAACAGGCCTCCACTTAGTAGAGTTGAAATGGGAGTCATTTTTTATGCACTGGAGAAGCATTCGTTCTGTAAAACAAATAGAGGCCATTATGGTGAATAGGCCTATTGTGGTCTCTCAGCTGGCACTGTTTGCAGAGTAAGGTCCCTGGCTGTTATAGGAAATTAGCTCTTGATTGGTTGGCAGCTGTCTGTTCCCTATTAAAGAATGGTCGTAAACACAGGTGAAGGAAGTGGGTTAGTAAAATTTAGTGGTTTCAGTATACCTGGACAAGCTCAAATTAATAGCACAATAAGTAGGCCTATACTTGTCAACTCACTCTCTACCCATCATATTGAAAGTTGTCAAGTGTCCATTCTCCATCTCTATAAGCCCTTGATCATGACTCTCAGTTTCATTACATTACACATAAATCATTGGACAAAGGCATCTTCTGTATGGGGGAGTTTTGTTAAGAGCCCGATGCTCAATCTGAACATTAACAAGCGTCTATTTTGGAAGCATACAGGACCTTATCTTTCATATCAGTGAGAAATCATTTAAAAAGGTTGAATTGATACACCTTGATAGGGTTGGTGTCAGATATGGACGACTCATAATAATGGCTGGAAAGGAGTGAATGGCATCAAACACATTGAAACCTTTGTGTTTGATGCATTTTAACCATTCCACTCCAGCCATTAGCACGAGCCTGTCCCCCCCAATTAAGGTGCCACCAACCTCCTGTGGTTAGTGTTCCCACAAGGCCATATCTCCATGTTACAGAGCTTGTTTACTGAAGATAAGAGGCGACCGACCACCTGTGCTAATTAGCTACGGAGCGTGTTCTGAACACCTGTATGTAAGCGTAACTCGGGAGGTGTAGTTTTGTCAGATGGAGGCACCCATAGCTGTATAGATCTGTGCGTTTTTTTTTTATTTGAAGGATTCTTTCTGGCTAATGCAAAGGCCACAGCAAGCGACGATTTGACGTTTCAAAACGTTGAAACAGCGTTGGGATTTAAGTTCACATGAGAGTCGTGAATGGCTGAAAACTGTAGGGATAAGGCAAATGCCGCCTAGAGTTTGACAGCTATATCTCTATATGATATAGAACTGCCAAAGTAGACCCTATACAGAGAATGGGGGTGAAGAAAATCCATAGCTGACAATTTGTCCTTTCAGTTCTTCAAATCGCACCAGGTGCTCGAGCCTCGAGGATTAATTGGCGATGTCTCGAAAACCTGTTGTCGCATTATAGTAACATGTAAAACTAAGTCCAGTATACATTAAATTGAGTTAAGTAAACGATAATATAATGCCCAGCAAATTATTTTCGTTTGGACATGAAGGAAGCTGGACAAAGGTGCAGAAAATATGACCAAACTTTTTCCAACCACTTACCTACTAATCTATGGAAACGGAATTTCTTTGACTTTAATCTTCAATGTTATTTCCTTTCAAGTGAAGTGTGAAAGTTCCCTAGGGTCTTCAACAACCTGAATTGTCTTTCCGCCCACCGCTTTCTGCCTCACCGTTTTCCTCTGAGCGTTTGTGGAATAGAACAGGCAGCTCCCGGATCTCGTTTGTGTACAAAGGAGCACCCTTCGAGAGCGCAGCAGTCAGTGTTGTGATCACCTCACACGACAGTATTCACACAGCTATAATCTCTCTCACACACTTCCAGAGAGCAAATTTCCTGTACTTTATGATCCCTCACTCAGCTCTAGCCTGTTTCGAAATAAGAGCTTTCACAAATCAAGGCAGCATTTACAGTATGTTTGTGTTTGATTGATGTTTATGTGTATTAAATTGTTGAATAATATAGAGAATATTCTGAGCTGGGTCAGTCTTCTGATCTGAACTTCAGAGATGCTCTGCAGTCTGCCAACCTCATTTATTAAGTATAACTCAACATTTGATAATGCAGATCGTTAGAAATACACTAATGAGATCACTGGGCTTAGATCCTAAAATGTTGTCTAAGTTAATATTTTCATGCCGATATGGTAGGCCAACTTTGGAAAAGCATCCACCAGTTAATAAATCAGAATTATTTCCATGAGTGAATATGTGCACATCCTTGACACTTCCTGGTGGGGCCCCCTTTAGGTGCACTTTTTGTTTTTTGCCCAAGCACTACACAGCTGGTTCAAATAATCAAAGCCACCAACATCCTGTGGTTAGTGATAGGGAAAAACAAAACATGCACCCAGGACCGAATTTTGGAAATCCTGTTTTAGACACTTGCTCACTACTTAGGAATTCCAGAAATCAGCAGTGTGTGAAATGTTTTTTCTACTACTACACATGAAGGGTACTTTGTTTTCTAGTTCACACGGCCTTACTTCCAGCAACACCATACCACCAGTTTGTGGCTCATTGACCTGCTGTGGTATCTGGGTAATGTAACATGGGGAGTGAATGAGTTTGGTTGTGGTGTACCTGTATATCTGTAAATAATTTGGTCTCTTTTCCTTTTTTTGAAAAGTAAACAGTGTTAGTTCACTCCAAGAGAAACTCCAGAATTGGTGGCCTAGTTTACCTCTAATTACATAGGGAGAGATTTCTCTTGAAATCTCACCTAATCAAAGAGTAGGTGAACTTGTGCTGCTGGAGTTAAAAGAATGCAATTTCCTGGTGCCACTTAAGCCTGTCTGACAAGGCTCATCTCAAGAGCAAGTCTTTCCTTCTGAGCCAAGAGTGGCCCAGACTGCTGAGAGACATACAGTATAGGCATGATAAGAATCTAAACAACACTTCCTATGACACTGTCACTCTCCCTGTACTTTCCATACCAAACGGTTTCATCTGGATGATCTACCACTGTAAACTAACTATTCTGAGTCAATATCTCAACATTGTAGTTTGACATTAACACTAATAAAGATACATACATGCATACAGCTAAAACAACCAGACTAATACATCACAACATGTAGGTTGTAGAAGCCTTTTCACTCACTCTGAAACACCATTACAGTTTTGGGTTCTGTCCAGTTATCCATTAGTGATATTTTATCTTTATTAAGACATCATCCCTCTCCTCCCAGACTTGCCAGCAAAGCACTGGTCGGCCCATTTATTCAAAGCTGTTTAAAAGTTGTTGTTTTTTACATGATGTCCGTCACAATAATGAAGTTAGAACCAGTCTGTTCAAGAGGTGGGCAACAACTGTGTGGTCTGGTCTTAATATGTTGCATGTTATTGACCCTGTGTTGCACCTGATTTTCCAAAGAAAATGCTCAAACTGTAGGAGTGCATTTCCTGCTTCCATCAAGGGTAACAACTAAAACTGATTTTTTTTTCTTGTTTCAACATCAAAGATGACTTAACAATATTATTGTTGCTATTGAATTCATTATTTGTAGGAATTTCCATAATTATTATTATTATTCACAGTACATAATTATGTGCAACAACCCTGCGCTAAATGTTATGTTGTTAAAAAATATCCACCTAATGATTGTACAAAGTTTTTTTTTCAGATATTACCCTCTAGTGGAAGTCACAAGCAATACAATTTCCCATTTAATAACAGTCCAGAATCTTGTGCTTTTCAACAACAACAAAAATGTATCTACAAGTTCTGTGTAAGTGTTAAACCTCCGTTTTGAAACATTATCAGGATCACTGCACATTATACTTCAGCTCTAACCCTTCAAGTATATCAATGTAAAATTAATAATAATTGTAGGGAAATCAAAAAGAGGATCACTAACATTCATTATTTTTCTAAATCATGTACATCTGAAAAATATAAATCGATCTTTATTACATTCATCCTTTCCCCGTTTTGACAAAGGAAAGACCAAAAATACTTTGAAATCTTTTGACATTGTGTTCTGTTTTCTATTGACAGGTGAAACAATTAGATTAAAAAGGCATATTAAAAAAATATGGTTAAGCGTTATGTTCAGGGGCCGTATGCATCAAGCGTCTCACTAGGAGTGCTGAAATAAGATCAGCCCCATATGTAATATGCCTAAAGCTGTGTTTACACAAGCAGCCAATTCTGATATTTTTTTCCCACTAATTGGTCTTGACCAATCACATCAGATCTTTTCAGATTTTTTCCAGATCTGATTGTTCAGATGAGAAATCTATGGAATCTTATTTATTGTGATTTAAAGGCAAAAATCCTACATCACCATTCCTACTCTGAGACACTTGATACATACATCCCCTGATTGAAAGTCAATATGAAAACCTGTCACCAAACACCACATATACACAATCTCTAAATGGTGTGTAAATTGAGAGCTGTGTACACTATGTTGGTGGTTGTGCAGATAAACCCAATCAGGTTGCATAGGATGGACAGGCCATGATAGTGGCCAAAGGTGCTCTTGTAGGCCTTATACTTGGGGTCCTGCTCCCTGAGTTTGGCGTAGGCTTCCCTCTGGCTTCCTATCCCTATTTGGTTCCCCAGGCCATGCTCCTGCTCCACCTCCCGCAGCTTGAACATGACCTCTGTGGCAGACGGACCAAACCACTGTGCGTTTAGACCTGCCATGATGACTGCCACAAAGTACAGAGCCATCTATAGGGGAAGAACAATTTTTATTCAGAATTTCAGCATTGCTTGCTGTTTGGGGTTTTAGGCTGGGTTTCTGTCCAGCACTTTGAGATATCAGCTGATGTAAGAAGGGCTATATAAATAAATTTGATTTGGACATAGGTGACGTCTATAATGTATATACAACCATTATCTAAATCGGAAATAATCTTTACATGTCGATTGTGCAAGCTGTAATGCTTCACCGGTACAGATTGAATCCTGCCCTAAATTACAAAATAGAATGTGATATGACCTGCAGGCTTTCGTGCCAATCCAGCAGCTCTCTGGGGTGGTAGACTGCATACACAGCAAGGCTGACAAAGTTGCTGCCCAGTAGGCAATAGAAATATACAGGGAACAGCTTGCTTTGCACCAGCCCAAAGGTGTGCAGTGTTACCTGCTTCACCAGTGCAACACCTGTGGGTGGGAAAAGGGATAATGTAAGTGAGAGAAATGGGGAGACAAATACTGTGCCTCAAATTCTTAATCTTGGCTTCTTTTGATATGCCACTGAGTGTTAGCAAAACCCTACAATCTAACAGATGTCTTCTGCTCATCCCCTATCGATCCCAATATCATCCATCACCTGCTATAAAGGAGACCCACAACTGCATTCCCCATGCAAAGGACAGCACCAGCAGGTGCAGCACTTTCACCAAATCTGTAGGCTCCCCTTCTGTGACCATGGTATTAATCTGGGGGACAAAAAGAGAAAAAGTCCCAGATAAATGTTAGCAAGCAACCCAGATAAATTATTAAGTTCCATTACAGCATTGGGGACATAAAACCAAAAAAACACATCCCCACTCAAATTCAACAAAGACCAGCATAATTTGAGGACTGGAAAGTGGTCCGTCTACACGTGCAAACCTGATGCATGCAAGTGATGGTGGCTTCGAGAGATAAGAGTTCTGACCTGTTTACTAAGACTAATACTCCAACGTTGGATAGCTAGCTATCTAGCAAACAAAAATGCTATACTGAGGATTAAATACTTAATTCAATATCATATTTTGGGAATTGGAAACCATAAGTGGAATGACATTTGTCAGATAAACTAGAAATCTCGCTAGCACAACTCATCTAACGTTAGCTAGCTAACATAGTAATTCGTAGCTAGGTGAGTTACACAATTGCGCGCCTGTAGTGTTGCAGTGCATTCCAAAGAGAGGACAGTGGCTTTTCACTTGTTTGTCTTATTTTTTCCTTTAAAAACTCAACTGAAAAATATCTACCTGGATGTGGTATGTTGACTGAAGAGAAACAGTCTTCGCAACTCCCGTTGATCGAACACCAGAACAACACTTCCTCTCTCAGACGTCAATTTCCATTAACCACGCCCTCAAGCAATATCTACAAATCACATGATTACAGAATGAATATTACGTTAAATTATAACCCACAAACCAATCATCAATGAGATAGAACGTATCCTCGCCTTGTCATTGTGACACTGTTTTTATCCACCCACTTACAATTTACTTAGCTCAGGTCAGTTGACATGGACGACAAGAGGGCCTTGGTGAGCAGAAAACACATGTGGCACTCAATGTCATACAGTACCAAAATAGTTTGTTAGAATGATTTTTAATACAATGCCGATTGTTGTTTCAGTGTGAACCACCGCCCCTTCCTGCTGAAGGTGTGTAAGTGTTATTGTGTCAGTGTGATCATCAGAAACTAACATAACTTGACAATACCTGGTGTAATACTGCATGGTCATTGTTCACTGACTTTCTTGAGTTGTCTTCTAGTAGCAGTAGGTGAATCTCAGGAGTCTCTCCGAGATGTTGTGGAAAGAATTAGGTCAGAGGTTGAAACACAAGCCAAGGTGACTAACTGCTTCCTGTCAAATGTAGTATTTTTCCCATATTCACCATTGTCTACTGTTTTCTTTGGTGGCTTGTTTTGGTTACTGTTTTATTCAGGGGATATTGTTTCAACTAATATTTGCTGTTTTGTAGACTATTGATTCCCTGTGCAAAACTTTATTCATGCACGAGGCAGAGAGAACCCAGAATCTCAATACCATGGCAGTCCTTCAATGTAAGTGAGGACACAACACAATCACGCCCGAACCACACCTGACCCTTGATTCCATGATTATTATTATTACTGTTTACTTGAGTTGAACCCTCTGTCATAAGGGCTAAATAGCACTGTCATAACAATGACTTAAAGATTACATAAACTGTCTTCCTGTCCTTGTTCCTCCAGCCGAGGTGCACCATTTGGCTGCACATGTTTCCGCTCAGCACCTTGAGGAGCGTTTTGAGGGCCTACGCTGTGAGGTATCCACTGAGCTCCACTACTTGCGCAATCTCCTGTCCCACTCTCTCTGCTCCTGTCCTACTCTCCAAGCCTCCTGCTCCAGCACTCACCCCTCAGACATCCAGAGGCAGGCTGCCATCAACCACATCTCTCAGGAACTCTACCACAGGTAGATCTGGATAAGGCAGTCTGAAGTGTGGTGGGGATACTTTGGTGAACTACACTTGCATGATGATAAGTAGAATTTAGCTCAGTGGGCTAATGCAGTAATAACATGTAATTCTCTCTCCATTTTTTTATGTGTATGTTGTCTGTTTCTTCAGTCGAAAAGTCCTGTGGGAGCAGATTGCTGAGCTAAGGGAGGAAATCCACAACATTCATGGCCTGCTTAGCAAGTTTGATTTTATGTTTTTCAGAACAAGACCCTCTTCCATGATGTTGTTCTAATGGAAGGTTTTTTAAAACCTTACTCAAGTTTTCCTTTCCTTTTTTAGAAAAACTAAGAGATGAAACTATGCGCAGATTGACAGAGAAATACTGCAAAGATATGGTATTTCAGAGCTCACATTTCTCTCCCCCAAATCACTTTGACCTGAATGATTTCACTCAAATTATACAAACTTTACAATTGAAACAATCTTCTGAACTGTACTTGGGCTATAATAATTTGGACTGCTGAAGCTTATCTAATGTAATGTGACATGTTCTGGAAAATGTGTCTATCTGTCTCCATTTTCAGTGTATGGAGAGGATGATTGACAGCTATAAGATGAAGGACGACGCTCTCAAACTGCAGAGGCCTCAGGACATGCTCAGGTCAAATGCAAGGTGAAAGCTCTGGGGTGAGGTTAGAGTAGATGGCAAGCAATCTGACAGACTGCTATTACTAAAGGAATTATGATGATGCATCCCTATAACAAGTGTTCTCCCCTAGGTCAGATGTTTCTGAGTTACAGAATAAGCTTCAGACTATAACAATATCGAAAGGCAAGGCTCCCAATAAAACAGGTAAGATATCTGGTAATTAACTTGCTGTTGATCTACAAAATATGCAGCATTTGCATTGAAATACAAAGTGTATTTTTCTGTTTGCTGAGATCAGTTTTTATTGATAGATCGTTTTTTTTGCTATGTGCATGGTCTCTTGCATCGCATACTAGGCCGAACTGAACGAATAGGACAGAGGGTTATGCCAGCCAATTCAGATTCAGATGAAGGGCAAAGTGGAATATGTGCTAAAGGAATGACACCAAAGATCAAAGTGGAAATCGATGTGTCTGCCAGGTAAATGAAAGCACACTAATATCCTGCTTTGCTGTTTCTCATCTATTACTGACAACAGTAATTCATGTTATCATCTTATTAATAAGCACACTTAATTTTATGTATATTTTATAAGGGTAACCACATTAGAAGTGAATTCTTCATTTTGTCTCTGTTGCAGAAGGAAATAAAGTTCATAGCTGGAATCCTCTACCTACCTTTTGCCCTACCTTGTCTCACACTGTCTTCTTTATGACAGCCAAATAAAATCAAATGTGGTCTACACTGACAATTATTTTCTGTTTGAGCTTTGTGCATTCAACACATTTCTTTATCAATAATTCACATAAAAGGCTGTTATTTTTTTATCAATAATTATCTACTGTACACTATTAAACACAGGAGGTTGGTGGCACCTTCATTGGGGAGGACGGGCTCATAGTAATGGCTGGAACAGAATAAATTAAATGGTAATCAAACTCATCAATACATTATTTCCATGTGTTTGATACCATTCAATTTATTCAATTCCAGACATTATTATGAGTCGTCCTCCCCTCAGCAGCCTCCTGTGGTAGACTACATAATCAATGTATATATTTTGGTATTGTATCAAATAGGTTTATAAATTCTGAGAGGCGGGTTGATAATTTGTTTGACCAATGACAACCCTAAAAAACGCCTTAATCTTCCAATCAGATGAAAGAGTTCAGAATAATTTCCGGATACAATTTCTATTTGTTAGCGTCATTACTTGGGTCATTTATCTGGTAAGAAAATGCTTAATCCAGCGTGCTTTATTATATGGCTAACATGCAAACAACAAAATTATACATCCAGCACGATTTTAAATGACATGTGTGATTCTCCTATGTTGTTTAAATTGTGCATAGCTAGCATATTACAAAGCCAGTGTTAGTTAGCTAGCTAACACAAGCTAACTTTTGTTTTCCTCGCGCTCTAACGTTACTAGCTAATACTATCTAGCTGCCTCTTCAGAAATCATCCCAAAATAAACGGTTCATGCAATTAACAACATTGTTGTACATGGATTTGTAGAATTTGCAGGATGTTTTGTGTTAAAGGTAGTATGGTTGAGCTTCTATTTTATAGCTGCAAGCTAAAAAAAAAAAAAAGTCCATGCGCGATGGCGGAGAACTAGCTACTACTACACGTTTGTGTAGTGTGAACATGGCTCCAACAAGAGAATAGCATTAATCATCGACATCTGACTTTTTTAAATTAGCGAAAATATAATTAGAATGTATGTGGAAAATACGGTCCAAAAAATGTGTTTGTTTACACGAGTCAAGTATTAGCTCGCACATGCGTACTAGCAGATGGTCTATAGCGGCAGAATATTTATGCATTTATAACATCTCGTAAATTTGCAAATATGGGCATAGGACTGGGGAAAATACATTGACGCACCTCCAACTCGTAATTACTAATGGGAAACTTGTCTGTGATCCCTGTGCTCCAATTTGCTGGACTGCCCATATGATGAACTCTGTCTCTGACATCAACTACTAAGGCCAATACCTCGATAACAGCAATTTCAGCAGTTAAATTCAACAACAAAACATGATTTATAAAAGTATTATTTTAACAGTAATATGTCTATGAGTATGAAAGCTGTACCTTTTCGTTCATGGTTGACACAGTTTGTTTGCCATTAACCAGCAATCGGCATTCTCAACGAGTTCAAAGCACATGAACCCACACATCTCGTTGTTCCTAGTTTACAAGTAGTGTTTTCCGAGATTACGAGTTGAACGCAGCATATTACTTTTTGCCCAAAATCATAAATATCAGCACCATGCAGTAGATATAATATATGCTAGCTAACACGATTGACATAATTATTTATTGAATTTGACCGCCAACAGAACATGTTTAGTAAACTCCGAAAAATGTAGCTATTGTATTTTACAGATTATACATCCAGAATGGGACGCCGAAAATCAAAGAGGAAGCCACCTCCCAAAAAGAAACTGACGGGTAACTTGGACACCCAATTCACCTGTCCCTTTTGTAACCACGAGAAGTCCTGTGATGTCAAAATGTACGTTCACTTGGTTGTGTTGGAACAGTATATGGTCTGGCTGTAAAATATGATCACTGATTACATGTTGATACATATCCTAACACCCTATTCAAATGCACATTTTCTTTTCTCTTTTCAGGGAACGCACTCGAAACACAGGAATAATATCGTGCACCGTCTGCTTGGAAGAATTCCAGACTCCCATTACTTGTATCCTTTTGATTCTTTGATTGGATCACTATATTCACTTATCTATACACCATATTGCTCACAGAATGGCTTGTGCATTTGTTTAAAAAAATAAAAATAAATGCTATGTCTTTACAACTGCACCTCCCAAATGAACTTCTCCTTGACATTTGTCTCCAGATCTTTCAGAACCAGTGGATGTTTATAGTGATTGGATAGATGCTTGCGAAGCAGCCAATCAGTAGCAGTGGTACCCCTGACTCTATTCCTGTTTGACCTCACCCCTCATTCCCTATGATGGGTCACATATCTCTGGCTGGGCCAGGGCTTTGTCAAGTAGTGAATGTGGAGAACAAACGAAGACAGATAACACATCTGTGAAATCTTCAGTGTCTACACACTAATGGATTTGATATGAAGAAAGATACACTTCCTGTCTTCCCTCTCTGTGGCAGGGTGGGATGTGGGTAGGGCAATGAAATGTCCCAATGGTCCTGATCTTTGAGAATCCCACTAAGTTTCAAACCACCTCATCATTTGTTATGTTTTACAGGCAAGCCTGTTGGTGGATATGTCTTTAGACTTTCCCAAGCTGCCATGTCCCCCTTTACTGGAGCAAGTAGATTTCATTTGTAAAAAGAAAAAAAAGAGGTGATCCTGTAGTTTTTATTTTATGTCATGATTTTTATTTCAATTCGGTTTTTTTTGTACGGGAATGACTTGATCAATAAACACATCAATGTAATTCACACCTAACTGCATCTGTCACATACCGCTGAAATGGTTAAAATATCTAGAACAAATATGAACGAAAATTCATCTGATATGGCCTGGTGGCAAGTTTTTCACTCACGACCCAAATTAAATAATTGTAATTTTGATGTGTTTTATTGTATTGCAGCTAATTTCATTATAAGTGAAAGCCAAATAAATACAATATTTTAAGAATACTGAATAATTAATTGTCTGAACAACATTGACACATGTTTTAGACCAGAGGGTAATATTGCCAATTGTATTTTGGCTAGGCACTGTTGGCTCTCATTCTAAACGAAAAACATTTTATTAATACACAACTGACTTCTTATATAGCTATTAGACATGTGACTATACAGAATAGGTTAGGTGCTTTAATAAAGACACCTCTTGTGGTACATATGACTTTTACCTTAAGTCTGTGGAATGTAGTCTGTTTTTTTCTCCAAATGTTAAAGGGATTTCAAAACACTAGATGGCACACTAATGTAGGGGGGAAAATGCAACATGGCCTTCAGATTATTACGGGCTCAGCATCAAACGATGTTCCCTTTAATTAAAGTATTAAGCCTTCAAAAGTTTGACAAATCATCACTATAAATTCCAGAGGTCAGAACCTCAGGAGGGACTCAATATTTTATGTAGCTTTATCTCCAATACCTCCTATTTAAAAAAAACATTACAATACTGCCCAGTAACCGATATCAAGACCTTTCAAATTTAACTTAAATGGATTGTAAACCCAACTTTAAAAATTACATTGTTTTCCTTACTGTAAGCAGTCTGTGGACAAGGCATAACCAATCCATACTTTGTACATGAGCATGCAAGGCATAGAGATGTGTTCTGTGGAACGTTCCAGGTGCAAGACATGATCTTGAACAAACCTCTTAGCAAGCAAACAAGCCTGCTTTTCAAAGGTTTGGTCAAGCATGCACAGTTTAATGTTTAAACCATTAGCAGCTGTGTTAGGCTACATTATCCCAAGCATAAATATGTTGCAAACTTATGTTATTCATTTGCGACTGCTGGTACAAGGTGATTAATGAATCCACAGAATGACAGTCACATCTTGCAGTGCTCAAAATCACATTACATTCAAGATCTGTGGTGGGTACCCCATATCATGTAGTAGTTAGTGATACAGGGTCTGCTGTATTGAGCTATGACTAAGTGGACGTTAATTAGACCGTTATCTCGTGTATAACAGCGTGCAGATGTTATGGATCTCTCAACGACCTGGCTTGTCTGCCTTCTAGTCATAAGCAATTCTATCCATGTACATATTCAACAAGGTGATGCAAAGTGCAAATAGCGCAGCAATATATTAAAGCTGTGTGACATGGAAACTATAGAGGGATTATAACTTGTCTCATGCAAACTGGCCTATGTGACATCCACATTAACATAGCTGGCACAATGGCTAAAATTGATTCTGCATTGTTTATCACTAATGAAGTGTGAATACTGCTTATAATACTAAAAATATTAAAATCTATTGGCTTTTCACGATGCCTTTAGGGGCTTACATTAATTCAAGTATCAGATTTGAGAACCCTACTACTGATCTTCTAATGATTTAAAGAATACTAGATAAAAAAATCCATCTGTGGTATAAAATTGCTGATTGGCAGTCCTGTGAGCTAGAGCAGGGTGTCAGCGCAGTGCAGACGTGCATACACAGGCAAAGTCATAAGGAATACATCTGATCAAAGTTTTTAGTCCATGTCCCTGTGTCCTGGAAGACTCCGTCTGATTCTGTGGGCCCCGAGGGATTGAATCCCAGAGCGGACTCCTGTTCCTCAGGGGTTAAAGGTTAACAGCAACATGTCGGTCACTTCTTTCCATTCAAGGAACTTTTTCCTATATTCTCAATGTTTAAGCTGGATGGGGGATCTACAACTGAAAATATACATTTTTATAAACTATAAAAGATCTATAAATAAAAAAATGACATAACAATAAGATTGATTAAGGAATGGGTCTCTTGACATTATTAGTATCTCTTAGTATTTATTTTCACCGTATTTGAATAGAAAAATCTCCATTGCAAAGGGAGAGAGGGGTGTGGGCCACTACATTAAAGTGATTTAAAATAACAAGGTCAAAGAGATTGAACCAGGCATGAATCCCCTCAAAGGACAAAAATGATTTGAATGGTTGATCACAACAACAAAAAAAACAGCAAGGGACGAGAATAATGGAAACAGTAAATAACAGTTTGGGTGGTCTTGCTGGTGGAGAGGGGTTCTTGAGAAGAGGGGACTGGGGTTATTCTGTTCTCTTTAGTCATAGTACATAGTACCGTCAAACTCAGCCCTCTCTCCGTTGTTGACGAATTCATCAGGGTTGGAGCAGTACTTGTTGTCGTAGACCTGCCGAGGGAGGCCGTATGTGGTCATGCCCTGCTGGGACGCCATCTTGTTGGTGCCCATCTGCAGTGAAACGGTGGAGGTGTCGCATTCCTCCAAGCCCAGACTCTTGTCATAAATGTGTCTCCTGGTGCCAGGGGCCGTCATGCCAGACTGAGAGAGGAAGAAAAGCAGGGGAGGATTAGATATAGGCTACAAAGTGTAATATTTTATATCATATTAATTGCTTTCATGATAGGCAGAGAGGGAAAACTCCCAAGATGTGCAGAATGTTAGTCAATTCTATCTCTACCAGAGAATATCTATTTGTGAAATCAAATGGCGCCCCACCTGGTTGGCACCCTTATTGGTGCCCATCTGGAGGCTGATGGTGGACTGGTCCAGAGGGTTCTCCATTCCCCCCCTCGGGTCATACAGGTGACGCCGCGTGCCATAAGATGTCATGCCCTTCTGGCTGGCAAGTTTGTTGGTACCCATCTGGACAGACAGGCAAAGGTAGCGCACTGGTTATGCCTGAACTATAATACCATTAAACCAATCCTAATGGCCAAACTAAAAACAAATGAAGGTATGTTATAACATGCTGCTACTACTACTTATATTACACCTGTAATAACAGTGATATCTTAGTGTATAAGGTGTATATGATACAAAGACTGTTCTGACCTGCAGGCCGATGACATTGCGCCCTTCCTTCAGCATGTCTGGGGCGAAACGGCGCTGGTGTGCTGTTGCATACTTCACTCCCATGTCATGCTTGGAGTGGAAACCTTTGGACTGGGCCTGGTGAAAGAGGGGAAGGTTAGAAAGACACATTATGGATCCTCACGTGAAGTAGAAGTAGGTTTCTTACAAGCCACTGACAATACTTTCTACATACAGTACTGTACAATGTACTGAGATTCCTCTATGGGTTTCCACTCACAATTCCAGCCAGGGTGATGAGCGTGCTCTGGACCTGGGTGTAGTTGGTATTCTCAAACAGGTCGTTGGCCTCAAACAAATCGTATGGCTTCATACCATAAACTGTGATGGCTCGGACAAAATTGCCAATGTTTTCCAGCTGGGCAATGAAAAGGAAAAATAATTAGCCAAGAGAAAATGGTCCACTGAGGTAAAAGCAAGAGTACAAACAAAGAGGACACCAGTTACTGAGTTATTTGTTATTTTGATATTGTCATGTTTCTTTAAATAGTCATTGTATTTGAGACTCAGGACTTCAGAATGGTCAGCTGTGTGGGGTTTTCTTCAAAGCCCTACTCACCAGTTGGATAATCTTTTTCTCTTTTATTCTTGACAAATGGACCACCACATGTGAGTGCATTGATTCTTAGTAATATTGTATGTCATGGATGATTCTTGAAAGTGCCTCAACAAACACTTAAAAGTGCTGTTTTCTTTTTGAGTCTCATACAAAGAGATCTGAAGACGCATGCTGAGATGTGCCCCATTAAACAACGTAGCTGCAGCTTGGAATGTAAATAAATAAACACTATGCCAAGCAAAAGACTATCTATCTGGATACATATTTCAGCGAGTTCAGTGGATGGAAGGTATGGAGTGGAAAAAACTACTGACTCTTGGCATGCTTATTGCTGCTCAATACTAAGCAAAGTATCTATAAGAACTATAGCCTACTGATGGGCATGATGTTATATAATAATACAAAAACATTTATTCTGTCTCAGAACAAGCTTACCTGATGCCAGTTTTGAGGGGAAGTGTTAATCTTTCTCACAGATCCTGGCTGAAGTGTGTTGATAAGTCTACACACAAGGAAAGAGAAAGCACAGAACAGTCAAAATACTGTTCTGACTTTGAGTGGCCCAGTCATCATTAACAGTGGGGAAATGAATGAGACTGAATGATATTGGAAGCCACAGAAAGTAATATGGTGATATGACACACAATATGCTCTCTGCCATTCTGCATGACATTCTGCACGGCCACAGTACTGAGGAGAGTAATCGTTCACTCACTCGCACAAGATGACCCCATCCTTTAGGTTCTCCATGAAAGGATCAGCGATCTTCTTGCCTGTTACGTCCTGGATCCACAGCCTCAGCTCCTCCTCCTTCTGGGGGTCATACTTCTGGGCCAACTGAAGAGGCAGAGGTCAAATGTTATACAGTGCATTCGGAAAGTTTTCAGACCCCTTCACTTTTTCCACATTTTGTTACATTTCAGCCTTATTCTAAAATGGATTAAGTTATTATTTTTCCGCCACACACAATACCCCATAATGACACAGCGAAAACAACGCAGTGAAGGGGTCTGATTACTTTCCCAATGCACTGTAAATGTGTTGCATTTGACTGCATCCTAACATCTGCAGACACTCAGGTCTTGTAACTGTCAGTTTTGCATGATGAATGATCTTGTGACAGGTGCTTGGCTACCTGAAAAATAAAAATGATCTTACAACAAACTAACTATAGTAAACAAGTCATATAACTATGATATTTATCAGAGCTATTATCCCCCCTTCTCCCTTTTCCTTTCTCATCTTGTAACAGAGGGATAACATTCCTCTCGACTTTCCTTTGAAAGCCTACCCGTTGTAATAAAACCTATGAAGATTAGAGTTAAAAAACAGGAAGAAATGTTAAAATGGCCATGGGACATTCCTGCATGGAGAAACACTGATTCTCCGCTTCCATGTATTTCCCTATTGGCACAAACGCATCCCCCTAATACCAGAAATTCTATGGTGGGTCTGTAGCCCCCCTCTTGCTCTGCGCTCTCTCCTTTTCTGAATGTTCTGCTCACTCACAGTCTGGGAGAGGGCTTGTGAGACCAGGAGCCAACACAAACAGGTATTTCAAAGCAGCAGGGTTTGCGTAGCTTCCAGTCCATCACACCAAACTTGGGAGAAACAGCTCTCCCTATTACTCCTCCCTGTGCTCCCTCTCTCCCTCTGGGTTTTCCGGAATCTGTCCTTTTACAGTGAGGCAATCTACTCAGGCAAACCACATCTGATAATGAGATGCCAAGACCTGCAAACAGCACTTGCATCCAGCCAAGGTATTTTGGTCAGAGTTTCATTTAACTGTGTCAGGAGGTCAGGAATGTAATCAGAACTGGTTAATTTATTTATTTGATGCCAAAATTGGCACCTATCCATTGATTCTATCAGTGTTTTTCATGTATTAACTCAGTGGAGAGAATATAAATTAAATCAGTGTAGGCCATGGCATAAGGAATAAAATGGTTGAAGTTGATACAAACAGGGGTGAAAGTAAGACAGAACGGTCCGGTATGGAGTACCGGCAAAATAAAGAGTGGGTGTACGTCATGCCGGTAAAACATGAACCTATCACAATTATTAAAACAGATTTCAAGAAAACTGTAGGCTATCACACTATTTTTCATACCGCATGTCATTCGCATGAAAAATGAGCGAATAGACTTGCAGTGTGGTTCAACAATAACACTGACATTTTGATAAGGCAGAGATGAGCGGCCGAGACCGAGATGCGCGCGGACAGCAGTGTACGCATCAATTCAGGTTACAATACTTGTGTAGGCCCAATGAAGGACAATCACCGAATGTCATTCAGAACACTTTGGTGTTGTGTAAGTGATGTCTCTTTGCATTTATCAAAAGGCACTGCTGCATGGATGTTGGAATTATTTTAGCGTGGATTGGCCTAATAGTTGGAATAGTAACTGAGGTCTGGACACTGACTGTAGGTCTCACATGTCGCCTATTATAATTTTAACTCCTGCAGAATATAGTGTTCCTCGCAGTAAAATTATTATCCAAATGTTAATTTTGTCTCGGGATCAGGAGTGGAGAAATACGATTGATTTATTTCAGCATTTTGAGCGAATGAGATTGAGCGCTTTTAGGGACCTGTTGTGTAGCCTTAAAGTGCAATTTCATCAGCTACATAAAAGCTGACAGTATTTAATTTTCAGCCACATTAAATATGCATCCAAAACGAAATGAAATACTATCAGAAACATGTTGGATCGTTTTCACAGCTTTTCATTTCCTTTAAACCGGTCAAACAGATGTCATTTGGAAATCTCCCTGGTCCCTAAACGTCCTCGGTCCGCGAGAGAAGCAGAAATGAAAGATAAACTTGAACTATGTCACCTATACTGAACAAAGATTTGAACGCAACATGCAACAATATCAAAGATTTTACTGGGTTACAGTTCATAGAAAGAAATCAGTCAATTTAAATAAATTAATTAACATGACTAGGTAGGGGCGCCGGAGTGCGGGCCTGGGATGGCATAGGTCCACCAACTCGGGAGCCAGGTCCACCCACTGGTGAGTCAAGCCCAGCCAATCTGAATGAGTTTTTCCCCACAAAAGGGCTTTATTACAGACATAATAGATACTCCTCAGCACCCCCACTCCCCCTCCTCAGACGATCATGCAGGTGAAGAAGGCGGATGTGGAGGTCCTGGCTAGCATGGTTACAAGTGGTCTGCGGTTGTGAGGCCAGTTGGACTTACTGCCAAATTCTCTAAAACAACGTTGTAGGCCAGTGTAATGATCATGTGGTTTAATCAGCTTCTTGATCTGCCACACCTGGCAAAGGGGAAATGCTCACTAACAGGGATGTAAACTAAATAAGCTTTTATTGCATATGGAACATTTCAGGGATCTTTTATTTCAGCTCATGGAAAATGGGACAAACACTTTACATGTTGCATTTATATTTTTGTTCTGTATAGATTGTAGATGATGCATTGATCATTCTATCGATTTATGCCATCATTAGCAAGGCTTTATCTAGTATTCTAGATGATCATCAAGTCATAACAGAAGAGGAGCTGTAAGGATCTAATTATAGACAAGTTGACTAACAAATGTTACGTAATAAAAAGCAGAAAAATATCTAAATATAGCTTTAAAACTATTCCCGCACCTTCTGTTGTTCAGAAGTACCTGAGTAACTTGCACAGGTAGCCTACATTAGCCTTTGAAGTAATTGATTGACAATCAGATGAAAAGACATGACAGGTCATGTTTATGCCACATTAAAAGGTAGTCTAATACATTTTAAAAGTTAAAGGACACATCTTTACTATTAGGCCTGTAGAGATCCTATTAAATTAATAGGGATTCTAAATGTAATTCTATGATTAGGCCCATATAGATTTTCTTTTGGTGTGTACACACATTGGAGGTCCCTGTCCCGGGAATACATTACATTTCCTTTCACCCCTGGATACAAACATGTTGAAGGTTGACATTCCAGTGAATCCACAAGGCCCTGTTCTGTCTGCCTCTCCTCTGCCTCAACAGTGTTTTGTCATTCCCCACTGGAGTGTAAATTGTTTACAGAGAGACACTTGCTCAGGTTGTAAGACAGAGCTCAGGGACACCTTAAAAGGAGATTTAGGTTGCTGACGTACCTGTCTGTCAGACTCTGGAGCATATCCGCTGTCATCGGATGTCATGCCACTGGCATATGTATATATATATATACAGTGGGGAGAACAAGTATTTGATAACCTGCAAAATCGGCAGTGTTTCCTACTTATAAAGCATGTCTGTCATTTTTTATCATAGGTACACTTCAACTGTGAGAGATGGAATCTAAAACAAAAATCTAGAAAATCACATTGTATGATTTTTAAGTAATTAACTTGCATTTTATTGCTTGACAAAAGTATTTGATCACCTACCAACCAGTAAGAATTCCGGCTCTCACAAACTTACAAGTTTTTCTTTAAGAAGCCTCCCTGTTCTCCACTCATTCCCTGTATTAACTGCACCTGTTTGAACTCGTTACCTGTATAAAAGACACCTGTCCACACACTCAATCAAACAGACTCCAACCCCTCCACAATGGCCAAGACCAGAGAGGGTGTAAGGACATCAGGGATAAAATTGTAGACCTACACAAGGCTGGGATGGGCTACAGGACAATAGGCAAGCAGCTTGGTGAGAAGGCAACAACTGTTGGCGCTATTATTAGAAAATGGAAGAAGTTCAAGATGACTGTCAATCACCCTCGGTCTGGTTCTCCATGGAAGATCTCACCTCGTGGGGCATCAATGATCATGAGGAAGGTGAGGGATCAGCCCAGAACTACACGGCAGGACCTGGTCAATGACCTGAAGAGAGCTGGGACCACAGTCTCAAAGAAAACCATTAGTAACACACTACGCCATCATGGATTAAAATCCTGCAGCGCACGCAAGGTCCCCCTGCTCAAGCCAGCGCATGTCCATGCCCGTCTGAAGTTTCCCAATGACCATCTGGATGATCTAAAGGAGGAATAGGAGAAGGTCATGTGGTCTGATGAGAAAAAAATAGAGCTTTTTGGTCTAAACTCCACTCGCCGTATTTGGAGGAAGAAGAAGGATGAGTACAACCCCAAGAACATCATCCCAACCGTGAAGCATGGAGGTGGAAACATCATTCTTTGGGGATGCTTTTCTGCAAAGGGGATAGGACGACTGCACCATATTGAGGGGAGGATGGATGGGGCCATGTATCGCAAGATCTTGGCCAACAACCTCCTTCCCTCAGTAAGAGCATTGAAGATGGGTCGTGGCTGGGTCTTCCAGCATGACAACGACCCGAAACACACAGCCAGGGCAACTAAGGAGTGGCTCCATAAGAAGCATCTCAAGGTCCTGGAGTGGCATAGCCAGTCTCCAGACCTGAACCCAATAGAAAATCTTTGGAGGGAGCTGAAAGTCCGTATGGCCCAGCGACAGCCCCGAAACCTGAAGGATCTGGAGAAGGTCTGTATGGAAGAGTGGGCCAAAATCCCTGCTGCAGTGTGTGCAAACCTGGTCAAGAACTACACAAAACGTATGATCTCTGTAATTGCAATTGTGTACCAAATATTAAGTTCTGCTTTTCTGATGTATCAAATACTTATGTCATGCAAGAAAATGCAAAATAATTACTTAAAAATCATACAATGTGATTTTCTGGATTTTTTTTTTTAGATTCTGTCTCTGACAGTTGAAGTGTACCTATGATAAAACAATTACAGACCTCTACAAGCTATGTAAGTAGGAAAACCTGCAAAATCGGCAGTGTATCAAATACTTGTTCTCCCCACTGTATGTATGTATGTATATATATATATATATATATATAATGTGTATACATATATATTATGCATGTACATATATACATACTGTGGGGCAAAAAAGTATTTAGTCAGCCACCAATTGTGCAAGTTCTCCCACTTAAAAAGATGAGGCCTGTAATTTTCATCATAGGTACACTTCAATTATGACAGACAAAATGAGGGAAAAAAATCCAGAAAATCACATTGTAGAATTTTTAATGAATTTATTTGCAAATTATGGTGGAAAATAAGTATTTGGTCAATAATAAAAGTTTATTTTAATACTTTGTTATATACCCTTTGTTGGCATTGACAGAGGTTGAACGTTTTCTGTAAGTCTTCACTAGGTTTTCACACACTGTTGCTGGTATTTTGGCCCATTCCTCCATGCAGATCTCCTCTAGAGCAGTGATGTTTTGGGGCTGTTGCTGGGCAACACGGACTTTCAACTCCCTCCAAAGATTTTCTATTGGGTTGAGATCTGGAGACTGGCTAGGCCACTCCAGGACCTTGAAATGCTTATTTTTTGGGATCATTGTCATGCTGAAAGACCCAGCCACGTTTCATCTTCAATGCCCTTGCTGATGGTAGGCTTTGTTAATTTGGTCCCAGCTCTCTGCAGGTCATTCACTAGGTCCCCCCGTGTGGTTCTGGGATTTTTGCTCACCGTTCTTGTGATCATTTTGACCCCACGGGGTGAGATCTTGCGTGGAGCCCCAGATCGAGGGAGATTATCAGTGGTCTTGTATGTCTTCCATTTCCTAATAATTGCTCCCACAGTTGATTTATTTCTTCAAACCAAGCTGCTTACCTATTGCAGATTCAGTCTTCCCAGTCAGGTGCAGGTCTACAATTTTGTCTCTGGTGTCCTTTGACAGCTCTTTGGTCTTGGCCATAGTGGAGTTTGGAGTGTGACTGTTTGAGGTTGTGGACAGGTGTCTTTTATACTGATAACAAGTTCAAACAGGTGCCATTAATACAGGTAACAAGTGGAGGACAGAGGAGCCTCTTAAAGAAGAAGTTACAGGTTTGTGAGAGCCAGAAATCTTGCTTGTTTGTAGGTGACCAAATACTTATTTTCCACCATAATTTGCAAATAAATTCATTAAAAATCCTACAATGGGATTTTCTGGATTTTTTTTCTCTCATTTTGTCTGTCATAGTTGAAGTGTACCTATGATGAAAATTACAGGCCTCTCTCATATTTTTAAGTGGGAGAACTTGCACAATTGGTGGCTGAGTAAATACTTTTTTGCCCATCTGTACATATACAGTGCCTTGCGAAAGTATTCGGCCCCCTTGAACTTTGCGACCTTTTGCCACATTTCAGGCTTCAAACATAAAGATATAAAACTGTATTTTTTGTGAAGAATCAACAACAAGTGGGACACAATCATGAAGTGGAACGACATTTATTGGATATTTCAAACTTTTGTAACAAATCAAAAACGGAAAAATTGGGCGTGCAAAATTATTCAGCCCCCTTAAGTTAATACTTTGTAGCGCCACCTTTTGCTGCGATTACAGCTGTAAGTCGCTTGGGGTATGTCTCTATCAGTTTTGCACATCGAGAGACTGACATTGTTTCCCATTCCTCCTTGCAAAACAGCTCGAGCTCAGTGAGGTTGGATGGAGAGCATTTGTGAACAGCAGTTTTCAGTTCTTTCCACAGATTCTCGATTGGATTCAGGTCTGGACTTTGACTTGGCCATTCTAACACCTGGATAGGTTTATTTTTGAACCATTCCATTGTAGATTTTGCTTTATGTTTTGGATCATTGTCTTGTTGGAAGACAAATCTCCGTCCCAGTCTCAGGTCTTTTGCAGACTCCATCAGGTTTTCTTCCAGAATGGTCCTGTATTTGGCTCCATCCATCTTCCCATCAATTTTAACCATCTTCCCTGTCCTGCTGAAGAAAAGCAGGCCCAAACCATGATGCTGCCACCACCATGTTTGACAGTGGGGATGGTGTGTTCAGCTGTGTTGCTTTTACGCCAAACATAACGTTTTGCATTGTTGCCAAAAAGTTCAATTTTGGTTTCATCTGACCAGAGCATCTTCTTCCACATGTTTGGTGTGTCTCCCAAACTTTAAACAACACTTTTTATGGATATCTTTAAGAAATGGCTTTCTTCTTGCCACTCTTCCATAAAGGCCAGATTTGTGCAATATACGACTGATTGTTGTCCTATGGACAGAGTCTCCCACCTCAGCTGTAGATCTCTGCAGTTCATCCAGAGTGATCATGGGCCTCTTGGCTGCATCTCTGATCAGTCTTCTCCTTGTATGAGCTGAAAGTTTAGAGGGACGGCCAGGTCTTGGTAGATTTGCAGTGGTCTGATACTCCTTCCATTTCAATATTATCGCTTGCACAGTGCTCCTTGGGATGTTTAAAGCTTGGGAAATCTTTTTGTATCCAAATCCGGCTTTAAACTTCTTCACAACAGTATCTCGGACCTGCCTGGTGTGTTCCTTGATCTTCATTATGCTCTCTGCGCTTTTAACGGACCTCTGAGACTATCACAGTGCAGGTGCATTTATACAGAGACTTGATTACACACAGGTGGATTGTATTTATCATCATTAGTCATTTAGGTCAACATTGGATCATTCAGAGATCCTCACTGAACTTCTGGAGAGAGTTTGCTGCACTGAAAGTAAAGGGGCTGAATAATTTTGCACGCCCAATTTTTCAGTTTTTGCTTTGTTAAAAAAGTTTTAAATATCCAATAAATGTCGTTCCACTTCATGATTGTGTCCCACTTGTTGTTGATTCTTCACAAAAAAATACAGTTTTATATCTTTATGTTTGAAGCCTGAAATGGGGCAAAAGGTCGCAAAGTTCAAGGGGGCCGAATACTTTCGCAAGGCACGGTGGCCAACTATAAGGAAATGTTCGTTTGAAGAGTGCCCCTGTGAAAGTATGGATAGGAAACCACTATGTATGCAGGAACCACAGCTCTTCCAACACGATAAGGTTGATGATAGGGATAGCAAATTCAGTTGTCATTGACAGACATGGAGTTGGGAGTTCTGGAATATCATGGGATAGTTATTTGATCCCATTGGCAGAGTCATGCTATGTCCAAGTTGAACATGGGTTGTCAGCAGTTATGTTACACACACACATTTTGTGCATCACTGTCATTGCACTGTCACTGAAAATACAATCTCTCCCAGAACATCAGTGGATGTTGACAGCACAGTCGCCTACATGGTAGGCCTACAGTAACTGGTCCATTGACTCTTGATGGGTGTTGATGACTCATTTAGTTCTCGCCTAGACTTTAAAGCTGCAATCTGCAGTTGAAACAATAACAAACCGCGACTCATTTGGTAAAATAGCTTAGGGATGGGTCTGTAGAAATGTAACCACTGATGGGTTCTGATGATGGGGTAAGCTCATGAAGGATTTATGAAGTCATATTCTTCAATAATCAATGGATATCATGAATTTAAAAGTCCAAAATGAATGTAGCGATCACAGATTGCCTCTTTAAAAAATATGTACATACTGGTAGCCTTCTAGAGACACCTTGAAATCAGGCCTTGTGGGCTCATCTGGGAGTAATTCTGTCATTGTGCTCTGTGGCAGACAGGTGAGATGATATCACTTGTAATCTAAACGACCCAGTTCAAAGTTATGAATCAGATACAATTGGTTTGGATACCCTCACATATTAAACGATAAAGTAAACTGTCAGAATGGTAGGCTGCCATTTATCAGTATAGGCCTAATGAGTAATCCATGATCACCATTGACAGTCCAATTTGACGGTCCAAAAAGCCTATTCGACAAAACCTCCTAACAGAAATTAAAAATATATTATTGGCCCTCGATATACCATTGGTTCCCCTACAACTAATACATCTGAGAAGATGCGCGTACCAACAACAAGATATGCGAGCGTCAAGTGCGCACCTTCCTGATTGCGAGCATTCTCTTGGCCCACTGATGCAAATTACGCAAAGACCCCATTATTTTCATTTCAATTAAAAGGAAAGCTACATGAAATGCGAGATACATACCTTACTTTTGACCTCAGCAGAAAGTCCGAAGGATGGTCCACCTTTGAAATTCTTTGACATAGTTATCTTTGATTATTCACAGAGGATATTTAAAAATGGTGAAATACACCCCTCTATCCTGGCACGAGAAAACCCACAGCAAAGTCCTCTTTCTCCCTGGACTCCAATTGATATGACAGACCCGCGGATGTTGCAGGAGTATTCAGATTCTGTAACGTTCTTGCTCGCTCTGGTGAGGCGGTGGACCACTCTGCAACACTTTTCTCAATCTTTTTTAAACTCTTCCCATCTGTGGATTTCTGGAGTGCGGCGCGATTGGCTAGGGCCACCATCCAATCCCGACGTTGCCTCTTCCTCTGGGTGATGTCACCAGTATGGCATTAGACTCGCTCAGTGTCACTTTTTCCACCTTAAGGGGAATTGGATGTTGGATGGATGATCCTTTTCAATTGCCTAATTTTACTGCATCCAATTTCACTTTCATTACCAAATGAAATAAATATCAAGCACATCACAAATTCATAGACCTATAGCTATTATTAAATAGTTGAGGGTCTACCTCACAATCACAGGTCAAGGCAGACCTTTAGAGTTTTGAATTACACATTTAACTTTATATTTATACAAAGTATTATAAAGTAATATTTATACATGCGGCAAGGTGTTTCATTACTGTATGTGTAGATCCTATATGACAAAATTATTTGTCAGGCCTGAAAGTATTGACCCATCCATCATAAACCTGAAGAAGCTTGGTTTATATTGTTGGGCAAAGAGGTTCAAGACCAGTGTAACCCTAATTATGGTCATGGTCAAGGATGGCTAAGAAAGCAGATATTGAAAAGGCTAAATGGACACTTTCTCACTTGAGCATATTTAATTGATCACTTTCTTATGCAAAAGGATTTCAGTATGAATAGCAATATGATTCATCCTGATAATAATACATTGAATGTATCCCAAATGTATTTATATAGTGATTCACATTTTATATGTATTCTTCCTTTACCATTTTCAACCCTGATGCTTTACAATTCATGTCTTGGTTTTTCCATAACAAACTTGGAACTAAATACTACAATCTACTTTAAAAATATTTTTGAAAAGAAGCCAAGAAAAAGTGCTAAACACCCTTGTTGGTAAGTGTTTTTCTACCATCTTGTCAATACCTATACAACACCCCCATACACCCCCTATACCCACACATATAGTATAGTGTGTTCCATAGAGTTTCATTCGAGGTCGTTGGTCTGACCTATATGGCTTGGGGGCCTGACGTCACTTGGAACAATGAGCTGGTTTTCCTCTTATACCCCAGTGTTTCACTCCACTGCTCTGCTCGTCCACAGGCAGATGACAAGGGAATGGAATGCAAAGCCAGCGGGCTGTGGAGTGTCAAAGGGGAACAGGCAGCACTGCTCCCCAGAGAGCAGCATGATGATTCACCCTACTGCTGTTTGTCCTGTCCCACTTTCACTCTCCCACACATATGGTGGTAATGCGTTACCAGACAGGGCATGAGGAGAAGGTTCTGGAAAAAGCACTATGAGGGGAATGGAGGATGGGGAAAGGGGTTATGGTGGAGGGCTGTGGGAGTGCTGGAATAGTGGAGTTCAAACACCCTGACCCAGTAACAATACAGGCAGGATTACTGTAAATCAATCAAGTTGATGATAACATGCCAAGAGTAGTATGGTTCAGCAGCAGTGAAAGGGTCTGCAAAGCTCACATGATTCCAAGTGTTTTTTAATATGGAGGTTCCTAGACAATGATGGACAATTAATGACTAATTCCAGTTACAGTGTAATTACACGTTGGAGCATATCGTTGGGACACCAATGTGTTTTTTTGCAGGGCTTCTCAAATGAAGAAGAGTGGAAGTCAGGTGGACTTTCTCTGCCTGCGACAAAGACAAATGAACTATTTCCAACAGTACACCAGTGGAGAAATACCTATTTTATAATGGTTTCTAGAAGATCACAGACCTGCTAACATTATAAAAGTAAATGATTTGGGTTGAGAAGAGTAATAATGACTCAGCTCAGACGATTGCAAATACACTGCATTTGTGTGGAAAAGGTCACACATTATTTGACGATAAATGAGTTTCAGCCTGATAGGCTAGCTGTAGTGTTAGTAGACGTTTGAGTTTGGCAGACATCTTTACACACAGTAGTCTATAGTGTATAAACCAAGAGGTTATGAAGCTTAGACTCTTACTGAGCTACTGATCTAACTACTGAGCACCATTAACAATGTTAACAACTACGTTATAACCCAATAGTTGACATTTAATAACAGGACATAGCCATGAAGAGTTTGAGGAACACTGTGAATCTGAGTACACACTTTAACAAACAATGACCAGAAAAAGGTACACTAAGCAAAGCTTAGATTGAGTCCTATCTTCACAAACAAGCTCTTACACCATAAAGGGCCAATCAGCAGTTGAAACAATAACCACTGTTTTGGTAAAAAAAAGCTGAGGGATGGGGCTGGAGAAATGTAATCACTCTCAAATTCATAGGCATGCCTATGGATGCAAGGACTGACCATCCATGGTATCAACATTATAGTTTTAACCATGTTGAGGCTATACAGTGTTTGTTTACATTGAATTTGTTTATAAACATTGGAGTATAAAAGGCTTATATTTTGGGTTCTGATGGGGTAGTACATTACAACTAAGCTCATGAGGCATTTATGAGTTACATTCTTCAAGAATCAAAGGAAACACTAATTTATGCTTGATTGCCCCTTTAAAGCTCACCTTAAAGTCTTACTTTAGGTATGAGGCTGCGATGACAAACTAAAATTATAGTGGAGCCTTATGTAACGTGGCCATAAACAGACTGTCAGTGAAATACAGAAGCGCACAAGCACAGAGAGAGAGTAGCTGAGTGTGGGACCAAGCAAGGGTCTTATAAACATCTCAAGGAGAGAAGAGGCACACGGGAGGAATTTGGACACTTTATTTGGGCATGGCGGGAGAAGGAAGGGCCATAACTGGCTGGAGCAGCCCAGATGTAATGTGATGTGAAAGTGGAATCCCTCAAACTGATAATGAACTACTGTTACACATTTGCTGTGCTGTGGGTCTTTTGTGGGTCATTTACAGTGAGAGGAAGCATAGGGAACATACCACACCTCCAGATTGGAAACCTCTTATGATGGTCTGTTTATTTGAACGCTAACATGCTGGAAATACTGTGTTGCATGGAGTCTTGATGACAAGGTTTGGATAACATTACAACTTTAAATTCAAACTGAATTAGAAACACAAGAAAAGAGCCATTAGAGAGAGTACACCTTGGTAGGAAGGACACCTAAGGCTACAAACAGAGCTCAGGCAAAGGGAGATGAGAAGACAGGCTTTGGGAGAGCTACAAGATTCAAGAGGCAGACAAATTGTGCAAGTCATAATATTTGACAAAGCAAAGAAATGTGCACATGTGTAGCTGGAACTGTTGAGAAAGATGGAGAAGTACCGAGAGACAGAAAACTGCTGTTCTGGATGGTAGAGGGGCATTTCCAAAGTTCCAGCTCCCCCCTCTCCACACCCTCAACCACTCGGTCTGGCTATTTAGGGTAGAAGGCCTCCTCAACCTAGGCTGAGAAGAATTCAGAAGGCTGGGTTCTTAGCATCATAATTTGGGCTGTCTATGTACAGTAGGACTGAAATCTGGGCTTGACTAATATATTTTTTTTTGTGAATTAATACCCAAGTGTCTGGGTGCTTTTATAAAGTGTTTGTGTATAGTATAGCAAAGTGCTATTTGATAAACTGGTTAAAAGTCATGTTAAATCCCCACTGAATTGTCAAGGGTTTCAAGTACCTTGTAAAAAAAACAGTTATTTTTAATAGCCTCTCAGAAGTCTGGAATGTTGATTTCAGAGTAGTTTTTTTAAGGCTGGGAAAGCTTTCTGCACAAATACCTCCTCAAACATCCCAATACTGCCTTTGTTAGTTGCTATGTTGCTCAATAGTGCTGGCAAAAGACATGGGGAGCTTGAATGCAACTGCTGAAAGCTGTGAAGATGCTATGTAAAAATGGAAAATTTGAGTTCACTAATACTTATAGACCTAAACGATCAGATCTGTGTTTAAATACACTATCCACTTACAGTAAACAGACAGATTTGTGATCCAAGGAGCAACAACAGATTTGTCAGACTACAAAAACATTACAAGCACTGACGTCTGTGCATTTATGTTGTGTACTAGTGTAGGTGACATAGTGTGTGTGTGTGTGTGTGTAGCAGAAGAGACTTTCATTGAGTCTCATGTGACCATGTTTGGTAACGCTCTCCAGGCCCAGTCTGTGACCCAGCCCCTTGACCGGCGCACACAGTAGAGCTGGATTCAATCAGAGCCAAACAGTGGTTCAGATGCTTCTTTCTCTCTAACTCCTCTAGAATGGGCAGAAGAGGAGCGGTAGCTGGCACCCTCTCACACAGGTAACTATTATCTATCCTGTTGCCTAGTCACTATCCCTTTTCATTTTTTTAATGTAACCTTTATTTAACTATGCAAGTAAGTTAAGAACAAATTCTTATTTACAATGACGGCCAAACCCGTACGATGCTGGGCCAATTGTGCACCGCCCTATGGGACTCCCAATCACGGACGGTTGTGATACAGCCTGGATTCGAACCAGGGTGTCTGTAGTGACGCCTCTAGTACTGAGATGCAGTGCCTTAGACCACTGTGCCACTCAGTAGCCCTACCTATATGTACATATCTAAGCATTTCACTGTTAGTCTACACCTGTTGTTTACAAAGCATGTAACAATTAAAATGTTATGGACTAGCTAGACTGGACTGATCCAAACATACCTTAGAAGGCTTAGAACCATCCAACACTGCTGTACGCATTCTGACTACGATGCATCCAACATGCAGTATTTTCATGAAATTGTCTCAGTTTGTGTGCACCAGTGTAAACAAAATACCTGAAAGTCAATGGTGTTTGAATTGTTAATCTGAAGCCAAAAAGCAACGATTGAGACAAATCTTTTTTCTGTCTTCAAATTTATTGAAGAGCAAAACTTTCAAGTAATTCTGAACTTTCAGTGCTACAACGACATCATTAGTAGTGGTCATTGTAGACAGACAATCTAAATCACATGGTGTTGAGACAGGGACCCTAAGGCCTGTGTATTGTTCTTTTCACATTAAAATATTCAGAAAATAATGTAACAATAAATGTCATTGCATTAAAATAATAAAAAAAAACAACCAAAAACCCACTGGCAACATTTGATCTATGCTTTTTTCCTCATTAGTTCATGTTCACTCGTTTCATCACTATCATGTATATTAGTTATTTTCTTGACTTAATTTGTTCCATCTCCGCACCTCCTTGTGACTCAAAGGATGCGACTGCTGCGGTCTACAGATCTGCTCCACAGGTGAAGCAGGACTACCCGAGAGAGTCCACAAAAAGCTGGGGCAAGAATTCATGGATTCAGTTAAAGGTTATTTACTGGCTAATCCATTGCATTTAGTATCAAATGGCTAAAAGTCTTGAGACGCTGCTAAGTTCAACCTTAGACAAGAGATGAAATGCAGCTGAAATAAATGCAACGGTTCTACCAGTTCTTCCAGGAGCTACAACATGTCCTCATTTCTCACCAGGGCCCGAGTCCATCTGTACCTTCTCTTAATACACAATGTTAGCCTTTCAAAGGGATAGAAGGCCACACGGTTATTTCTTGCGGATACAAGTGCACTCGGGCATGATGTTACAGAAACCGCTGTGTCACTTCCTCATTTTCAAAAACCAAAACTTTGACTATTTTAAATCACCCAGAGGTCTACATTGCAATTCAACACACCACAGACACACTGAAGCCAGTGAAACACTAAACATCCAATTAATAGTTTGTACAAACTTTGGACATTGTGCAGAAGTACAACCTCTCTCACAGGCATCCGAAGCAGACTTAAATGCACACCACAGCCTACTGGTGAACCAGAAATCTCATCATCAGGCTACACATGTACTCAGTTGAAAATATTGTTTTCTTGACTGATGAATGATAAACATGTTGCTCTATTCACAGCTTGAAGTATTGGAGGACTGGGTGAGAAGAGTGAGCTGAATCTCACTAGCTTCTCAACCGAGCTGAAGTAGCTGAATAACTACATGACAATAATTACATTTACAATCTCATCTCCATTCTGGTCATAACCAGCAGCCTCTAAGCCACTTCCCACTCCTCCTAATGTCACTAGAACCACCACAACATTCATATCGAGGCCTGCTCCCGTATTCAGAAGAAAAACAAGCAGGCCCTACAGAGGGGTCCACTTTGGAGAATACTTGTCTGGATTCATTATTGTGCAGGGTACAAAAATATATACATAACAGTATCCATAGAGAGAAGAGATTACAATAGCGAGAAAAAAGGAAAAACAGCAGTTTTACATTAAAATGTCATGCTAATCTCTACCGGACTGCATTAAGATTTCCTGTTTGCGTAAAGGCACGACAATACAACCCTCCTCGGTGGTACATGGAGGGGCTCAAAAGGTTATTGCTCCACCATGGGGAGTGTGCTTTCATTCCACAGTGAAAAGTCAAACATTTCAGACCCCCCGTCCCAAACAACATCAACGCTGTAGGGACAGGGAGGAGGACAGAAAACAAAACACTTAACATGCACTCAATACAGCTGGGTGAAACACATAAAATACACTGATTAAAATGAAGTGCAGAGGAACCCATAGATTAATGCAATTCATATTTATCCTGTTTAGTGATCCAAACTAGAGTATAAATCATCATAATCCAACGTTTCCTTGACAAGCTCTGTGATTTGAATCAATCAATTCAACTTGATTTGAAAGGACGATTTCCAACTGAGTAATACAGTAGGACTTTACATGGCTACACATATAGTACAACATTGCCAGCGTATGGCTGTTCTTGTCAGATAGGTCATTCATAATTGATCTTACATGAATATCTATAGAAACAATTGGGAACGTCACATTTCCAGCATTCCTGTGGCTGCCACTCTGTAGGCAGAACAGCACCTAAGACAGGAGAATGTTTCCCCCCTAAAGGGACCCGCTCTTGTTCCAAATTCAGTTCTCAATAGAACACAGAAAATAGAGGAGAAAAATGGAAGTTAAAATCCCCAGAGGTACCTTAGATAGACACTAGATCAAGGGTTGTGTTTAACAGTAGTGTTACACTGCAGTGGCTGGGAAAATCTCCAGAGAAACAGAGAAAACGTCCTTTCCAGTCCACTGAACTAGAGATAATGGATGAGATCTTTCCAAAGGCTAAAACATCTTTACAGAAGGAGAAAAAACCTCATTGTGATTATTCTCATATGGAGGGACTGACAAGTCTTTATAAGGCAGGGGAGAGGTAGAACAGAAGCATCAAACTGGATGGATTCAACCGCTCCGCTGTGACAGAGGGTTATGATAGTGTAGTGAAGTTAAGACGCGTTGTCAATTCCTGGTTTTGAGGTTGAGTAACAGGAGGAACAAATGGGATAACTGAGATCCCAGAGACGCAAACAGAGCACAGCCAGACCCTGGACGAGATGAGGCAAAAGCGTCCAATGAAAAACATGATTCCGGAGAGTTGGCGGCAGCGGTAGGATCCAATCCCCACATCCCTGTCTCCATTTCCCCTGGATGTGCATCCAGGCTGTGGATGGGAAATCCAGTGGTGATTCAATCTGAACTGTTGCTGTGAGAGGGGGACCGGTCTACTGGCGATGTAGGTGGTGTTCATAAAAAGGAGGCCACAGCAAATGCAGTAAGAGGAATTGCGGTGTCTCGGTCTGTCAAACTAGCACACTAACAGGTACTTATTCTGAGGGCAAAGCAGGAGGCTCCCCTCTGGGTGGACGGGTCAGGGAACTGAAAAGGGTAAAGGATGATGGCCGAGGGAGTCTCTGACAGAGCCAGAGTACAGTTTCTTCTTTTATTGCTTTCTACCTGTCCATCACAGGCACTTCAGATGACTAAGTTTGGGTTGAAGTTGAAGGTGAACAAGAATGAGTTTACTTAACAGCTACTCTGTCATCTCCGACCAAACCCAGCCAGGGTACCACCATACCATTGATGAAACACTGAGGTACAGAAGCTAGTGTGGGACCAGTCTCATTCTGTGAGGCTGAATCTGATGAGGACCTGAATCCATTCGGCTGCATGATTTCTGGGTATGGAGATAATAGCAAGGCTGGAGCTAGCAGGGGCTATAAGAGCCCTTGAAGTCCTTCCTGTCTCCCTTCCACAGCGTCTGTCTATCTCCCCCCTCCGGCCAGTATCTCTTAGTCTGTGTGGTTATTCACATGGTTCTGCTTGAGCGGGGAGACCTCTTTGGCCTTCCTGCCTCTGGCGCCCATCATGACCTTGTAGCAGCCGCGGGCGATCTTGTACATCCAGATGGTGTTGAGGATGTCCAGGGCGATACAGGATGTGATCCAGGCCACCTGAGCACCGATGCCCAAGCGCTCAAAGGCCTCCGTTCCGAAGGTGGCAAACACCCGAGCCCAGTAGGGAGGCATGACGAAGATGCGCACCATGAAGAAGACCACTGCCATGGCCATGCCGTTGGCCACAACCAAGCGGTCCGAGCGAGGGTACTTCAGCACCTCGTAGAACCACCTATACGTGGAGGAGAACGGAATAATGTCAACACTGACAGAGGCAGGGGCTGATAAACAGGAGGAGTATTCATTAATATAGGGTAAACGAGAGCTAGCTTACCTTTGGTTCACAAAAGGTGTGGATAACTCTGAAATGAGACGGAAGTTGGCGAAATAGGGAAGCACGCCACGAGACTGCAGAGGGCGTAAAGACGTATTACCACAAATAGACATGGGCAGAAATAAACTAAACACAGACTAAATGTGCAACACATCTTTAGAAAGAAGACGTGAGTATTTCAATACCAAAACCCAAAGAGCCATCTAATATTAACCACAGTGCTCATGGTTTTCCCCCAGACTCACCAAGACATATCCATATGCATAGAGCGCCGCCAAGTGGTGGCAGACAAAAAAGCTGTCCCCCATTGTGCTCCAGTTAGTGGCCAGAAGCACAAGGTCTACACAGAACAACAAGTGGGTAGTTAGCACACAGTTTATTATTTTCATCTACTGTCTACAGGGAAATGTGGATGGCTTATTATTATTATACAAGAAGATAAACATGAGGAGAGAGAGACTCACCATAGAGCAAATAACCACACGTTATGGCCACATTAAGTTTCACTAGTCCAGGCTCCCCCCTGTACAGCAAAAACAAAACAAAGTGTTCTTTCAGAATAACAGTTGCCACATTACAGATTAATGCAGTAAAACTACTGTAAAACAGAAACAAAAGCTACTTACGATTTCACAGAAATCTAGTGAAGTCCACAAAACATTCTACATACTGTATTAGTGAAGTCCACAAAACATTCTACATACTATATTAGTGAAGTCCACAAAACATTCTACATACTGTATTAGTGAAGTCCACAAAACATTCTACATACTATATTAGTGAAGTCCACAAAACATTCTACATACTGTATTAGTGAAGTCCACAAAACATTCTACATACTATATTAGTGAAGTCCACAAAACATTCTACATACTATATTAGTGAAGTCCACTGCAGGGGTCTCCAATGAGAGTTCATTTAAATAAAATGAAACTTCTAACTACAATCTTTTTTCTAGCATTCAAATGGGCACATTTTTCTTATGGCCATGTCAAGAGTCAGTCTTGCTACTGCTGACATACCGTAGTCCAGGGAAGGTCCAGTTTAAACAGCACTGTGTTGACAAATGCATTGTGCTCACACACAGAGGGTGTGTTTCTGTTTGCCTGCTGTACCCTTGTGTAATTGTGTGCTCATGGACAAATACGTGTCAGGATGTGTGTACATGTGAGCAGTAGCCTGCATATAGTACATACTGTAAGAATGAGAACCACTTCTCTTGACTGTAGGAGTGGATTGTACGACTCAGTTGCTTGGACAAGGTTTGGGCAACGCCATGGTTATCAGTTCACCGTATCACATGGGCCACAGTTACTGCCTAGGCCTGGGTGTCGACTAGAGTTCAAGAGGCGTTTGACAAGAGCATCTGCTAAGTGACTGTGGTCATAATGTGTGTGATTTTGTCCTCTCTCCATCACAGGTATCCTGTTGCTGAGGGCGGGGTCATGGCTCTCTGTGACAGCACACCACGACGTGCTCTCTGGATCAGAGGGGGGCTCCACGTGACACCACCCTCCCTCACCTCTACCGCCCTCCCTCACCTCTACCCCAACGTACCCTGAACGGGTATGTCTGAGTGCAACATCCTCTCTGAACCCCACTCATGTAGCCACGATCAATGTCATATGCAGCCAATCGTTTCTCCACTTCCTCATGTTTACTGTACATCCTGGAGCCCACCCATAAGCCTAATAATCTATTCACCCATATAGAGAATCAAAGACATTCGTAGATAAACTTGTGAAACTGTTAAAGCTAAGATAAACTTCAGACAGATCAACAGGAGGGGTCAGGATGAGATCGGTCCAAAGATTCTCAGATTCCATCACTGATCCAGGTATGGCAGGGCAGCAGGTAGCCTAGCGGTTAGAGGCGAGCCAGCAACCGGACGGTTGCCAGTTTGAATCCCGGGTCTGCCGGGAAAAATCTGTTGGGAAGTGAGCTGGCAACCGGAGGATTGCTGGTATCAAATCCTAGATTCCATTGCCTGCCGTTGTGTCCATGAGCGAGGCACTTAACCCCCCCAGCAACAGCTCCCCGGGCACCCAGTGTGGTAGTCCCCTGCACCTCTCCAAAACCTCTATATTTATGTGTATGTATGAGTCTTTTGGAAGTGTTGGGCTAAAAAGCAGAAGTCACAGTTCAGTTGGACCTTGTGTGTATTTGACCAATAAAGGGATCTTAATGGTACAGTAAACCACACCTGGGGTTACATCACTGGACTCTATTGTTTTAAACCAATTGAGTCTGTATTCTGCGCTCACTGGTTACATCGTACTTTTTTTGTTTTGTTTGTTTTTTGTTGTTGAATTTTACCCCCTTTTTCTCCCCAATTTTGTGGTATCCAATTGTTAGTAGCTACTATCATCGCTACAACTCCCGTAGAGCTCGGGAGAGACGAAGGTCGAAAGTCATGCGTCCTCCGATACACAACCCAACCAAGCCGCACTGCTTCTTAAAACAGAGCGCGCATCCAACCCGGAAGCCAGCCGCACCAATGTGTCGGAGGAAACACTGTGCACCTGGCAACCTTGGTTAGCGCGCACTGCGCCTGGCCCGCAACAGGAGTCGCTGGTGCGCGATGAGACAAGGATATCCCTACCGGCAAAACCCTCCCTAACCCGGACGACGCTAGGCCAATTGCGCATCGCCCCACGGACCTCGAGCCTGGGCACGAACCCAGAGTCTCTGGTGGCACAGCTGGCGCTGCAGTACAGCGCCCTTAACCACTGCGCCACCCGGGAGGCCTACATTGTACCTTTAAAGCTCAGATAAACCAATCAAGCGATGTGAAGGAGGCGGATTTGGAAAACGCTTTGGATTGATTGGATTATGACGACAAAACCCAGGCAGAACTGCCAGAGTGACGTTGCAAGAAGCTGAATCTGTCACAATGCAGGTTTTGTGGGCGGTTAGTTCTGTGAAGCCCAGCACAATGCCAGTCTGTGGCATGTCTAAATGATGCTGTAATGCAATCAGATTGTCTGAGGATTTAATGCTTACGCCATTCAGTGTTGCAATAAGAGGAACTAGCTACTGCGCTAGCAAAATAACATGGCTACCAGTCTAAATAGAGGAAAAGTAAGAGACTAAAAGAGATGGGCAGGAAAGCAAATACATAAGAGACAAAAGGACAGTGCCAATACTACACAGACACAAAGACCAAAACAAAGGAAAGAAACAAGACAACATGGCTTAGGCTGGGAGGGTACAACAATTACACCCCTATTAAACAAACCCTATGAGAGTAAAGGAACAACAAAGAAAGAAGGAAAAAGAGAGTAGTCTAAATGTGAGACATTTGGACACAGAGCAGATGAAGGGGGGTGGCAGGACTCCTCCCCATTGGCCCTTCACTTCCCCTTTTCTCCGCTACATCAGCGACAGACAGACAATGAGAGCGAGGGAAGTGCTGTATTGATCAGACAGCCAGAGACGCAGGGTGCTGCTGGGGGTCAGGGGGACTCAGGGGAGAGGGGGGGGCTGAAGACTGGGCTGATGTTGTTTGCTATGAAAGGGAGCCTTGTTGGCAGGACTCTGGCCTGTCTGATCAGAGGAAGAGAGGAAGAGAAACAGAAGGAGAGAAACACGAGTAGAAGACAGAAAGAGGAGAGCAAAGAGAGTAGAAGACAGAAACAGAAGGGAGAGGGAGGGAGAGGGGGAAATTACCATTCCTCTCTTTCAGGATACAATGATGTAATCACAGTCAGCAGTAGGAGAGAGAACATAGAAAAGACAATGAAAGGACAAATCCACTGAATCTACACCTCTGGAGACTCCACCGAGATTTCTCTCTGACAGTGGGGAATGGCAGCATCATCCTTCCCACCCTCTTGGGGTAGGCTAGTAGCCATGGCTGCTAGAGTGACAGAAAGCAGACAGTAATGCAGTTCATCTTACCAGACGGGGTCTGCGTTGACAGCATCATCAAACCACAGGATGTAGAGACAGAAGAGGCCCACGATCAGGGCATGGACAGTGGACACCAATCTGGGCAAGCACACAGAAAACAGGGACAGTCAGCGCCATGGCAGAGAATGATGCAAGACTAGCACCACGGCAGCAGTAATACTAATAAACAGTTCAAGTAACATAACAATAACATCCTTTATAGCACTGAGAAAACAATGAAGAAACCTAATTTGGGCCGTGTGGAACCTTGGCAATCAAACTCATTTGAAGGAGAATCGTGTGTGTGTGTGTAAAACTACTCAGGTCTCGTTGACCTCTGGGACTCTTTATCTGGGCTAGTGAAGAGAACTCCAGTGCTACCACGCCTCTTATCGCCCCTCACCAGCACACAGTCCCCAGACCCTGAGCACACCAGCTGTCCCACAGGCCTAACAATGCTGGCTCCACAAACCAGCCACTGTACAATGAACATTGTTATTTTTAGTGTCACCATTATAACATGACTATCTGAGAGCATAACTACCATGACCAAGGAGGAGAGTGGAATTTGAGACAGTCTCTTATGAAGCAGAACGGGCAAGAGCATTAGCTCTCCCTCTAGCCCCTCCCTCCATCTAGCTAGGCCGCGTTCCTTAGCCTACGCCTCAGGGTTACATCTCTGCTGTGCATCTTTCTGTAGATATTCTCTGTGTACCTTTACAAGCAAAGCTTGAATAAATAATAACACACTGACACACTGGGAGCCGTTATGCAATGAAGGGTAACTTTGTATCAAACTTCAACCACTATCAGCGCGGCACCTTTGGCTTGTTATGCCATGGTACACACATCCTGTAGCAGTGTTTAGTGTGCATGACCCCTGTATGAACTGAGGCTCAGGACTCCCCCCAACAGGTGAATTGCGATCAACTGGTGGATCTCCAAGGCATTCCTAGTCGATCGACAAACCTTTCTGTAAAAAAACTAAACAACGATAAAGCCTTGTGTTCCTATTTTATTTGTCTCGGGCTGATGGTGGTAGGTGCAACCGATTCAGCTGCCCTGTGTGCCAAGTAGCTGAACTGTTGCCATTTTGAACCATTTCATGTGTCTGAAGGTACAAACTCTGCCTTCCCGGCAGGGCTGGAGAGCAAATCAAGTGCACTATAGTCCTACCGCTGGCCAATCGGGTGGCTCAGATTACTGTATTGGCAGTAAGGTAGCAGGCATAAAAGAAAGCTACAGCAAAATTGATACTGTGAGATTTCAATATGTTTAAAACCATGACTAGAGAAACTGTCAACAAATATGTCAAAGAACTGCTGTTTTATGAGTGAGATCACATTAAAGTTCTCCCTCAGCACTGTCAACACTTTGTATTCAACACTTTTATAAGCCATAAAACACATGTTCTTCCCATTTCCACTCAGCGCTACAACAAGCACTGCAGCAGTAATGAATGAGTAGGAAAGTGTATCTATAGGCTTGCATTGCTGTTATTATTAGCGTCTTGGGTCTTTTAATAGTTCACTTTCTTTGTTCATAGGAGTAACAACATGAATATGTGCATGAGGCAGAAATAACGGTGCAACTCGAGTTACCATCAGCTGGAAGACGGTGTCTCTTTTTGGTCAGTGTCAGTGGAGGAAAGAGAGAGCGGAGGGATGTTGAGAGGCGGAACCTCAGTCTGCTATTCTCTCCCTCCGCTGAGACTGACCATTAGATGCAGGCACCATCTGCCCAGTAAAATAAAAGACAAATTATTTAAATGTATTCTCAATCAGTGCCTCAGAAGTAATGCAACAATGGATCTATTACTGGTGTGATCATATGGCCTTCCTCAAATTTTGAAGTATAATTTTTTTAAATGGCCCAACAACAACGCATTGGGCAATTCAAGCAAAACCAATATGAGGTGATAGTGTATAAATAATGACATAAGGAGCCATTGTGTTGAACACTGTGCAATGTTAACAGTGAAAAATCGCAGAATGGTGAACTTACTAAATGACAGAGGTTGACTGTGTGATATTAGGTTGCTTCTTGTGTAAATATTTTCTGTCTAGATTTTAAGATTTGTATAGCTTACTGCACAAACCTCATTGCTACAGTACTGTTTTTAATTGGTCAATGTTGCATTGGCGTACGTTTCTTTTGTAATGTTAAAAAAAAAACGGAACGGTAATTCTCGGCTTGCATTTTGACTCAGAAGGTGATCTCTATATATAATAATAACAATTACAACAATACTGGATGAACACTTATTTTAACTTAATACATCAATAAATCAATTTAGTCTCAAATAAATAATTAAACCTATTCAATTTGGTTTAAATAATGCAAAAACAAAGTGTTGGAGAAGTAAAAGTGCAATATGTGCCATGTAAAAAAGCTAACGTTTAAATTCCTTGCTCAGTACATATGAAAGCTGGCGGTTCCTTTTAACATGCGTCTTCAATATTCCCAGGTAAGAAGTTTTAGGTTGTAGTTATTATAGGACTATTTCTCTCTATACCATTTGTATTTCATATACCTTCGTCTATTGGATGTTCTCATAGGTACTTTAGTATTGCCAGCCTAATCTCGGGAGTTGATAGGCTTGAAGTCATAAACAGCGCAATGCTTGAAGCACAGCGAAGAGCTGCTGGCAAATGCAGGACAGTGCCGTTTGAAAGAATGCTTACGAGCCTGCTGCTGCCTACCCCTGCTCAGTCAGACTGCTCTATCAAATCATAGACTTAATTATAATATAATAACACACAGAAATACGAGCCTTATGTCATTAATATGGTCAAATTCAGAAACTATCATTTCGAAAAACAAAACGTTTATTCTTTCAGTGAAATACAGAACCATTCTGTATTTTATCTAACGGGTTGCATCCATAAGTCTAAATATTGTTGTTACATTGCACAACCTTCAATGTTATGTCATAATTAAGTACAATTCTGGCAAATTAATTACGATCTTTGTTAGGAAGAAATGGTCTTCACACAGTTCACAACGAGCCAGGCGGCCCAAACTGCTGCATACACCCCGACTCTGCTTGCACAGCACGCAAGAGAAGTGACACAATTTCCTTAGTTAAAATAAATTAATGTTAGCAGGCAATATTAACTAAATATGCAGGTTTAAAAATATATACTTGTGTATTGATTTTAAGAAAGGTGTTGATGTTTATGGTTAGGTACACATTGGTACAATGACAGTGCTTTTTTCGCGAATACGCTTGTTCAATCACCCGTTTGGCGAAGTAGGCTGTGATTCAATGATAAATTAACAGGCACCGCATTGATTTATATGCAAAGCAGGACAAGCTAGATAAACTAGTAATATCATCAACCATGTGTAGTTAACTTGTGATTATGTTAAGATTGATTGTTTTTTATAAGATACGTTTAATGCTAGCTAGCACCTTACCTTGGCTCCTTGCTGCACTCGCATAACAGGTAGTCAGCCTGCCACGCAGTCTCCTCGTGGAGTGCAATGTTATCGGCCATAACCGGTGTCCAAAAATGCAGATTACCAATTGTTATGAAAACTTGAAATCAGCCCTAATTAAAATCGGCCATTCCGATAAATCGGTCAACCTCTATTTCTGACCTAAGATCAGTGTGCCTGGGTTAATGTCTGATAGAGGTGTGTTACAGCAGAGTCGGTACAGTACTAGTCTATAATGTGAAACCTGTTAAGAGGCCTGTTGGAAGGGTATTGTACCTGGAGTTCCACTCAGTGAGCTTGGTGGAGGGCAGGCGGCCGTAGCCAGGGGTGAAGGTTGAGGAGAACAGCGGGCTGGCCACGGAGAAGAGCAGCTGAAACCCCACGAAGCTGCCAGCCACCACAGTCAACTCTCTTGTCTCCATCACTCACCTACAGTGTACCACACCAGGAGAGAGAAGGGTGAGAGGCATGTACTGTTACTGTACAGAAGACACAATACCCCTAGACTGGCAGGGGGAATGTAGAGGGGGGGGGGGGAAGGAATAGGAGAAGAAGTGGAGGATGGAAGGAAGCAAAACAGGATGGCAAAGGAGGGACAGGAGGGCAAGGGAGAGAGCCATTGAAAAGGAGATGGTTGTAAAAGAGCAGAAACGAGAGAAAATAAATCATTCATTATTAGACAAATATTTTGCACAGGGATTAAATTTGCAATTGTGGCTAAGAATTGAAAGGAAATATGATTGTAAAGAGCTAGAGGTTCCTGTTGGTGAATGCACGCTATCAAGAGTCAGGGAATAATTTAGACCTGTGACACCAGGTGTGTACAATTAATTATCAGGTAGAACAGAAAACCAGCAGGCTCAGAACCTCATAGGGTAAGTCAGTACCCCTGGCCTAAATGTACAGAAAATAGGACTGGACCCACAGAGCGACAGCCGAACAATAGGGAACACCCCATGTTCACTCGGTGTCTAGTGTCAAAATCAACACACATTTCCAGTACAAAGGAGCATTGGTACAGTACAGCCTAATGCCACTTTAGTCTGATACAAACACATTCACTGTTTAACATAGGCTACTACAAACCACAGTTCCATGTGCTCTGAGCAAAATAATTGTTCAATCTCCAGATCTATGGATGTGAGGACAGGCCATTGTGTCAAGCTGATCAACACTATCACAGGAAACCGGTAGCTTAGCTACTGCAGTGGCCCATGCAATAACGCCAGCTCTCCCTGGAATAGGCCTAACTCTGTAAGCAATCAGGAATTTGTAGTATTATCCAGATAGCATTTTGACCAATAAAATAGCAGTGTTTGAGAGAAGCCTCATTGTTCCAGAGCATGCTGATCATATGCTGCATGTGCTTCAATTATTCATTAGCATTCTTCACCTGGCAAGCTGGTTTTGACTGCCTAGGAGGGGAAAGGCCTGCATACCGACAACCACCATCCACTTTGACCTTGTTCTCCTGCTCTCTATGCTGTTGTCAGCAAACTATGACCTTTTGGTATATCGACCAACACAAATAGAGGTTAAATTTCCCATGTTCCAGTGGAAATATAAAACGTCCCCTCTCTCCTGCAATGCATATGCCATTGAGGTTTTTAGAAGACAGATTGTGCAAAAATACAATGAATGTAATATTTGTTTAGTCTAAATGCAGCTCATATGACGGTAAAATTACGACTGGCATTCTAGGCCAACTGACAAGTGATGAGATTTCCTTTCAATTTAATAACGTAAATCTTGGGATGCAGACACAAATCCCCTCACCAACGCTTGGGTTAATGAGTACAATTACTTGCCCTGGCCTAGAGTTTAAAATAATGAGGATATTAAAACATAACTGGTAAATGGACAGCTTCTCCCGTCTGGTGTAGTGCTCTTTTTTTGCGGTTGCAGAGAGCTACATCATCATGCGTAACTTGTCAGCACAGTCCCTTGTTCTCTGCAGCGCGTGACACAGCAAACGTGTGCACGACAAGAAACGTGTACAATCCTTCGATTTTCGGAAACATTGTCGCCAGTAGTACACTTTCCAGTTTAGCCACAAGTTGACTAACCAAGCTAACTACACGAATTGTGAGAGCTCAGCTATTGACTAGAAAACAGTGCTATACTGCCACAACCAGGGTCGTATTCATTGGTCGTATTGCGGTCACTAGCTAGATGTTTATTACATACAAATTGCAGTGCATTAGCTCAATGTATCGCTGTGTTGTGAACAAAATAATAAGTGAAAGGCTAGCTAGATCAATAACTACCTGATATCAGTCGCATAGGTCTGAGTAAATTGGTATGGCTTCGGTTCAGCTGCCGTCTTCTTTCACTTTCTTAGGTAGCCAATTTAGCAAGTCAGCTAGATAGCAGTAGCCCACTAGCTAGCTCTCTAGTGTACGTCCTCGTGAAAATGGCTATACGACGAAAGCAGCGACATTCATGCATAACTATTACAGTAACTAGATAATTGCGGATTCCAGGCTAATTTCCCTGCAACAATGGGTTCCAAGTTTTGCCTAAAATATAAAGTTGGAGTTAGACGTTTTGTTTTCCAATTGACAGCTAGCATTGACCTGTGACGCGAACACGCAGATACCACCCGCCCTCTAGCTCACACCCCTTGGTTTGGCCACACCCACAATAAACAAAGGCCACATTCATTACAGCATTATATTCTTCAATGACAAAGACATGGAACAGCTGATACCACTACCAATAGCATGCAAAGGCTTAGTTAGCATCGTTGCTATGATGAACCCTGCATTTGTATGATGTCCACAACTAAAACACGAAGGACTGCCGGCAGCTTGACAAGCTATTGAATAACACACCACAAATAGTTAGGTCATATTTTTACACTTGCCATAGGCCAATTAAATCAAGGCTACATTTTTTACATGAGCACATTTCCATATGTGTGTATTTCATATGTGTATTTTACTTATTATAATTGGAAACTGAAAGGGTTTTACAGACAGAGATATTATGAATCCAATGTATTTTGAAAGGAGTGGTTATTTCTGTAATTGTATGGCTCTGTGCTGTCACCTACTGAGTCATCCTCCTGAGTCAAGGTTGTCTGTCTGGTTTCCCCAGCACAGGAGGCTGCTAAGGGGAGGATGGCTCATAATAATGCCAGGAATGGCGCAAATGGAATGGCATCAAACACCTGGAAACCATGTGATTTATGTATTTGATATCATTCCAATTATTTCACTCCAGCCATTACCATGAGCTCACCCTCCCCAATTAAGGTGCCATAACATCCTGTGTTCCCTGCACTTCCCATGTTAACACTTAGGTATTTGGCATTGATTATAAACTAGATTAGAGCCTTCTTGTAAATAGAAGGCCATGGGCTAGAGATCCAGTGACAAAGACAGTAAAGTGCTGAAAGAGTGGATGGAGACAGATGACACAGGTGAAAGTAATCCTATCGTTAACAATCAAGGACTTCAAAGATTAACCAAACATGAACTGCTAATCAGAGCAGATTAAACACCACTCAGTCTTCCAAAAAATCACGTCCTTGGGAGACATAATGCAATCACATGCAATGGAAATATGAAATGAAAACTACTTCAGGATTGTAAGAACAGTTATAGAATTTTTACAAATGCCATTTTTGTTATCTAACACTTTATTGATCGTGAACTATTGCACAGAGTAGCACGTGTTTTTATTGACGTTCAGTTTAAAATTGAAGGGAAATACTGTTTCCCTTCCTGAGGTTTCATGGTCATGAGTGCAGGCAACATTCAAAACTTGCCCTACATAAACTGTGTGAGGGCAGTGCTTTGCCATGCCCACTGTTATCCGTATGCCTAGAGAAAGATAAAGGAAATCCTTATGACAGGCCTCTAACATGTAGCCACTTATTCCATAAAGGCTGCTTTTAGCTAAATGAGGAAAACAGTATGCTATACAGTCCAGTATAGTACAGTGGTAAAGTACATGGCTTATTCCATAACATCTGCTTTCTGCTAAACTATGTGAATTGCTCAGATTGCTGCATTGACCTTTGGTCATACCACAGATGTTTCTACTGTGGATGTGTTTTTATAATTATATTTAAAATGCAGAATGCCTGCTCTGTGAAGATAGCCTGTAGAATAACTGGCAGATAATTGACACCAAAGTGCTGCCTGGTTGTCATACCATGTTTCTATCAGCACTAAGCAGTGGTATTAACAGGTCAATTCTTATCAGTTCTGACTAGCTAGGCTACAGGTATGGACGGAAGTGACTTTTTGTAACAGGTTAGGAGAGCATTTTAGCTAACCCTAACCCTTTTCATAACCTCCATCTAATTATCCTAACCTTCTAAGCTCATTCTCTTAACCTGCAGCTTAAATTCTACTAACCTGCTACAAAAAAGTCACTTTCATCCATAGCTGTATATCATCTAGTCAAAACCATTCTAATCATTTTCTCCTGGTGCATGATGGGAGGTTGCTGTGTCTACCACAATCAAGGCTGTCAAACAGATTTATTTTCTGACCAAATCAAACTCAAATTGCCAGTAACACATTCTTTAAACACATTGTCACTCTTATTTTCGCAACATACATTTCTTTAAAATAATTAAATAAATTAGATCATGATAATGATATGTGTATGAGAGTAGCTATTTTAATGAAGCTATTCTAGGCTCATGCTAGCAAAATTATCCAGTGAATGTGTCACCTTACTGCTGTGCCAATTGTGGGTGTCCTCAGTAATGATAAGCAATGAATCTTAAGCACTACTAGCTGGAGGGCAGAGTAGATTTCAAGATACTATTTGAATCTTTGGGTGTGTGTCAACAGGAACAGTGAACCACTGTCAAGTTCAGGGGAAGCATAGGGAATAGAGAGTGGTTTGTGTGATGTCACTGGCAAAGAGGATGGAGGTCCTGGATAGTTGTCATCCAGCCCAGGAGAAGGTCGTCGATTGGCAGGCTGAGGAGAACATGTCTCTGAGGAAAAAGAAGAAAGGAGATGAGAGTCAAATCTATGACAGAAACACATACATACATAGCCTTGGCCGTGGCCTGAGGAAACAGCTGTTTGAGACTTGATTGGATTTCAGGAAGATCTAGAGGTGGAGGTCAGCAGCTGAGAAAGAAAAGGCCCCTCCCAGCTAAAGTACTTTATGTCATTCAATTATAGTGCAACGTGCATCGCATGTACTGTAGAGACTAAGAGACAGGTTATTTTGCCCAGTAGGAACAGAATTGAGGATCCATGAGATCCCTCTGCAATAGACACAATCTTGCGAGAAGACGGTACTCAATTATGTGAGAGAAAGTTAGTGGGTATTCAATATGGCTGAATGAAAGGAGATGGGAGGAAAGGAGTAAAATAAGTCGGTCTAGTGGCTGATGGAAAATAAGAGAATGATGGGTAACACTGCTTTCTCTTATGGCTATTTTTGTCAAGAAGCTGATTTGTGTGTGGTTCAGAAAAGACAATGGAAGGGTCACTTGTGAGCAATGCAACACCAAACTCCATGTTCAATTGCGTTAGCCTACTGTCTGAATATAAAAGGTTCTGTTCGTAGCTTATGTACAGTGCCTTGCGAAAGTATTCGGCCCCCTTGAACTTTGCGACCTTTTGCCACATTTCAGGCTTCAAACATAAAGATATAAAACTGTATTTTTTTGTGAAGAATCAACAACAAGTGGGACACAATCATGAAGTGGAACGACATTTATTGGATATTTCAAACTTTTTTAACAAATCAAAAACTGAAAAATTGGGCGTGCAAAATTATTCAGCCCCCTTAAGTTAATACTTTGTTGTGCCACCTTTTGCTGCGATTACAGCTGTAAGTCGCTTGGGGTATGTCTCTATCAGTTTTGCACATCGAGAGACTGAACATTTTTACCATTCCTCCTTGCAAAACAGCTCGAGCTCAGTGAGGTTGGATGGAGAGCATTTGTGAACAGCAGTTTTCAGTTCTTTCCACAGATTCTCGATTAGATTCAGGTCTGGACTTTGACTTGGCCATTCTAACACCTGGATATGTTTATTTTTGAACCATTCCATTGTAGATTTTGCTTTATGTTTTGGATCATTGTCTTGTTGGAAGACAAATCTCCGTCCCAGTCTCAGGTCTTTTGCAGACTCCATCAGGTTTTCTTCCAGAATGGTCCTGTATTTGGCTCCATCCATCTTCCCATCAATTTTAACCATCTTCCCTGTCCCTGCTGAAGAAAAGCAGGCCCAAACCATGATGCTGCCACCACCATGTTTGACAGTGGGGATGGTGTGTTCAGGGTGATGAGCTGTGTTGCTTTTATTCCAAACATAACGTTTTGCATTGTTGCCAAAAAGTTCAATTTTGGTTTCATCTGACCAGAGCACCTTCTTCCACATGTTTGGTGTGTCTCCCAGGTGGCTTGTGGCAAACTTTAAACAACACTTTTTATGGATATCTTTAAGAAATGGCTTTCTTCTTGCCACTCTTCCATAAAGGCCAGATTTGTGCAATATACGACTGATTGTTGCCCTATGGACAGAGTCTCCCACCTCAGCTGTAGATCTCTGCAGTTCATCCAGAGTGATCATGGGCCTCTTGGCTGCATCTCTGATCAGTCTTCTCCTTGTACGAGCTGAAAGTTTAGAGGGACGGCCAGGTCTTGGTAGATTTGCAGTGGTCTGATACTCCTTCCATTTCAATATTATCGCTTGCACAGTGCTCCTTGGGATGTTTAAAGCTTGGGAAATCTTTTTGTATCCAAATCCGGCTTTAAACTTCTTCACAACAGTATCTCGGACCTGCCTGGTGTGTTCCTTGTTCTTTATGATGCTCTCTGCGCTTTTAACGGACCTCTGAGACTATCACAGTGCAGGTGCATTTATACGGAGACTTGATTACACACAGGTGGATTGTATTTATCATCATTAGTCATTTAGGTCAACATTGGATCATTCAGAGATCTTCACTGAACTTCTGGAGAGAGTTTGCTGCACTGAAAGTAAAGGGGCTGAATAATTTTGCACGCCCAATTTTTCAGTTTTTGATTTGTTAAAAAGGTTTGAAATATCCAATAAATGTCATTTCACAAAAAAAATACAGTTTTATATCTTCATGTTTGAAGCCTGAAATGTGGCAAAAGGTCGCAAAGTTCAAGGGGGCCGAATACTTTCGCAAGGCACTGTATGTTTAAATAGCTAATTCTGGTGCAAATCAGTAGCCTTAGTTTATTGCAAGTACCAATTCACTTGTAAAATAATAGAATTTTAATGAGGACAAACTAACCTGGAACATGCTGACTTCATCCATAATGACATTAGATTAGCAGTTTTAGTAAAGTGGCCCAGTTGTTTGGACCTGGGGCTTAGTGCTGACAAGGCCAAGATTGGGAGTAAAATGTCCACAAAACCTGTATATAAGGAACATGCATGCTAATTGTATGCTAAATGACCGTATTATTATTGTAATTCATATTAAAAAAGAAAGGTCAAAGGCCAAAACGAGACAAAGCTTTCAAAATATGTGAAGGCCTTGTCGTACCGGTGAGGAACACAAGATGGCATCATTGTTATCATACAGTAACAGGCAGCAGCTCTGAAGGTAGTCGAGGTGTTTATTGTCGTCAGTGACTCCTGTGGTTGTGAAACTCGGCATTATGAGCGCCAATATTTCATGATGTAAGAAGTGAATATGGCAAAGAAACAAATTATAAACCATATTTACCAAACTCCTTTGCTCTCTTTACCCTCATCCCAAAGGAATACATTCTGTGTGTATATTCAGTTTATTCCACATTATGTAATATTCTGCTATTAATGTAAAACAGTTGGAATGAGATGTGTAGCAGTACAGATTTTGCCAGGTCTCTGTGTGTGGGGGCGTGTGGAGGCGTCTGAAAGGGAGGGTGGTAGAAGGTGCCATAAATTGTACTGTGCCATGCACAATCTATTCCATGCAACACCTACACACACACACAACTAACAGAAACATGCACATACACACAACCAAGCAGAGCACACATTCATATAAAGCATGAAGCACAAATATTGCACACAGGTCACATAGACACAGACACACAATGACCACAAACAACATATCAGCCCATACATTTGCCCTGATGAATGTCAAGCAGAACTTAACCCTGTTTACCGTCTAACACAAGGCCTGCCACGCACAGTTTAAGGGCAGCCATTAGACGAGGCGCAATGTGTTCTCTAAGCAGCTGGGCTCTGGTCTGTTATGACTCTCACCGACACATCTGTGGAGCAGCACTTCTGGCCTGAGATGGCTGCTCTCCATCCTGAAGACACCCACACACCTGTCACCTGGCTTACCTGGAGCCCAACTCCCAGAGGCTACTTTACATCCCTGGGGCTCTAGCTACATCTACTAGTCTAAACACTGGTGCAAAACACCTGCAGATACTCCAGTCCAGACACTGTGGTGCATGTGGGTCAGGTGTAGAGTTCAAAAGCACTGCCAGTGTTTGGTTTACAGTCTAAATGGGAATTGTGAACAGACATTGTGTACTGTTTATGCACTTTAATTCATTTGATCTGTATCTGGTGAATGTGCAGGTTTGACCTGACTGACACACTGCTGTGCTATATTCTGCCCATCTTGGTTGAATAACCAGTGAACAAAGAGGAAACTCCATTCAGTAATAAAGAACATATTCATGAGGGTTCCTGACCAACAAGCAAATACTGTATATATGTATACATTATCAAATTACTCCCTCATCTGTCCCATGGTCTGTCTCCCCCTGCTCTCTCTCTCTCCTCTCCCTCTCTGAGTCTGTATTTCTGTGTGTATGTCTGTGGGTACAACTGTCAGTAACTCTAGATCTGTCTCTCACTGCACTCAGCCACTGAAAAATCTCAACGCTAATTAACGGAGATTACACAGCAATTAGCAGACCATTAATCACTCACTTATTAGTTTAGCCATGCAGACAGAGGAAAGAGAGGAGAGATAAAGAGAAAGAGAGATATAGAGTGAAGAACAAGGATAGAGATAGAGAGATGGAGAGGGAAGAGAGAGGCCCTCCTCTTGGCAGAGCAGCTCACATAATGATTTCACACTGCCTTCTGTTTCGCATAGCTTCAGGAGCAAAACAATGCCTTGCTGATGAATACAGGTCTGCTGAGTATGCATGTGTGAGAGATTGTGTTGAGTAGATACTGTACGTGTTTGTGTGTCTGTAGGTGGGGGTGTGATAGAGTGAGTGAGAGAGTGTGAGTTTGGGCTTGTGTGAATGTGTGTGTGTGCAGGCGAGCAGCATGAGTGTGTGTTAGTATCTGTGGTAGTGTAGTGTGCTGGTGCTAGAGGGGAGAGTTTGAGAAGGAGGAGTGTGATAGAAGAGGTTTCAGAGGATGAATATCTATATTATTTGGCCTACTCTTTTCCATCCCCCCTCTCTCTCTCTCAGCTCCCCTCTGCCCCCCACCTCTCCTCGTCAGCAGGAGGGGTCAAATGTTATTCCCTCCTCGTTGGCATGGTTGCCAATCACCTCACATTCGGTAGAAACTGTTGCCATGACAACCAAGAGATCTGGTTGCCAGGCACCAAGAGCAATGCATGTGATTGCATCTTATTTATTTAATTCTAGCTTTATCTATTTCTTCATTCTAAATGCATCCAATCACTCTCGCACACATGCATGCACACACATAAAAGGATGCAAACTCTTTTTTCTCTTCCACTCACTTTCTCTCATGCACACACACATACACACTCACAGCCCACACACACATGGTTAGTTTACATTTACATTTACCACAGGTGCAAACGTTGGATGACAATTAGTGATGATCATTGCAATGACGGTAATAATCTCCATGGCTCTCTCCTGGCCTTCTGTTGCCCTCCTCTAATCTGCCACATCTCATAAGAGCTCCTCCATGATAAAGACAGGGTCCTAAAGAGAGGGCCCTTATTACATAGTGATTTCCTCCCTGCGGCCGGCTGCTCCCGCACACAGCCTTTTGTTTTAGATAAATATTACAGGGTAATTGTAATGGAGTGACCCATCCAGGGGAAATTACAGCTATCCCCACCCAGCAAATCCAAGACCTCCTTATTTATTCCCAGTCTGAAGTCTCTGTTCTGTTTGTTCACTGGGATGGTTATTAGGAGAAGTGTACAGAGAGACAGGCTGCAGTCAGACTTGTCCGGTGTTGATGTAGTTGCTCATTGTGAACAATATACAGTAGCATACCAGCTTCATCACAGATGTAGATCTCATTAGTGATATGCTAGTGTCAAGCGCATGCAAGATGCACAGAAAATAAACATGGTCAGTTGATATAGCCAAAATAGAAAAATTGTAAATATGACATTACTGTAACATTGCTGAGTGCAAGACCATGGGAGTGGAGGGAATAACAGTGTGAGCAATCTCTTTAGCATTTATTGTTAACTTGAATACATACAGTACTGTATGTAATTAAGTAAACAAACCCAAATCTTGGGCATCTTACCCGCCAAGTCCGTAGTTTACTTTCTAGCTTTCCATTACATGGGGTCAACATGGAATTTGTTTTATTAGGGACAAATTAAGTTATTAAAATGGTTAATGAGCAGGGGCTTAGAGATCAAGTTCTATCATGAATTAAAGAATGGAGGAAGAGACTGGAATAAAGAGTCTGGAGTCTTGTGCTAACCTTAGGCCAACTGTCTATCACACGTGCACAGACAGACAGACAGACAGACAGACAGACAGACAGACAGACAGACAGACAGACAGACAGACAGACAGACAGACAGACAGACAGAGACAGAGACAGACAGACAGACAGACAGACAGACAGACAGACAGACAGACAGACACACACACACACACACACGCACACACACACACACACACACACACACACACACACACACACACACACACACACACACACACACACACACACACACACACACACACCACCCTGAGGGAGAGGAGCTCATGTCAGTGCTGTCTCGAGGGGCTGCTGTGGAGAATCCTCTTGGCTGAGTGTCTCCAGTGTTTAGTGCAGAGACGCTGTCAAAGACCCTTTACATGGATGAGACCCAGACTCCTCCCACTGTGAAATGAAGGGATTTACATAATCTTATTACACCCTATAAAAAAAAACACTCAAATGAAAACCACCACGGTGGGAAGTTATTCATTTGACCACCCGACACAACCCCACTAGTTCTCTTCTGCTTGTCCACGTACAGGTGCAGTTAAAACAAGTGGAAGTATTACATGTAGAGTGCCTGGCAAAAGTTATCAGACGATTTCGATTTCTTCATACAGTATTTTATTGTGCAACAAAGTGGGATTAAAATAGTCATTTTTTTGTCAACAATCTACATAAACTCTAATGTCAAAGTGAAAGATAGAAAAAATTTATAAAAAATGTAAGATGAATACAAATGTTATAAATGAAATATAGTAATTCATAAGTATTCAGCTCCCTGAGTCCATCATACATGTTAGAAACACCTTTGGCAGAAATAACAACTGTGAGTATTTCTGGGTAAGTCTAAGAGTTTTGTACACCTGGATTGTACAATATTTACCTATTATTCTATTTAAAATACTTCAAGCTCTGTCGAGATGTTGGGGATCATAGCTTGACAACAATTTTCAAGTCTTGCAATAGTATTTCAAGCAGTATTTCAAGTCAAAACTGTAACTTGGCCTTCTAAGTGGCAAGCTACTCCAGTGTAGATTTGGCCTTATGTTGTAGGTTATTGCCCGCTGAAAAGTGAATTCCTGAAGCGGGTTTTGCTCTAGGATTTTGCCTGTGTTTATCCTTAAAAACTCCCCAGTACCATGCTTGGAAATAAGGAGGCAGTTACTTAGTGAGGTGTTGTGTTGGATTTGTCCCAAACATAGGGCTTTGCATTAAGGCCAAAAAGTGTATTTCTTTGCTATGTTTTTTGTTGCAGTATTACTTTTGTGCCTTGTTTCATACAAGATGCACATTTTGGAATATATTGTATATTTGTGTTTTTCTTTTTAATCTGTCATTTAGGCCATTATTGTGGAGTCACTACAATGTTGTTGATCCATCCTCAGTTCTCTACCATTACAGCCACTGAACTCTGTTTTAAAATAGCTGTTTTAAAATCACCAATGACCTCATGGTAACATCCCTGAGCAACATCCTGCAGCTCAGTTCAGAAGGATGACTGGTTCTTGGAGGTGTCTGGATGGTTTAATACATCATCCAGAGCATAATTATTAACTTGACCATGCTTAAAGAGACATTCAATGTCTAATTTGTTTTTTTATAAAAATGTGAAAAGTTCCCTGGTCTTTGGAGTTGAATATGTGCTTGAAATTCAACACTTGACTGAGGGACCTTATTGTATGTACAGTATGGGGGACAGAGGAAGGGTTAGTCATTTAAAAATCATGTCAACCCCTATTATTTCACACAGAGTGAGTCCATGTAACTGTTTTATGTGATTTAACTAAGGCTCTCCTAAAAAAAAAATGGGCTGAAAACTTACGCAACAACTATACTTTAGTTATAATGTTTTGTATAAAAAAATAAATGTTCTTCCACTTTGACATTAGAGAATATTTTGTGTAGATTGTTGACAAAAAAATGACAATTTAATCCATTTTAATCCCACTTTGCAACACAGCAAAATGTGAAAAAATCTAATACCTTTGCAAGGCAATGATACTGTTTTGTCAAATGTCTACTTTTGGATGTGCGTTACAAAAAGGTAGTTTAACCAAGATCACTGTATCACAAATACACCAGTTCACACACACATCTTTGGTTGGAATGCTTGTTAAATCTCCCACACCATTCAGCCTAGACTGTCCTTCCCTGTTGCCATGCCTCAACCTGCCCATCTGACTGTCCCTGTACCACCTCCAACCAGCCTGTAAAACAGCATCCAGGCTGAGATTTATCTTTGTGCTCTAATGCATTCAGTCCATGCTCCTACCTGCCAGTCTGGATATTGGATTTGCTCTTTGGCTGTGACCTTATTCGCCACGAGCCACAGGAGCTGCTGCTGGACCTCTGATGTGTGGTGTGGTGTCGCCCAGGCCCACTTCCTCACAAACTCTTATTGGATTCCCCATTCACCACGCACTGCCTCTGATAAGGGCATCTGTCAAGCGGAGGAATAATCAGAGCAAAAAAGGGATGTGATATATGGCTGGGAGGCGCTTACCTTCTGAAGAGGATGTCTGGTTGGGGCTCAAGGTACCGGTCACAACACAGCTCAGAGAGAGAGAGTGTTGGGCAGCGTTGAGGCTGCTTGGATCAACACTAAGGGTCCATATAATGTAGAACATTTAAAACAAATGATAGTACAAAAGTGAAGATTGATCTTTGGAGGAGGATGTTGCTCCTGTATGTCTATATGACTCCAGAAGGAAAAGTTGGTTGAGGAAAATGGCTTCCACTCAGCTACGCGTATTCTCAAGCAATAACATCGACATCTGTATTATCAACCCAAGAATACCCGTGGTCGAGACGGGAGCAAACGTTCCGGCCACCTCCTCCCCTCCATCTTCTCTCCTCCCTTTCCTCTCCCCATCCCCTATCCATGCTTCATTACAGTGGAAGAGAAATGGAGGGGTGGGTGGGGGTTCATTTACCGCTAACATTGTCCAGGTCCTAGAGAAAAAAAGAAAAACAACTTGCAAAGGAAGAATCGTCTTTCAGTTTGGAGTAGTAATTTGGAATTAACAGTCAATGAATGAATAAGTATCCTGTATCTATATCTTCTATATGTCTATATCACCTGTATCTATGTCTTCTATATGTCTATATCTCCTGTATCTATGTCTTCTATATGTCTATATCTCCTGTATCTATGCCTGTAATAGTATTAAAATGCAGTAATTCTCCCATATCTAGTCCATATCTGACATCTAGTCCATATCCCACAGTGTGGGGTGAGTGAAAGGCCAGCTGAACGTGATGTAACTGCAAGCTCACGTGTGCGGTCACCTTGTCGCACCACACCAGTGTAAAATAAAGTTGGCAGTTTTTGAATTCCCGGCCCCTGACTGAGTGTAAGCTGTGAGGCTTGCCATCCCTGTCCCTGTGTCTATCAGTGAGAGCCACAGTCACACACACATCTGAAGGAGTGTGCTGCCCCTGCAGCACCGGGAGACCAGGCCCCCACGCTGAACACATGAGAGAAATGGAGAGAGAGAAAAAGAGAGAGAGCGTAAAGGAGGGAGCAGGGACTGAGTGAGAGATATGTTTATTGGGACAGGCAGACTGTAAACTTAAAGGGCCTGCTATCGCCTGGCTTTGGACTGGCGTGATGAGCGGTGATTGGCTGTCAGTGGAGATAAGGAGACTTCACATCCTCATGCCCTTGCTTCCTCAAGGGGTTGGAATCAAACCCAGAAAACACTGCTCTGCACGTCTCTGCTAAAAGGCGAGCACATGAAAGGAATGAATCCAGCTCTATTATTCTAAACACCTCTGCATGTGACATACCACACGTTTGGAGGAGGAGTGAAAGAAGGAAGACAGAAAGCCCTGAAAGGGTTTAAATGGGAGGATTTTGGTAGGAGTCTGATAGCATCCTTGTGGTTCCAAGGCCTGAAATTCAAAGCTGTCTTTTTAGCTCCACTCCCTCTTTAAAAACTGCCTTAGGCTCTCACACAGGAGAGTGAATTAAAGGGAAGGATGGAGAGGGGCAGTCTCCCATATCCCAAACCCCAATGGGATGTAGCTAGTACTGTAGCCCTGAACCAAAGATGTCATCTATAAAATGTACATGATCATGGAACATACTGTATGAGGTGTACAGATGGGCCTTTATGACATATACTCTAGGCTACTGTTTATATGATTTCTATTGATGCCTATATGTCTATACTGTTGTTGTGTCTTTGGCTTTGCCGGATTAAGTGATATGACATGCTATTCTATAAAATAATTTCTCCGTAATTAATATTACCTGATTGAGCTAATCATGTAAATGTAATTAACGTCGGACACCACAAAATAATATTTATAGAGCTGTTATCTTCCGAATAAACTCTTAAAGACCTAGTAATATTTTACATCAATAGCAGTCAATATCAATCGAAATCTTAATTCAGTCTCATCTGAAAGTTGTAAATTCTTAGTTATCTGCACGAACCCTGGCTAACAAGTTGAATCAGCAATGCAAAATTGGGTTTAATTATTTATTTACTAAATACCTAACTAATCACACAGAATTACACATACACATAATTAAATCATAACTTGATTACAAATTACGTCATAAAGGAAAACGTCCCTAGCGGGCGGAACAGATATGACAGCTTGTTACACAAAAGAAAAGGGTCTGGGTTTGAGTGAAAGAGCGGGAAGACTGAGGAACAAAGGGCGAAGCTGTGCTATCGTAAATACAGTATCTTATGCATTCTTACCGCCCATTTGGAAAAGGAAAATGCAATAAATATTTACTCTGAGCTGCGCTTCGGTAGGTTGGTGGTAGATGGAAGGCCGTGTTGCCCAACCGAGTCCTTGGAAGAATGTCTCTGGTTGTCAATTGGATACGTTGTAGTAACGTCGTTGTGTGATAGACGGGATACTCTGTCTGTTCCTTTCTAACCCTCGTTTGCAGCGGCTGTTGCTAACTCAACGGCTAGGAGGTATCATTTCTGTAGTGAATAAGAGTTCAAAGTTCATACCATTCGCAACCAAAGCTCACGCTGATCTGAACCATTCTGACATCGGCCCGTCGTCCTCACGTCCTCGGAACAGGAGGTTATATTGTCGTCAAGGGCTTATATAGGAAGGGAGAGGAGGGCGTGTTTGAAAAGTTTTATAGCCCATGTCCCTTCACAGGGGCGGGCCACTGATTGAGCAGAGCCCTATCTTATGAAAACACAAATCTCTCATTTTAGAAGCTAAAATCACATTTCATTTCATCCCATCACAAATAATTTCATATTCAAACATTTAAATTGAACAACAATTCCATGTGAATCCGATAACTCTGATGTAGACTTTACACTGTAGAGTTTATGTCATCTTATCATTGATGAGAATGTCTCAGATGACAACCGAACTGAAATCATATTCATTAAGTACCACCGCATAAATGTTCAATTGTTTGGATTACCAGAATATAGTTAATTTCCCCCCACCTTCTGATGTTCCCAGAATCTCTATGTTAACCAAGGGTTTTGCAAATGTAACATCAGTAGGGTAGAGAGAGGAAAAAGGGGGTAAGAGGTATTTATGACTGTCATAAACCTATCCGCAGGCTAACGTCATGACACTGTATAGAGGTATATACAATATAATGTCTACACTGTGAACATGACAGGGCTGTCTAACAGGACTACACCCTGGGTATGGACACCTAAAGTAGAAGAGGAGATACAGCTATACATACACCTATCTACCACTGACAGTCTGTGGGATTCCAGGAGCATCCGTGCCACTCCAAACCAGCTCCCCACTACGCATCACATCAATTATTCACCATATTTATCTATGCAATTTAACGGACGCTCCTCTCTAAAGCTCCTAACAAATTGCGGAAGCTGCTAATATGGCTTCTGTCTCAAATCACCACACAACATACAGAATGCTCAGAGGCTATGGTGGAAAGGCTGTAACAAGCTAGCTTGGCAGTATGATAGTATTCAATACCCGCTGGGCACAGATGTCAATTTAACATCTATTCCAAGTTAGTTCAACATAATTTCATTGAAATGACGTGGAAACAACATTGATTCAACCAGTGTGTGTCCAGTGGTTTGTCTCTTTTATGACTACCAACAGTGATTTTTCTTTGTAAAGATGTAGAATAACTATTGACCAATGCGACCCCTTCCCCCATTAGTTTAAACTCACAATAACACACCTTTGTTTTCCTCTCCACCAAACCGGCATGTAGCATGACCCAAGCCGAGGAGCCAGGGAAGCCAATTATCAAACAGATGTCAATGTATGTTTTACAATACTAAGTGGAGCCCAAATACCACACAGATGTTTTATTTTCACACGAGAAGATGGTGTCGACAGATATGGTAGCCCTGTTTCTAGCTCCGTGACAACTTTGCAATATTTCTTTATTACATTATTTGCTCAGAACGTTGATTTTATTATTACCTACAGCCGGAAATAACTTTGGGATATTAGATCGGTAGTCATTCACCCGAAATTTGAGCAGAAACCTGGATCCTTTGTATGAACTTCCCGAGACAGGAGCTATTCATCCTGGGGGCTGCACCAAAATGTTGACGCCAAAGAAGAATGGGGCCCGAGTCAGGAATGGGGCCCGAGTCGGACTCAGACGGCGTGCATACCATCCACTGCTTCCGAGTATATTACTTGTTGGACAATAAACTGGACAATAAAAGGTAGACAAGCTCAGGGCGAGGATCTCCTTCCAGGGATTCGTTCTCCTGATCTGGAATACCTAACCATCAAATGCTGACCGTACACTGACTCGCTGACGGGGTTCTTCAGGTGCATAGAGGATGTTATTCCCACTGACGATTAGAATTTATCCAGGCCAAAAACCCTGGATAGATGTCAGCATTCCCACAAAACTGAAAACGCAAACCATTGCATTTAACCATGGCAAGGTGACTGGGAACACAGATGTGTACCAACAGACCAGCTACAACCTCCGTAAGGTAATCAAAGGGGCAAAATTACAGTACAGGGACAATGTGTAGTCGCAATTCAATGGCTCGTGACAAGAGACATATGTGGCAGGGACTCCAGACAATCCCAGATTATAAAGGGAAAGCCAGCCAGATCGCAGACACCTTCTTTGCCCGCTTCAAGGCAAACAAAATAGAGTCGCTGACACGGGCCCCTGGCGCTTGCGAGGACTGTGTGCTCTCGTTCTCAGTGGACAACATAAGTAATTTAAGCATGTTAACTATCGGCTGCCAGCCCAGACGACATCCCAAGCCGCATCCTCAGAGCATGTGCAGACCAGCTGGCTGAAGTGTTTACTGGCATTCAATCTCTCCATATCCCAGTCTGTTGTCCTCACTTTCTTCAAGATGTCCACCATTGTTTCTGTACCCTTGAAAGTGAAAATAACTGAACTAAATGATTATCACCCTGTAGCACTCAGTTATGTTATCATGAAGTGCTTTGAGAGGCTAGTTAAGGTAAGAACCATATCACCTCTACATTACCTGACACCCTAAACCCACTACAATTAGCATACAAATCCAACCGCCATTGCACTGCACACTGCCCTATCCCAACTGGACAAGAGAAATACCTATGCAAGAATGCTGTTCATCGACTACAGCTCAGCCTTCAACACCATAGTGCCCTCCAAGCTCATCACTAAGCTTGGAAGGCACTGGGTCCTGGACTTCCCGACGGGCCTACGCCAAGTGGTGAAGGTAGGCAACAACACCTCCACCACGCTGACCCTCAACACGGGGGCCCCCTAAGCCACCCGAGCCACGACTTGTTTACCCCACTACTATCTAGAAGACTGAGACAATACAGGTTCATCAAAGTTGGGACAGAGACAGCCTCCCAAGTGGAGCAGCAGTCTAAGGCACTGCATCGCAGTGCTAAAGGCATCAATACAGATCCGGGTTCGATCCCGGGCTGTGTCCCAGCCGGCCGCAACTGTGAGACCCATGAGGTGGCGCACGATTGGCCCAGCGTCGTCCTGGTTAGGAGAGGGTTTGGCCGGCCGGTTTGTCCTTGTCCCATCGCACTCTAGTGACTCCTGTGGCGGGCCAGGTGCATGCACGCTGACACGGTCGCCAGTTGGACGGTGTTTCCTCCGAAACATTGGTGCGGCTGGCCTCCGGGTTAAGCGAGTAATGTGTCAAGAAGCAGTACGGCTTGGCAGGGTCGTGTTTCGGAGGATGCATGGCTCTCGACCTTCGCCTCTGTAGGGTCCATACGGGAGTTGCAGCGATGGGACAAAACTGCAACTACCAATTGGGGAGAAAAAGGGGTAAAAAGTACCAAAGAAAAATACTAAATTAAGCTGTGACCGAGAGACAGAAAAACTGTTTCTATCTCCAGGTCATCATACTGTTAAATAATCACCACTAGCCTTAGTCACTGTTCTACCTTGCACCTTAGAGACTGATACCCTATGTACATAGTCATTGAACACTGGTCACTTTAATAATGTTTACTGCAGGAAGGTCAAGCAGAGCTGTTGCCAGAGAATGTAATATTATTTTCTGTACCCTAAACCGCTTCCAACGTCCTTTTTGAGAATTTGGCAGTACGTCCATCCGGCCTGAAAACCGCAGACCATGTGTAACCACGGCAGCCCAGTACCTCCACATACAGCTTATTTCCCTGTGGGATCATCTGAGACCTGCCACCCGGACAGCTGATGAAACTGAGGAGTATTTCTATATGTAATAAAGCCCTTTTGTGGAGAAAAACCCATTCTGATTGGCTTGGCCTGACTCCCCTGTGGGTGGGCCTATCTCCCAAGTGGGTGAGACTATGCCCTCCCAGGCCCACCCATGGCTACACCCCTGCCCAGTCATGTGAAATCCATAGATTAGGGCCTTATGAATTTATTTCAATTGACTGATTTCCTTATATGAACTCTAACTCAGTAAAACCTTTGAAATTGTTTTATGTTGCGTTTATATTTTTGTTCAGAATATATATATAATACATACATACATACATACATACATACACACAGTAGAAATACACACACACACACACACACACACACACACACACACACACACACACACACACACACACACACACACACACACACACACACACACACACACACTCACTATATGTATATATTCCTGTCTCTGACATTGCTCGTTCTGATATTTCTTAATCATTTTTTATGGATTATTGTTTTTATTTATTTATCAAATCAAATCAAATCAAATTTTATTTGTCACATACACATGGTTAGCAGATGTTAATGCGAGTGTAGCGAAATGCTTGTGCTTCTAGTTCCGACAATGCAGTAAAAACAAGTAATCTAACTAACAATTCCAAAACTACTGTCTTGTACACAGTGTAAGGGGATAAAGAATATGTACATAAGGATATATGAATGAGTGATGGTACAGAGCAGCATAGGCAAGATACAGTAGATGGTATCGAGTACAGTATGTACAAATGAGATGAGTATGTAAACAAAGTGGCATAGTTTAAAGTGGCTAGTGATACATGTATTACATAAAGATACAGTCGAGTGTCAGTGTGTTGGCAGCAGCCACACAGTGTTAGTGGTGGCTGTTTAACAGTCTGATGGCCTTGAGATAGAAGCTGTTTTTCAGTCTCTCGGTCCCAGCTTTGATGCACCTGTACTGACCTCGCCTTCTGGATGATAGCGGGGTGAACAGGCAATGGCTCGGGTGGTTGATGTCCTTGATGATCTTTATGGCCTTCCTGTGACATCGGGTGGTGTAGGTGTCCTGGAGGGCAGGTAGTTTGCCCCCGGTGATGCGTTGTGCAGACCTCACTACCCTCTGGAGAGCCTTACGGTTGAGGGCGGTGCAGTTGCCATACCAGGCGGTGATACAGCCCGCCAGGATGCTCTCGATTGTGCATCTGTAGAAGTTTGTGAGTGCTTTTGGTGACAAGCCGAATTTCTTCAGCCTCCTGAGGTTGAAGAGGCGCTGCTGCGCCTTCTTCACGATGCTGTCTGTGTGAGTGGACCAATTCAGTTTGTCTGTGATGTGTATGCCGAGGAACTTAAAACTTGCTACCCTCTCCACTACGGTTCGCGCTTTCAGTTTCACACAAATGCTGCCATCAATCCACGGTTTCTGGTTAGGGAATGTTTTAATCGTTGCTATGGGAACGACATCTTCAACGCACGTTCTAATGAACTCGCACACCGAATCAGCGTATTCGTCAATGTTGTTATCTGACGCAATACGAAACATCTCCCAGTCCACGTGATGGAAGCAGTCTTGGAGTGTGGAGTCAGCTTGGTCGGACCAGCGTTGGACAGACCTCAGCGTGGGAGCCTCTTGTTTTAGTTTCTGTCTGTAGGCAGGGATCAACAAAATGGAGTCGTGGTCAGCTTTTCCGAAAGGGGGGCGGGGCAGGGCCTTATATGCGTCGCGGAAGTTAGAGTAACAATGATCCAAGGTCTTTCCACCCCTGGTTGTGCAATCGATATGCTGATAAAATTTAGGGAGTCTTGTTTTCAGATTAGCCTTGTTAAAATCCCCAGCTACAATGAATGCAGCCTCCGGATAAATCGTTTCCAGTTTGCAGAGAGTTAAATAAAGTTCGTTCAGAGCCATCGATGTGTCTGCTTGGGGGGGGGATATATACGGCTGTGATTATAATCGAAGAGAATTCTCTTGGTAGATAATGCGGTCTACATTTGATTGTGAGGAATTCTAAATCAGGTGAACAGAAGGATTTGAGTTCCTGTATGTTTCTTTCATCACACCATGTCACGTTGGCCATGAGGCATACGCCCCCGCCCCTCTTCTTACCAGAAAGATGTTTGTTTCTGTCAGCGCGATGCGTGGAGAAACCCGTTGGCTGCACCGCTTCGGATAGAGTCTCTCCAGTGAGCCATTTATTGCTAGGTATTACTGCATTGTTGGAGCTAGAAACACAAGCATTTTGCTGCACCTGCAATAACATCTGCAAATCTGTGTATACAACCAATAAAATTAGATTTGATCCCTCTCTCGCCTTTTCCCAACATAGTATGTTCAGAGCCCTCTGAGGATATTCCTAGCCCCCCCTCCCCTCCCCCCCACACACAGACACACACTGCTTGCCAAATGGAGAGGCTAAGATTGTCAATTAGCAGGGTGGGAGAGGGGGGGGGGGGGGGGGGGGGGGGATGGGAGATGTTGGGAGGAGATCGGGGGGGTGGAAGGGATGGAGGAGGGTTGGAGCACAGATCAGAACCAAGGACAGCTCCCAGTGGAGAGGTCTGTGCTGGTTTACTAAATGGATGTCCCGCTTGTTTGGCTTTTAGAGAAACACACACACACACACACACACACACACACACACACACACACACACACACACACACACACACACACACACACACACACACACACACACACACACACACACACACACACCCATTTCCCTCTCCTTTTCTATTTTCCCTTGGTTTCTTTTATTCCTCTCTGTTCTCATCTCCTTCCTTAGAGGAGATACACTCACAGCTTCAAGCCCAGTCCAAAAACAGATGTGACGGAACTCTATGTCTCTCTCTGCTCCTTGATCAATATGAATTTAATGGACAAAGATTGAGTTCAGGGAGTTCATGCTGGCCGGTGTGCCTATGGGCAAACTGACTGCACACTGAGACTGACACACACACTCACACACTCCACACGCATATGCATACACACACATGCGCAAACACACACACTTGCACGCTCACACGCACACTCACAATGTTCCCTGCAAATGCTACTAATTCAATCCAATTCAGTCTATAGGCAGTATGTGTCCCAAGCTCATATGACTGACATTCGAGTAATAATTCACACATTATTGAATTATGTATCTCACTAGCGGGTAAACCTATAGGATAAACCTTGGACGTTGTATTGATGGGCTAAAATTGATTGATTGACTGAAACAAAATACCTTGCCTGCCTCAAAGAAGTTCATTTAAATATACAACATAGAGACTGAAATGCAAGATACTTATAAATAGTGATCAAGAGATATAAACAATTCACAACCCAAAAAATGTATGCAGGACAAATGCAAATAGTTACAGTGTTTTATAAAGATTATCATTCAATTCTAAATAAGATTGTGAAAGAATACGACTGACACATCAATCACCTTCTTTTTAAAGAAATTACGTTAACCGTGTAGCGACAAAAATTATATTTATTTATTTAAATACGTGAATACCTATCTTTAAAAGCTTGAATACCTAATTGAAAGAATAACAAAGCAGCCACCCCACCTCCGTTTTGGTAAAAAGTCGAGGGATGGGCCTGGGGAAATGTTACCACTCTCAAATTCATAGTCAGAGCTATGGATGCAAGGGCTGACCATCCAGGAAATCAAAATGATAGTTTAACCATGTTTTGTATTTTTGTTGCTATACGGTGTTTGTTTACATGGAGTAAAACAAGCTTATATTTTGGTTTCTGATGGGGTAGGCCCTAATATAGTTGAAGCTCATGAGGCATACATTCTTCGAGAATCAATGGGTCACAGGAGGCTGGTGGCACCTTAATTGGGGAGGACAGACTTTTGGTAATGGCCGAAGCGGAATGAGTGTTTTCCATGTGTCTGATGCCATTCCATTCGCTCTGTTCCGGCCATTATTATGAGCCATCCTCCCCTCAGCAGCCTCCTGTGCAATGGGTATATATCATTAATTTAACATTTAAAAAAATGATGTAGCAATTAAGGATTCTAGCTTTAAGCCTAAATATACTGTTACGTTTTAGGTGAATGAATATCATTCATCTGTGTGTTGCATTGTGCATTGGGTTGCCATCTGCTACACATATTCAATATGGATAGTCCTGTTTCATATGTGGCATTATTTTAAACCAAATGACAAACCTTTAAAAAACAAAGGGGCCCAATAGAGAAAAATCACAAACAAGCAACACTTTCAGCTGTAGGCCTATTGATCAAAATAGTTTCATATCTCATTTTAGTTGGCTACCTTTTTTTCCAAAGGTTTAGGTTATTGAGTGTTGTATCTATATCAACTTCTATTTACAAACAATAACTTGAATTTACTGTAAAAACAAACAGACATGGTAAAAGTAAATCATTGGCAATACACTGGGCCTCACTCTCAAAATGCATTCATAAAGTCGCTCGTGACATCTCGAGCTGTCTATTGAGGAATACGAATTTAGAACAAGGTAGTCTACCAAGTCACGTAGGTCTATCTCTGAATGCATAGACTAGCCTTTACAAAAACAGTCAGTCCTGTTAAGGGCATTTGAGATCAAACAATTACATTTCAGATAAGTAAAATGGAATAACATAGCTTGAGAAGTCATTGGCTTTGTGATGCGCTTCAAACACTCAGCGCTTTTCCCACTTGATGATGAAGGGCTATCTTTTACCATGGCCAAACAAGTATTTACCATCACGTGTAGCCTACATAGCAACCAGTTAAGAGTACTGTTCCTTATTGTATCAATGAAGTTCAATTGATCACGAATGTTTGGTTCAAAATATGATCATTTCAACCAATCTATAAATCCTCGTGGGTTTCGTGATTGTAAGCCACTGGGGTATTTTGTCAGCAAGAGGAGAAATATAAAGCATTACCAAATATTACATTCAGATGTCATATACTCACCAATTTTATTTAGTCCTGTCAGTTTCCCCTACTCAAGTAGACGACACGATGTTGACAATGTATTGGAAATATCTGATAATCATAGCCAGGAGAAACGCCCCCTCCAACTCTCTCTCTCCCGCTTTCTAGATACTCCATCCCAATGCCTCTCCCTTTTTCAAAAAAAAAAAAAGAAGATCCGGGAGGCAGAAGCCACACGCTTACACCATTTTCCCTTCGTTATCTCTTGTATTTCTCTCTCTCTCGCTCACTCTCTCTCTCTCTCTCTCTCTCGCTCACTCTGTCTCTCTTTCTCTATGCCTCTCTCTCTCTCTCTGATTCTATCTCGCTTCGAACCTCCCATTGTTGAGATTCAAACGTGGTCAAAGGGGCGCGGCGGAGGCGACTCGAGATTGGGAGAGAAATACATTTACGCTCACACATCATCACGATGCATAGCCTACGGATCAAGATAATGAGGGTTATAAGTACCAAAAAGAGCGGGTGATGACTTCTGTGATTGTGTCATAATAGCCTAATAATAATAATAATCCAGTGAAGTCTAATGCCTACCATTTTATTGTAATCAGCCAACTGCCTTCATTGTATTAATAACCACATTAAACAATGGTGCTAAAAATGCAGGACAATTATTCTAATGTAACCTTCAGAAAAGTTGTCGAATTATGAAACTGCACACCAGGGACACTAATTACACCAGTGCCATGCTGCTAAGAGACCTCCCTCTTTGAGCCGTTTTGCCCTAAACATGACCGTGGAATGCGTTAATTACCTGTAACTTAAAATTACAGATGGTCCTGAATTTAGATTCAGGGCAGACTGATCGACATTTCTGTTATAAATTCATGCCCCACCTCGCCTTTGCACTATAACATGGTTATAAAACAGGGATCATCATTTTTTCCTTGAGCGTATGGTCGGTGGGGCGCCTGAACATAGTTATACATAATTTATACACTGGAAATTGACCGCAAGAATCAAAAACAGATAAAACAGTATTTGACAAAAAAAAATATATACATATTTTAAAACTTGATTACCTTGGGTTGGATACAATCACAAATGCCTTTCTATTTATGCGTTGGAATACTTGGGAAAATACTTCCTAATTTAAAATCACTTTGAGCTGATTTCCTTGTGATTTTACAATCTAAGTAAGAAATAAAAATAAAAATGTTGTTTGCTCAGAAAACATGGGGGCCAAATCAAATGAAGGCTGCCGGAACATTGTCACCTAGATGCTGGGTACACTATACTTTAAAACATATACATCAAATTATAGGACTAATAAAGAATATTTAAATATATCTTAATAAAGACCAAATGTTTAAATTTTTTATTCAACTTTTATTTAACTAGGCAAGCCAGTTAGGAACAAATTCTTATTTACAATGACGGCCTATCCCGGACAAACCCAGAAGACGCTGGGCCAATTGTGCACTGCCTTATGGGACTCCCAATCATTTTTTAATAAAGGATAACATACAAAACATATGAGGCTATGATGGGTATATCATTGCAATTAGTGCATATGTCTTGCTAGTGCATGCAGAGTCCCATGCAGTGGTCACTCCATGTTGCCTGAGGAACACAGTAGGCTATGTGGTGAGTGACAGTGATATCTCAGAAATGGGTTGTATCCACTCTAATCTAATCTCACGGGATTTCCAGGTGTGGCATTTAACCACAGACAGCTTCAATTCTATGATCTCTGCTTACCAAATCTCCCCAAACCATCCTCATCCTCTGGGGGATAACACAGGTCTGCACCATGGATAGCCTGCTCTCTATGCATCTGGCTATTTCACAGCTCCCCATTGGCCTGTAGATCTGCCATTAAAAAATATAGCAATGGATTTAGTCTGTCAATCAATTGATATTGTGTATTTTGTCACAATTTATTAGAGATACAAATGAGTATTTCTGAAGTGAAACTGTCAGAGGCTCAAATAAATCTGCCTATACAATGGAAGGCAAAAAGTAAACGTTTTATTTCAAATCTACGCCTATTTTTTTTTCCTTTTTTGTGAAGAGAATTTCCACTTCTCTTATCTGCTACCCAAGAGACTAAATATGCATAGGCAATGGCATTGTGGTGTGTGCAGTTCCAAATGGCCTGGCGAGCACAGCGGAGTACTGAACAGGAGTCCTGTATGCCTCTAACCGCCCGCCCGTCCTGTTGTGTTCTGTCTGACTCTCCCCCTCTCCCCTCTCTTTCCTCCTTTGCAGTCTCCTCAGATCCCTGTTGGAATGAGCACATTTCTCATTCCTTCTATCCTTCTCTCCCGCTCCCTCGCTCCCTCCAGATTGCTGCTTTATTAAACAGACTCTCCCTATCTTTCATTTGTCAATCTGCTTCCCATTCCCTCCTCTCTCCTTCACTCTATTTTTCTCTTTCACTCACGCACGCGCACGTCCCTGCACACACACAGAGCTGGATACATCAGTACAGCACATCAGTCATTGCTCCATGTAGTTTCTGCTCTTACACTTTCCTCCATATTCTAGTTCAGGGAGAGAAGAGAGAGAAAGAGAGAAAGAGAAAGAGAGCAACGAGCAGCAGCCCCACAGAGAGCTCCACGCTGCTCTCTGTCTCCTCCTCTCCACTCCTCTCCTCCTCTCTTCCCTGTGCTCCGTCTCTCCCAGAACCGGCCAGGGCAGCTATATTTAGAGCCAGGTTAACTGCTCCTGTCAAAGGTCTGATTTGTATTCCTTGCATGTCTGTCTGACTCAGGGCTGGGAGCAACACAAACAAAAGAGCTAGTTTGAATATGCACTGAGCCACTGGCTTAGAAATCAAAGCCCCTTTTGCCTCATTGCCAGTGGCGCCACCTGCTCTGGGGGGAACTCAAAGTCAAGCCCATTCACTCTGAACACAATCAGCAGAGAGGACTGAACTCAAAGCAACACTTCAGTTTGCTCTATCACATAGTCAAATGTAGGATGGTTAGATTGAAGAGGGATAAGGCAGCCTATTGGCTATTTACCATTCCCCTGAAATGTCTTCAGAGGGCCCATACAGGAACATCTTACTTGGAGTATTTCCTGACATTTACCCTCAGCTGAAATGACAGAGGAAATTGTATTGAAAGACATACACACACACACATGTGCAAAGATGTGTAATGTTCAGTTGAGAATGAGGTGTGATGCTTGCTGTTGCTCACCTCCTCCTCTCTTCCTCTCATTGGCTCTGACTACAACTGTGGAGCAGGCTCCCCACAGGAGCCTCCCCACTACTCCCAGCCAGACTTGAGCTCCAGCCCCTGGGGAGACAGACTCACTCCGCGCCCACTGCAGGCCAGGCTTCCAGCACCACTACTTGGTTCCAGATGCCCAGACTCTAGATGGGAAGTGGATCCCGTAGAGACCCTGACAGTCTGTCTGGTCCGTGATCGGCTAGAGGTACTGCATGAGGTATGGACTCACATTGCAAGTTTATTGCTGTCTCTTGACATGGAAATATCAACCAATCCATGTTTACACCGGTCCAACTGCATTGGATCAGAGATGACTTCAAGGAAGAGAGAAAGGGAGGGAAGGAACTCAGGCCTCTGTCCTGAGTTCACTTCCTGACTGGCTGGTAGCCTGACAAGGGACGTTCCTATGAAGAGCCCCAGCTGGGTCTGTGGTTGGTTGGTTGATGCTTCCGATGCTTCCTCCTGCATTCAGAGTTCAGACAACAGACACTGTTTGTCGTCAGTGAGGCAGAGTCACAAGAGCACCTTTGTTCCCACCTGTCATCCCATCAAACACTTTTGCTTTTCACCAAATACATAAGACTGTATCCTTTTCTCTTTCCTGTTCTGTAAGAGTATTGCAGTGATAGTACCAATGTGGTGGGCTTTCACCTTAACAATCTCTAGTCCTTAGTGGATGCATGTTCAGTTTAGGACATAACTAATCACACCCAGAAGATTCCTCTGGCAGCATGTGCTCATGGGCCATTACCTTACCTTCCCTCTCCCTCTCTCTCTCTGTGTGTGTGTGTGTGTGTGTGTGTGTGTGTGTGTGTGTAAGTGATGAGGTCCTGATCCTGCCATCAGTCAGATTAACAGCAGGCAGAGAGAGGCATCTCATTCCCTCAGGTCACCGTCTCTTCCACAGGCTCTGATGGTGGCTCACGCTGATGATGTCATGGTATAGATCAGCAGGGCGTCTGCTGTGGGGTTGGGTGTCAGCGCTGGCTGGGATAGAGGAGGGAGGGAGAGATGGAGGAGTGGGGGGTAGGGACAGCAGAGTGCCTCACTGGCTGAGAGTGACTCAAGCCTTTTAGCCAACTTCCAGAGACACTGGGGAAATGTGAGGAGGATGAATCCACACATTACTTCCAGCTACTGCTCATTCTCATCCATGGGTGGGTCAATATGTGAATTGTAAAACTGTTGTGTTTCCATCACACAGACAGTGAGTGGGGTGAAGTGAGTGCAGCATCATGCCCTCCAGGGTGGTGTGGGACAGAACAGGGACACCGTCTCTAAGGGCTGCTGGGCTCTTGACTGTAGCACCGCCTGCTACAGAAAACGATCCTTCCTTCCTCCTCCTCTTCCTCGCTTCGCAGTTTCAATTCCACTCTCTGTTCCCACTTCTTGGAACCAGCCCATGCAATTGGATTTGGTCTCTGTCCGTCGGTGTGTCTGGCTTGTCTCAACATCCTCTTCACTCACTATGGCTCTCCATTCTCCCCTGCCCTGCCTTTTATCGCTCTCGTAACTGGCCACATGACTGTGCAACAACAACAGCAGAGATCCGTATGTATTTGTGCTGATGCTGTGTACTGAGCCGCGGTCCGCATGCTGCTGCCTCTAGGAGCCTTTGTGTGATGTTTGATGCGTGCTCTGGTGTTACACTGGCTGTTTGTGTTTAGATATCTAGGAATCGGTTGGGGGGGATGGAGAGATAGACAGTTCATTGTTTACATTCATTGATTGCCAGGGAGCCTCTCTCTCTCGCTCTCTCTACCCGTCTTTTCCACCAAAACCACTTTATCAGTACACCCAGTACCCTGCTCCCTAAGCAGCTGCAGGCCAGGGGTTTGGTTAGATCAGGGTAATGGGTGTAGAAACAGGCTAATAACATTACTGACACTGACATCAGCCCACTGTCAGAGTGGGCTGATGGGAAGAAGGGGTTGGGAGGGAAGCTCGGAAGGGGGAAGGGGGGGGGTCAGAGTGGGCTGATTGGAGGAAGGGGTAGGGAGGGAAGCTCGGAAGGGGGGGGGGGTCAGAGTGGGCTGATTGGAGGAAGGGGTAGGGAGGGAAGCTCGGAAGGGGGGGTCAGAGTGGGCTGATGGGAGAAACGGGTGGAGTGGGATGCTGGGAAGGAGGAGGGGCAGGTGCATCACTAATAGCTTTATAAAAAGGTTACAGCATGTCGCTCCCTCTTTATAATGGGCCCTAGCTGTGCTGGAAATGCAATTTCCGGGAAAGATAATGCGCGAGTGAGAGGGGGGAAGTGTGTACCTTGTGCTTGTGCTTGAGAAGGGGAGGGAGAGAGAGGGGATGGTGAGAGAGAAAGACATATAGAAAACAATAGAGGGAGAGAGAGAGAAAGGCGGGTGGTGAGTAGAGGTGTAGCGAGTGTACTCTGTTTATCACTGCAGTGTAAAGGGTGGCGGTGTAAATGTAGAAATACTTCATGTGAGCATTATCCGTGGACACTACACTGTCATGTATCTGAACAAACATGATTCCTGAGCTTCCTGCATGTCTGATTCAGCCATGTACACTAATTAACCTCGTGCCTCCACTGGATAGGAGTTTAAACATAGCCTGATTACGTGTGCATGCTTTTCCAAGGGTAAATGTAATTGCTAGTCATGTTCCGGAGACAACTTCATTGCACACTGCCTATAATGATACTCTTACCATTTCTTTCTCACTCTCTGCATTTTACATGTAGGTACATTTATCATTTCTATTTCATTGTATCGAGAATGGGGAGTGTAAGGCTGTTGATATGTCAAACTGAACAATTATAATCAATATTGACCTTCAGTTGGCGTGTGTGTGTGTGTGTGTGTGTGTGTGTGTGTGTGTAGAGAGAGAGAGTGAGAGAGCACTGAAGAACAAGTCACAGAACATTGCCTGGGTTTCTCTCATCAATCAGCTTCCCTCCATCTCTTTCTATACCCCTATCACCTAATCTATCAACCACGGAACATCCGGGACGGTCTGTCACTCTCTCCCCTTCCTCTCTGTAGAGTGTTATACACCATCTCTCTCTCTCTCTCTCTCTCTTTCCCCATCATGACTCATCCTGCCTGCCTCGCCTCCTTCAGTTAATGATGATGATGACACGTGTGACTTCCTCAATGGAACAACTCAGCTGATCGCACATAACTTCCTCTTTGACAAGGGAATCTGCTGCTGCCTCAAGTCACTGCACCTGGTGAGACTTTAGGGTTGAGCAGTATGGTTCTGGGGTTGTATTCGGAATGTGTAACATTAAACGTAATAAATATTAATCTGGCCTGTTTTACAACTTCTATGTATGCTAAGGGTCAGGAATTTAGCATTGTTTAGAAATAAGAAAAATCAATAACAGAATATACACATGGAATTACATTCTCAACTGATATTCAGCACATTGTTCACACTTTAGAGCACTCAATCCAGGTTTAAATCATCCTGAATAAACCCCAGAGTCCGGCTGTGAGGGGAACATTTCTCCCCATAGGGTCTTTCAACCTCTCTACATGGAGTCTTTGGTTCTTTATATTAATTCACCCAGGTTTAGAAATTGCAGGTGCAATTCTAAAAGGTCTTGAAGCTTCTGGAATCATTGTGAGTCAAAGGTTTATTTTCTAAGATATCTATATAAATCTAAGTTTGTAGTAAATGAGGTGAGCCTAAGAGCCAATGCTACTGTGTCATTGGAATACCTTAAAATATTGGAACATCACCTACAAGAAACAGGAATGACAACCTCGTAATCAGTGATGCACTCTGATAAGTGCTTACCTTGCATTATTAACATAGGTACGTTGCCTCTCTGAATAACACAGTGATAGCACCGGTGGAAATATCTGATATAGGTCGCCATCTTGTGGCCTTCTACTGTCACTGCATAGTCAACGGACGTAATCAATAAAGCCTAGTCATTGCTATTACAATTTGTAGTGTCTTTGCGATTACTGTCAAATGCTAGCTTGCACATAATTCATATATTCTACATTTTCTCCCAACATATATTTACCATTTGTGGAATTGTTAGGCTAAGAACAAAAAATACAGTGTTTCCTTGTTCAGTAACTTGCATGTCTGCTAGTTTTTAGACATTACTGAGGTAATAAGGACATTTTAAAACGTCTTAGGGCTAGGCCCCTTTTTTCTGAATTTCTGCCTGAATGATGTGCCCAAAGTAAACTGCCTGTAGCTCAGGCCCTGAAGCCAGGATATGCATAGAATTTATACAATTGGAAACACTTTGAAGTTTGTAGAAATGCTAAAATAGTGTAGGACAATATAACACAATAGATATGGTAGGAGAAAACCCAAAGAAAAACCAACCAGAATTTTTTTTTGAGAGGCCATCCTCTTAGAAATGCAAGAGAATGGTCATATTGTAAAATAGCTCTCTGGATGCAATTCCTATGGCTTTCATAGGATGTCAGCAGTCTATGTTCAAGACTTCAGGCTCATGAATAAGATATAGCAGTTTTTGTAAGAGGACAGTCTTGGAAATCCGTGTTTTTGCGAGCCATGACGAAGTTGCGCACCTGCTAAAATTGGTTTCCTATTGAACATACTTCTTTCCAAAATAAATATTATAGTTTGATTACATTTTAGGTTGTCTGAGGAGTAAATAGAAATGTATTTTGACTTGTTGAAACAAAGTTTAGGGGTAGATTTTCAGATTCCTTTTCTGCAAGTTGAATGAGTGGATTACTCAAATCGATGGCGCCAAATAAACAGACTTTTTGGGATATAAAAAATTATTTTATCTAACAAAACGACACTGTGTTTTAGCTGGGACCCTTTGGATGACAAATCAGAGGAAGATTTTCAAAAGGTAAGTGAATATTTAATCTTCCCAAACAACTTGTATATTCACAGAGGTTAGAGAGTTATCAACTCAGACTTTGCAGCTCTGCATTGACTAATAATAAAAATTATTTACATGTAATGCGTCTCTCACCAGCAGGTGGCAGTAACCCTACTATTATGTTCTTCTCAAACCTTTAGAGATTGTTGCTGAGGCAGAAGTGCATATTATGTCCAATAGAGAAAATAAAATGAGAACATTGATTAAAAAGTACAAGACATTCCTGTTGGCTATGATCCACACCCTGGGCCACGTTTGAGCAACAATCAGCATTGTGATTGGTCAAAGGATAAAATCAATGACAGTAAAACAGAATGTGTCCTGCCCTCATAAAAGGCAAGAGCGAACACTCAACATCCTTTTTATTGCAATATCCATTTATTGTTCTCATCAGACAAATCCTTACAAAACAGAAGGTACGTTGTAACAAGATGAAATGAAGTGTTAAAACTCAGAACACTTTTCTTTTGTTACTGCATTATTTATCGTCTTATTATTTTAAAATATAACTAAATCAAACTGCAGATGTATTGTATGTGCACCAAGGAACACACATTCTGACCCAAACATAATCAATCCATTTGTGTAGTATTTTGTAGCTGCTGTAATTTTTGGCCTAGCAGTTAAGAGCGCTGGGCCAGTAACTGAAAGGTCACTGGTTCGAATCCCAGAGATGACAAGGTGCCCTTGAGCAAGGCACTTAACCACAATTGCTTCTGTAAGTCGCTCTGGATAAAAGCGTCTGCTAAATGACTAAAATGTAAAAGCAACAGACCCCCTCAAGATTGTGATAGTAGTATACAGTGCACTTTGTCCTAATTCACTGACTTTGGTGTGTAGGGAACGGGGGATACCTAGTCAGCTGTACTGCTGAATACATTCACAGGGGGACACCTAGTCAGCTGTACTGCTGAATGCATTCACAGGGGGACACCTAGTCAGCTGTACTGCTGAATGCATTCACAGGGGGACACCTAGTCAGCTGTACTGCTGAATACATTCACAGGGGGACACCTAGTCAGCTGTACTGCTGAATGCATTCACAGGGGGACACCTAGTCAGCTGTACTGCTGAATGCATTCACAGGGGGATACCTAGTCAGCTGTACTGCTGAATGCATTCACAGGGGGACCCCTAGTCAGCTGTACTGCTGAATGCATTCACAGGGGGACACCTAGTCAGCTGTACTGCTGAATACATTCACAGGGGGATACCTAGTCAGCTGTACTGCTGAATGCATTCACAGGGGGACCCCTAGTCAGCTGTACTGCTGAATACATTCACAGGGGGATACCTAGTCAGCTGTACTGCTGAATGCATTCACAGGGGGACACCTAGTCAGCTGTACTGCTGAATGCATTCACAGGGGGACACCTAGTCAGCTGTACTGCTGAATACATTCACAGGGGGATACCTAGTCAGCTGTACTGCTGAATGCATTCACAGGGGGACACCTAGTCAGCTGTACTGCTGAATGCATTCACAGGGGGACACCTAGTCAGCTGTACTGCTGAATGCATTCACAGGGGGACACCTAGTCAGCTGTACTGCTGAATGCATTCACAGGGGGATACCTAGTCAGCTGTACTGCTGAATGCATTCACAGGGGGACACCTAGTCAGCTGTACTGCTGAGTGCATTCACAGGGGGACACCTAGTCAGCTGTACTGCTGAATGCATTCACAGGGGGACACCTAGTCAGCTGTACTGCTGAATGCATTCACAGGGGAACACCTAGTCAGCTGTACTGCTGAATGCATTCACAGGGGGATACCTAGTCAGCTGTACTGCCGAATGCATTCACAGGGGGACCCCTAGTCAGCTGTACTGCTGAATGCATTCACAGGGGGACACCTAGTCAGCTGTACTGCTGAATGCATTCACAGGGGGACACCTAGTCAGCTGTACTGCTGAATGCATTCACATGGGGACCCCTAGTCAGCTGTACTGCTGAATGCATTCACAGGGGGACACCTAGTCAGCTGTACTGCTGAATGCATTCACATGGGAACACCTAGTCAGCTGTACTGCTGAATGCATTCACATGGGGACCCCTAGTCAGCTGTACTGCTGAATGCATTCACATGGGAACACCTAGTCAGCTGTACTGCTGAATGCATTCACATGGGGACCCCTAGTCAGCTGTACTGCTGAATGCATTCACATGGGAACACCTAGTCAGCTGTACTGCTGAATGCATTCACAGGGGGACACCTAGTCAGCTGTACTGCTGAATACATTCACAGGGGGACACCTAGTCAGCTGTACTGCTGAATGCATTCACAGGGGGACACCTAGTCAGCTGTACTGCTGAATGCATTCACAGGGGGACACCTAGTCAGCTGTACTGCTGAATGCATTCACAGGGGGACACCTAGTCAGCTGTACTGCTGAATGCATTCACAGGGGGATACCTAGTCAGCTGTACTGCTGAATGCATTCACAGGGGGACCCCTAGTCAGCTGTACTGCCAAATGCATTCACAGGGGGATACCTAGTCAGCTGTACTGCTGAATGCATTCACAGGGGGACACCTAGTCAGCTGTACTGCTGAATGCATTCACAGGGGGATACCTAGTCAGCTGTACTGCTGAATGCATTCACATGGGGACCCCTAGTCAGCTGTACTGCTGAATGCATTCACAGGGGGACCCCTAGTCAGCTGTACTGCTGAATGCATTCACAGGGGGATACCTAGTCAGCTGTACTGCTGAATGCATTCACAGGGGGACACCTAGTCAGCTGTACTGCTGAATGCATTCACAGGGGGATACCTAGTCAGCTGTACTGCTGAATGCATTCACAGGGGGACACCTAGTCAGCTGTACTGCTGAATGCATTCACAGGGGGACACCTAGTCAGCTGTACTGCTGAATACATTCACAGGGGGACACCTAGTCAGCTGTACTGCTGAATGCATTCACAGGGGGACACCTAGTCAGCTGTACTGCTGAATGCATTCACATGGGGATACCTAGTCAGCTGTACTGCTGAATGCATTCACAGGGGGACACCTAGTCAGCTGTACTGCTGAATGCATTCACAGGGGGACACCTAGTCAGCTGTACTGCTGAATGCATTCACAGGGGAACACCTAGTCAGCTGTACTGCTGAATGCATTCACAGGGGAACACCTAGTCAGCTGTACTGCTGAATGCATTCACAGGGGGACACCTAGTCAGCTGTACTGCTGAATGCATTCACAGGGGGATACCTAGTCAGCTGTACTGCTGAATGCATTCACAGGGGGATACCTAGTCAGCTGTACTGCTGAATGCATTCACAGGGGGATACCTAGTCAGCTGTACTGCTGAATGCATTCACAGGGGAACACCTAGTCAGCTGTACTGCTGAATGCATTCACAGGGGAACACCTAGTCAGCTGTACTGCTGAATGCATTCACAGGGGGACACCTAGTCAGCTGTACTGCTGAATGCATTCACAGGGGAACACCTAGTCAGCTGTACTGCTGAATGCATTCACAGGGGAACACCTAGTCAGCTGTACTGCTGAATGCATTCACAGGGGGACACCTAGTCAGCTGTACTGCTGAATGCATTCACAGGGGAACACCTAGTCAGCTGTACTGCTGAATGCATTCACAGGGGAACACCTAGTCAGCTGTACTGCTGAATGCATTCACAGGGGGACACCTAGTCAGCTGTACTGCTGAATGCATTCACAGGGGGATACCTAGTCAGCTGTACTGCTGAGTGCATTCACAGGGGGACACCTAGTCAGCTGTACTGCTGAATGCATTCACAGGGGGATACCTAGTCAGCTGTACTGCTGAATGCATTCACAGGGGGACCCCTAGTCAGCTGTACTGCTGAATGCATTCACAGGGGGATACCTAGTCAGCCGTACAACTGAATACATTCAACCCAACCCCTCTGAATCAGAGAGGCACGGGGGGGCTGCCTTAATCGATGTCATCGTTGCCCGGGGAAGAGTGGGTTAACTGCCTTGCTCAGGGGCAGAACCACAGATTTTTACTTTGTCAGCTCGGGGATTCAATTCAGCAACATTTTGGTTACTGGCCCAATATGGGCTGGCAGGTGAACTATTACAAGAGAAACTAAACCATGAGGGGATTCTATTGTTAGCATAAAACCACGAGTCATCTTTGGTTGACTCCAACCTTGGTCCGGGAGGGCACCTGGTTTGATGCAGAATGGCTGCCAGTTTGGGACGAGGAGAGGTCCAATCCAGGCCTGATTTAGAGTGGACCAGAACCTTTACATACACTCTTGTCTTCAGTAATAAAGTTGATACAATTAAATGTTCCCATTTCTCCATAACAACTTAATGTAAGGAGAGCAGTGGGGTGTCTGTGTAAAAATCACATTCTCATTACAAAAAATTACTATTTACAAAACCATACAAATAGGTTTAAGTGTAAGAAAGTGGAAAAGAGGGGAGGTACAGGCTAGAGATTAGGAGAGGTAAGTGAGTGTGTGTGTTTGTTTGTTTCGTTGGGTGAGTATGTGTATGTACATCCAAAAGTGTGTGTATTTTGGTAAGTTTGTCAATATTAAATGTATGTTTTCTTATGAGCGTTTTCGTGTGTGTGTGTGTTGTCCAGCAGAGGGAAACATTACACAGCACAGTGACGGTATAGTCAGGATACAACACAAAGAAGAGAACCAAACAGTGGTAGAAAACCATATGCCAGTGGGAGGGAGTGGGGAGTGGAGGGTGAGATATGAGCATACTTGAGTAAAAGTAAAGATACCTTAACAGAAAATGACTCAAGTAAAAATGAAAGTCACACAGTAAAATACTACTTGAGTAAGTCTAAAAGTATTTGGTTTTAAATATACTTAAGTATCAAAAGTAAATGTAATTGCTAAAATATACTTAGTTAAACGTAAAAGTATAAATCATTTCAAATTCCTTATATTAAGCAAATCTTTTTAATTTATGGATAGCCAGGGGCACACTACAACACTCACATAATTGACAAACAAAGCATTTGTGTTTCGTGACTCCTCCAGATCAGAGGCAGTAGGGATGACCAGGGATGTTCTCTTGATTAGTGCATGAATTTGACAATTTTCCTGTCCTACTAAGCATAAAAAATGATTTGGGTGTCAGGGAAAATGTATGGAGTAAAAAGTACATCATTTTTTTCAGGAATGTAGTCAATTAAAAGTAGGCAAAATATAAATAGTAAAGTACAGTACAGATACCCCAAAAAACTACTTACAGTGGGGCAAAAAAGTATTTAGTCAGCCACCAATTGTGCAAGTTCTCCCACTTAAAAAGATGAGAGAGGCCTGTAATTTTCATCATAGGTACACTTCAACTATGACAGACAAAATGAGAAAAAAAATCCAGAAGATCACATTGTAGGATTTTTTATGAATTTATTTGCAAATTATGGTGGAAAATAAGTATTTGGTCACCTACAAACAAGCAAGATTTCTGGCTCTCACAGACCTGTAAATTCTTCTTAAAGAGGCTCCTCTGTCCTCCACTCTTTACCTGTATTAATGGCACCTGTTTGAACTTGTTATCAGTATAAAAGACACCTGTCCACAACCTCAAACAGTCACACTCCAAACTCCACTATGGCCAAGACCAAAGAAACAAAATTGTAGACCTGCACCAGGCTGGGAAGACTGAATCTGCAATAGGTAAGCAGCTTGGTTTGAAGAAATCAACTGTGGGAGCAATTATTAGGAAATGGAAGACTGATAATCTCCCTCGATCTGGGGCTCCACGCAAGATCACACCCCGTGGGGTCAAAATGATCACAAGAACGGTGAGCAAAAATCCCAGAACCACACGGGGGGACCTAGTGAATGACCTGCAGAGAGCTGGGACCAAAGTAACAAAGCCTACCATCAGTAACACACTACGCCGCCAGGGACTCAAATCCTGCAGTGCCAGACGTGTCCCCCTGCTTAAGCCAGTACATGTCCAGGCCCGTATGAAGTTTGCTAGAGAGCATTTGGATGATCCAGAAGAAGATTGGGAGAATGTCATATGGTCAGATGAAACCAAAATATAACTTTTTGGTAAAAACTCAACTCGTCGTGTTTGGAGGACAAAGAATGCTGAGTTGCATCCAAAGAACACCATACCTACTGTGAAGCATGGGGGTGGAAACATCATGCTTTGGGGCTGTTTTTCTGCAAAGGGACCAGGACGACTGATCCGTGTAAAGAAAAGAATGAATGGGGCCATGTATCGTGAGATTTTGAGTGAAAACCTCCTTCCATCAGCAAGGGCATTGAAGATGAAATGTGGCTGTGTCTTTCAGCATGACAATGATCCCAAACACACCGCCCGGGCAACGAAGGAGTGGCTTCGTAAGAAGCATTTCACGGTCCTGGAGTGGCCTAGCCAGTCTCCAGATCTCAACCCCATAGAAAATCTTTGGAGGGAGTTGAAAGTCCGTGTTGCCCAGCAACAGCCCCAAAACATCACTGCTCTAGAGGAGATCTGCATGGAGGAATGGGCCAAAATACCAGCAACAGTGTGTGAAAACCTTGTGAAGACTTACAGAAAACGTTTGACCTCTGTCATTGCCAACAAAGGGTATATAACAAAGTATTGAGATAAACTTTGTTTATTGACCAAATACTTATTTTCCACCATAATTTGCAAATAAATGTGATTTTCTGGATTTTTTTTCCTAATTTTGTCTGTCATAGTTGAAGTGTACCTATGATGAAAATTACAGGCCTCTCTCATCTTTTTAAGTGGGAGAACTTGCACAATTGGTGGCTGACTAAATACTTTTTTGCCCCACTGTAAGTAGTACTTTAAAGTATTTTTTACTTAAGTACTTTACACCACTGGATATGAGTGAGGGCTGTGCAAATCAAAATGAAACTGTTTGTGGTAACCACACCATATATACACATCAAATAAATACATCTACGATCAATCTCCTCATAAATAAAATCACATTATCACATGAATAGGCAAAGTCCAATAATATCTCTCTACAGCCCAGAGACAGGGAATCTTGGTTTTCCAGTGTGGCGTTCCGTTCCATGCCGATGTGATCCGTTCCATGCCGATGTGATCCGTTCCATGCCGATGTGATCCGTTCCATTCCAGGCAAAAGGGGTGTGTAAGTAAACAAGTATTTTAGTGACATCACAATGACAAAGCTTTGGTAACCAAGGTTCCCTGTCCAGATACATTGAGTGTAAAATAAAATGTTTTGTACTGTACAAAGCTCATGTCCTGTCACTTGTGATGTATTTCAAAATGTGTCTCATCCGGTCTTACCAAATCTGTATCTATTTCACGCTGACTTGCGGCAGCTGCAACCAATCGAAAGCGGAGAAAAATAAACCGTCTGCATTTTCATCCTGTTTGTTCTTGTATCGTCTTCTCCTCAGTGATATGAACAGAATCCTTTGATCTGGGTAATGTCGTGCAGAGCTGAAGAGAGGTCTGATCTGTGTGTGTTGTCTCTATGCTGTATTTGGATGGTACAGTAATTAAGTACCACAGTTGCTACAGAAGGTGATTGGTCCGTAAACATTTTGAGTTTGTTGACTCTTGCAGATATTTGATGATTGGCTCATTCTAGGATACTGAAAATGAGCCCTAAAGCCAGCGGAGAGCGTTCATTGAGCGGTTGTTTGGATTCATCTTACAATTGCACAGAGACACAAATGACTGAAGTGTTTCAGGATGACTGGCTGCATTGCCTGTGAGGACACCTCCGACAGACAGTTGAAAACACAAAACAACACAGTTCTCAAATGGATTCTGACAGTTTCTCCTTACAAGCACGTAGAAGATGAAACATCACCTTGTGATGTCAGTGAAATGTGTACTTCACACAATGAAGCACATTCAAAAAAAAAAAAGTCTGCAAAACAAAAAAGAAGCCTCTGAAAACAGCTAAATGAAAGAGGCATACTTGTACCTGACACTGTACTGAATGTTCAGCTGGACAGCTGTTAAGTCTTTGTGAGTCTCACTTTATGAGCTCACCTTTCGGTTCCCCCAGGGGTTTGGGCTTGGACAAGGTTAGGGGGAGGTTCGTAGAGGTCTGAGTATGCTGTGTGTGTTGTGTTTGTGTGCGTGCGTTTTGAAAGTCTAGACCTGCGTGGAGTAGGATCTGTAGAGGGTGGAGTAGCGGCCTGCCGGGTGGGCGGCGCAGTGGTGTTCGTGTGAGTGTTCATGTTCGTGTGGCTGGTCTAGACTTCGCTGGAAATGGAGCGAGACGGAATGAGGACATCTGGGGTGGCGGGGAACCGATACGGCTGATGGTCATGTGATCTCTGTGAAAGGAGATCCCCTCGGAGTCTGCAGGGGAGAGAGAGGAGTGAAAAATAGAGAGGGAGGGACAGAAGAGAAGAGAGGGAGGAAGAAGGAGAGAGAGAGGGAATGAAAGAGAGAGAGAAAGATGGGGTGGAAAGAGTGATGAAAAAAAGAAAAACGAGTGAGGAGCAAGAGAAAAAGATCCAAAGTTGGTCAAAATGGGTGGTGAACGTAGGGATTGTAGGGAGGGCAGGAGGAGGAGAGTGCAGGATGCTGGTGACATAGATAGAAGGATAGAGATCAAGTGAGGGATAAGGGAAAAGAGCAAGGTGGGAGACAGGGGAGAGGAGGTCAGGTGAGGGTTAGTGTAGGTGACAGACAAGAGGAGACACAAGCAATCTCAAAGCTGCTCCCTTGAATCACACTTCCAACAGGTTGTCCTTCTCTAGTGCCTTCTGCTCTCCCTTATCTAAAGAGCTCACAGTGCACCTCTCATTCACTTCAAAGTTCTAAGAGGCCTTCAAAGCTTAAACCACTGAGGGATGGTGAATGAATGCTGAGGAAGAGACTACTGCAAACGGCTCCCTCTAAAGACAAGGTTTGGTGTTCTTGTGCTTTGGTCGGGGTTGAGGGTTAAGGGGTGGTGCTGGGGCATGCACTGTGAGGGGACATCTACTTTTGGGATTGGGGGGACGACAGAAGGGGAGAGAAGGGGTGCATGTCCGCCCCCCCCCCTGTGTGTGCAGCCCTGCCGCTCACCCACCCCCACCCCTTACCTGAGTTCCACTTAACTTTTCGAGTGGACTCTCCACACAGGGCAGAGCCACCATGGGCATGCCTAGCACCGACTCAGGGCGCTGGGGTCGCGGGGGAAGGGGATGGGGCCTCGTCTGCTGGAAGTTGTTGATCACACACGTCACCTGGAGAGAGAAGAGTGAGTGAGTGAGTGAGTGAGTGAGTGAGTGAGTGAGTGAGTGAGTGAATGAGTGAGTGTGAGAGTGAGTGAGAGTGAGAGTGAGAGTGAGTGAGAGTGAGAGTGAGAGCGAGTGAGAGTGAGAGTGAGAGCGAGTGAGAGTGAGAGTGAGTGAGAGTGAGAGAGAGAGAGAGGGAAAAACTGAGTTAATAAGAAAATAAAAGGTAATGCCAAAATTATTGGGGCAGTGATAATTGTGTTGTTTTTTGACTCTGTACCGCAGAACTTTGGATTTGAAATGATACAATGGCTATGAGTGTAGACTGTCAGCTTTAATTTGAGGGCATTTTCAACAATACCCGATGAACCATTTAGAAATTACAGAACTTATTGTATATAGTCCCACCATTTTAGCGGACCAAAAGTATTGGGGCAAATTCACTTATCAAATCAAATTGTATTGGTCAGATGTGCCGAATACAACAGGTGTAGACTTTACAGTGAAATGCTTACTTAAGAGCCCATTCACAACATTGCAGAGTTAAAAAGTAAGACAAATATTTGCGCAAAAAAAACTAAATAGTAAGACAATAAAAACAATAACATGGATACAGTTGAAGTCGGAAGTTTACATACACCTTAGCCAAATATATTTAAACGCAGCTTTTCACAATTCCTGACATTTAATCCTTGTAAATATTCCATATTAGCTCAGTTAGGATCACCAATTTATTTTAAGAATGTGAAATGTCAGAATAATAGTAGAGAACGATTTATTTCAGATTTTATTTCTTTCATCACATTCCCAGTGGGTCAGAAGTTTACATACACTCAATTCGATTTTTGGTAGAATTGCCTTTTAAATTGTTTAATTTGGGTCAAACGTTTTGGGTAGCCTTCCACAAGCTTCCCACAATAAGTTGGGTGAATTTTGGCCCATTCCTCCTGACAGAGCTGGTGTAACTGAGTCAGGTTTGTAGGCCTCCTTGATCGCACACACTTTTTCTGTTCTTCCCACAAATGTTCTATAGGATTGAGGTCAGGGCTTTGTGATGGCCACTCCAATTTCTTGACTTTGTTGTCCTTAAGCCATTTTGCCACAACTTTGGAAGTATGCTTGTGGTAATTGTCAATTTGAAAGACCCATTTGCGACCAAGCTTGAACTGATGACTTGAGATGTTGCTTCAATGTATCCACATCATTTTCCATCCTCATGATGCCATCTATTTTGTAAAGTGCACCAGTCCCTACTGCAGCAAAGCACCCCCACAACATGATGCTGCCACCCCCATGCTTCACGGTTGGGATGGTGTTTTTCGGCTTGCAAGCCGTCCCCTTTTTCCTTCTAACATAATGATGGTCATTATGGCCAAACAGTTCTATTTTTGTTTAATCAGACCAGAGGACATTTCTCCAAAAAATATGATCTTGGTCCCCGTGTGCAGTCGCAAACCATAGTCTGGCTTTTTTATGGCGGTTTTGGAGCAGTGGCTTCTTCCTTGCTGAGTGGCCTTTCAGGTTATGTCGATATAGGACTCATTTTACTGTGGATATAGATACTTTTGTACCGGGTTCCTCCAGCATCTTCACAAGGTTGTTTGCTGTTGTTCTGGGATTGATTTGCACTTTTCACACCAAAGTACGTTCATCTCTAGGAGACAGAACGCGTCTCCTTCCTGAGCGGTATGATGGCTGCGTGGTCCCATGGTGTTTATACTTGCATACTATTGTAAATACGTGGTACCTTCAGCCGTTTGGAAATTGCTCCCAAGGATGAACCAGACTTGTGGAGGTCTACAATGTTTTTTTTCTGAGGTCTTGGCTGATTTCTTTTGATTTCCCCATGATGTCAAGCAAATAGGTACTGAGTTTGAAGGTAGGCCTTGAAATACATCCACAGGTACACCTCCAAATGACTCAAATTATGTCAATTAGTCCAATTTAGTATAATTTACGAATGGTAAATAACATATTGTGTCATTTTGGGTGAATTTCGGCCCATTCCTCCTGACAGAGCTGGTGTAACTGAGTAATTGTAAATAAGAATAGAATATCTTCTAAACACATCTACATTAATGTGGATGCTAACATGATTAAAGATAAAATGAATCATGAATAACCTCTTACCACTACAATAACAGGGAAGGTTAGCGGGGGGGGGGGGGGTATGAAATTCCAGCCTCTAGATTTCTCACTCCTCAATATTACACTTTTGGGGCTCACTGTAAGTGAAATGAGAGTGACATTTCTCATCCCATGGCGAGAAGTACCAGGATTAACAGCCCCTGTGCTTATGAACTTAAATATCAACGGAAAATGTCAGCAATATACATCACTGTTACATTCTATCACCCTCATCTCCCTGAATAATGACTTCCCTAACCACCCTCTTCTCCCTCACCATTCCCTCAGCAGCTCCCTCCATCCTCGCCTCCCTCCCCCTCACCAGAAACACAGCGATAGCTCCTCCAGTGAAGAAGCCGGCCAGGACGTCGGCCCAGTGGTTGCGGTACTCTGCCACCTTGACCACTCCCACCAGCATGGCCAGGCATAGCAGGGTCAGGCTGACCGTAGGCTTGGTCAGCCGAGTGCCTTTGGTCCGGAATACCAGCGTCACATACATCTGAGACAGACAGAGGTAGGGGGAGGAGACCAGGAGGACTGTCAATAATTGTAATACTGTAGGCTGGGTATCAACTCTATACTATAGGGTGGTATACCAAAACATGTGTATCAAACTGTCCAAACTCCTACTCCCCAGACCAGAACCTACCACAGTGTAGACTGCAGAGTAGACACTGAGGGCTGCGTCCTTGGAGGGGAAGGATTTGCGTGCGGATGCCACTACCAGGGGGTTTCCAGTGCAGGCACGGGGCTGGGTGATGTACTGCATGTTGGATGTGCACCCCAGGGCCGTATAGTTAGGCCGGCAGGCAGACAGGAAGTGAGGCGTCTGGTTTCCTGTCACCACCTGACCCGCGTTGGCAAAGATGGTGGTGGTGAACAGGCCGAAGGAGAACACCCCTGAGGGAGAGAGAGAAAGAGAGAGAACGAGAGAGATCAATGACAGCCAACTAAAATAGGAGGAGTTTAGTTATCCCCAGCCTCCCTCGGATCCCCTGTTATCAGCGGAGGTGTGAAATTGCAAAAGCCTTCATGATCACCTGAAGTGATGAACATGCAAATCTGTCTGAAATTCTTCACACCAGTTTTAGCCATCATCA